>NC_088793.1:194280704-194603204 GCF_011386835.1 Chrysemys picta bellii
GCAGATCTGTTCCTTTAGAAGTCTGCTGTAGTACAGTGACTAGAGTTTGCCATCTGAATGAGAAATCCCATTCTCTAACAATTACAAGATATTATAAGTTTACTTGTAAATATCCCCAAACAAACTGACTGAAGCAGATGGACTTCTGTCTAATTTCTTTTTACCTGAGCAGTCTTAAGAGCATTAATATTTTTCTTCAGATTCAGCGTAGAAGGTTAGTTGCAGTATATTCTTTTTGCCTCCTTCTCCCTACACTTCAGACTGTTTTTCTGCAGCCATCCAATAGTCATTTGACAACTCAAATTATGGAACAGTGAGTATAATGGGCATCTCGCAGTGGGCACAAGTATGTTGAATGCCTGCTTCACAGCACCAATGATCCAAATCCTACCCCTGAAATCTACATAACCTCCTCCTACTTTGTATATAAAGACATTTCAAAAGTTAAACCTTGATAGATTTAAAATAGCGTAGTTACCTTGATTACAACAGGGAATGAATAGAGCAACTCCTCGGGGATACCATAGGAATTTCCATCAGAAATGACTCCCATGGAAACAAATTCCCCCTGAAAACAAGAAGTTAATGATAAATAGCTCTCCTTGCCATTACAGCGGGCACAAATTTAACTAATTACTATCTATACTATAGAAAGCCTTGCTGCATTTGTTATAGTCCCAAGTGTGTAATATCTTCTGTCACTCATGATTAATCTACCCAGTGTTACTCCAGAAGGACATTAAACACACAAAAGTTTAAAGATTAGTCAAGAGCACCTCTCTATGTGCCATAGCAATATTTACCTCTGGAGTGCCAAACCAGATGTCCCTCACATGGTCACAGATAGCTTTGGCAGCTGACATTGCACTGGACAACTTCCTGGCTTTAATAACAGATGCACCACGTTGCTGAACAACCTGTAGTAAAGACACACACACACACACACACACAAAAGGGACATCTCATTTGCATATAGTCAATAGATGACAGAAGGCTTAAGCAAGTAAGCAGTGGCTTTGTCGTCTAGTCACCACTAACATACTACTGCTGGGGGAATTCTGCGCCACTGCGTAAGCGAAGAATTTATGTCTCCTGCAGAATAATTGAATCTGATGGGGAGACAAAAGGAAGACGCACTTACACTTTTTGCCTACTGGGGGCTGATGTGGTGTCAGAAGAGAGGGCAGCTGTCTCATGGGAGGGAGCAGCCAGCTGTGGAGAGGGAAGGGGCAGAGGCTGACTTCCTGACTGCCCTGCCCAGGGGAGGTGGCATAGGATATGGGAGGGACAGAGCAGGGCACACCAAGTTGCTGGAGGTGCGGGGGAGGAAGGGAGGGGAGATAGACTGGGGTAAGGACACAGAAGCTAGTGGGGTGAGCCAGGAGCCGAATGGGGAGGAGGAACAAGGACACATGGGGATGGGGTAGATATGCCTGACTGAATGGGAGAGGCTAGGGGTCAGCCAGGGTTTGCATAGGGAAGGCTCCCCAACAAAAAACACAACATCAAAACACACCCCAACCAACCCCCCCCCCCCCCCCCCCCACCACCCTATTTCTCCCACCAAGCCTCAAGGTTCACTCCCAGGCTCCTTCCCAGCAATTATTTCTCACTCCTGCAGTTCCTCTGTTACCCCCGACTCCCCCAAGCCTTTGCACTTCTTCTGAAGGGGGTGGCAAAAAAAGTTTCTATATAGTAGTTTAAATGAATTATTACTCAGTTCTGTATTAATATGCCCAGCAAGGAATTTGTCAAAAAACATTCTGAATCTTTTTTGTTGTCTGTATCGTTGTTCCAGACATACTTGATAACAGATATTTTGAAATGAATTACCAAAAATAATTGAAACTGGCATGATTATATTGTGTTATTTTGACAAATATGCAGAACTTTAAAATATTGTGCACAGAATTTAACTTTTTGGCACAGAATTCCCCAAGAGTAGTTGTCATGGGAGAAAGTTTCTTATATAGTCTTCACTAAAAACCCTCAGAGTTGGAGAGCAAGATATACAATCCTACCAATAAGCAGCTGTAACACTGAAGTAGAACAGGCTAAGAGCCTAGAACTGTTCTGCAAGGGTCAAGGCTGATACACACTGAAGGGTTTGGGAGGCTTGCAGTGCTGTGTTTCTTACTGTTTCTTACCAGTTTTGTGGCTAGAAGCCTATCCTACTGGGTTATCAATGTAGCATCTTTCACAAGCGTCACATACATCAGGCACTCTGTACCAGTTTCGGTTCAGTAACTGATGCTTTTTTGAAGTTTATAGGTAAGGCCCTACTTGAATTGCGGGATGATTGTCAAATAATTGTGACCGAATTTTGGACAAGACATGGAAAATTGTGGGAAAAAAGTAATAGTGGACATTTATTATTTGCAGTAACTTGGAAAACCTGCTCCCGCTGTCAGCTGCCCATCTGAGGGCTGGGGCGCCTGCTGTCAGCTGACAAAACTGCGGTGGAAGCCTAATATTGCGAATCTGCAACGTTGCAAGTTAAATTAACCTATACATAAGGCCTTACTTATGGTTTACATTTATACTTTAATGGTCAGCTGAAGACTAGAAGTGAACTACTTATCAACCTTTGTGTCCCACATGAGCTATCAAGCAACTTGAAAGATTATATAGAACCTATTTTACACGCTATCAAGTCGTTGATAGTGCCTGAAGGTCTATGTCTGTAGAGTATTTTTCCAAGACTGGAAGAATATATATATATAATAAAAAAACAAAAAAAAAAAAAAAAAAAAAAAAAAAACACAAAACACAATACCCCTCATCCCCAAGTGATGATGAGTATATTCAGAGGGGAACTTGCCCAATTCTATGGACTAAAATTACTGAAAAGTGAACTATCCTCTCCCTACAAAGGCTAGGACACCACATGACACCCTGTGGCAGCAATTTTGACTCTCAACATTAACTTTCACTGTTGATCATTTCAGCAGAAAAATCCAGCTAGCATACTTATTTAGGTTTATGCAAAAGGAACCACCACAGGAACAGGACTACAAATTTTAAAGATCAAATATCTGATTATTCTGACAAGCTATTTGAAGACAAATCATTTTAGTAGGACTGGAAGATCTGCTTTGCTAAGGTTTGCCATAAGATTTCCATTGAGTATATATTAACACTAGCGTTTTACACTGAGTCAGAATTAGTCTAACAGGAGTACAGTATTGTCCAATTATGCAGATTGATCATTAATAAACAGAAAATCTTACCGTGATAAAGTCACCCTTCAGCCAGCTGTCATCTTTTACAGCTTCATAAACTCCAACTTCCTTTCCTTGCACTTTCACCTTAGCATGGGTAACATCTGGATACTGAGTGGAGGAGTGATTCCCCCAGATGATGACATTCTTCACATCATTAGCAGTTACACCAAGTCTCAGAGCAATCTAATTTGCATTTAGAAAAGACATGGAACATACCAATTTCAACTACACTTTAAGTTTTTAGTACATCTAAGTAGAACACACTGCTTTCTGAGAAAGCTTAAATTTACACACTTCTTTAGAAGACAGACATAAGAAGGTATTTTAGCCCTGGATGGATTCTTCCTACCTGGGATTTAGCTCTGTTGTGGTCCAAACGAGTTAGACAGCTGAAGTTTTCCTTTGGTATTGAGGGAGCTGACTTTGAAGCCGTCAGGCAGTTGGTATTTGCTGGATTTCCTACCACCACGACCTAGAAAGGCAATGAAGGGGAGTGGGGTGAGAAGAGAAGTCAACTGTTTACTGAGCTGAGGGAAATGAATTTGCAGAAATTGTAGCTTGGCTAAACACAACATTCACCATTTGTAAAGAAAAGGCTTTACTCCAAAGAAGCTGTCAAGAAATGAAGACAAAAAAGTCTTGTTTAAATCCTAAACATATTGTATAATCACTAATTTAAAGTAGTTTATCAAAAAGAAAAAAATTACACACAAGAGGATATCAAATACAGAATCACAGAACAGTTCATTTTAAATGCTTCTTCACAAGTGCCTCTATAATAAAGGAGACCAGTATTTTAGATATCAGCACTACTTACCTCCAGTCTAGTTCCCCTGCACTGCAAAAAATCCCCCATAATCTCTTAATACATTAAGAGGACTATACACACAAACTAGTCAGCTCTTTCCTTGTTGCTTCCTGCTCCTCACCCCCCATTAAAGTTTCCCATTAAGATAGCTCTACTAAGTGACACTGCTTTACATGATCATAGTTACGACTGAAGCAATTGTTGCCTATTTGAAGTAAGATGCTGGATCTCAAGTTAAGTCAGTTTCTCTTGTTAATATGAAAAGGACAGATTAATTGATGAAGAAAAAACAGTGTCAAGCTCCATACAGCCTCCATCTGGTGAGCTGATCTAGAGACATGCTTTTATAGTTCCCTTTTTGATATTCCAACTTCTCAGTTAGTTTCCCATTACTCTAATAGCTGATGCTAATTTTTATTTCAACTGTAGAGAACACTGAACAGCCCTGTAGACTCAGCAGGAAGTTCATCAGCAGAGGAAGCAGGCATTAAAGTCAGTTACAAAGCACAGTGGGAGCAGGAGTATGAGATTAGGAGCTGTAGGAGGGAAGCCACATGATTCTATGCATTGTGCCTGAGCTACTGGAAAGAAAAAACACATTTTAAACAACCTCTCCAATGTGACTTTAAAAACTAAAAATCTAAAACAAAGCCTATTTTTATTTTATGTGACTTTACTTGACTGATACTGAAGTCATTAAATTAAAGCTACAGATTCATATGAAATAGGAGCCAAGTTTGCATCAGTAAAGTGGTTGTTCATCTGCATGTGCTATTATCAATATGAGGCCACCTCTTCTCACTCTACTGCTCCCCACCTCTGAAAAGTAACTGCAGGACACTACACACTCCTACCTAGAAGATGGTTCATCTTCTGTCAGTGAACAGACTGGGATCATTCCCTAGATCAACTATGGGGTCTAACAGGATGCCTCCCCTCAGGCTTTGGCCAATACAGAGCATTTGAGAAGCAAGACCTTCCGTAAAACAAAATTGGTCGTTATGCTATATCTGTACTACTCTACAGCTCTTGCTTGGATCTTTAAGTTGCTTGGTAAAGGGTTTCCAGTTAAAAAACAAAACACAGTTTCTGTAATCACCTTGACAGTCTTCTTGGCATACTTGTCCAAGGCTGCACCCTGGGATTTAAAAATTTTCACATTTGCTTTGAGTAATTCTTTCCTCTCCATGCCCTCTTTCCTCGGCATGGAGCCGACCAGAATTGCTACGTCAAGATCTTTAAATGCAACCGCCTCCTTGTCTGTTGCGATGACCTCTGTAAGCAAAGGAGGGAAGAGACAGAATTAGTAACAGAGCAATCTTTTTGGGAGTTCTATGGCAACATCAATGGAATTATTCTTTGGATTACCTTCTATTTAAGCACTAATCAGACAGGCAGCTGTGACAAAGACAGACCCAGAGAGCAAATGCCCATGTTTACTAGTTTAATCACTGCTCTTTTTCCTTACACTAAGTCATCGATGGGTGTTAGCAACTTCTTAACGTGAATGAATTATGCATCCTCATGTGTTTGCCTGTATCTTTTGATGTACTTTATACGTAGTCCTCCTCACTTCTCCATCCCTTCCAACCCATGCAATGGCATTGGATTTTTGTGTATGACCCAAATGAGTTTTCCTTTCCTCAATAACCAGTAATATTAATTCACACTGGAGAAGGTTTAGTAAAACTACACAATCTGGGAAATTTTATCAACTGATATTTGAAACAGCTACTATAATAACTACAGCATTGCCCATTAGCTCACTTTCTTCCACCTCAAGAAACTATACTCGAGAATCCATAATTTGTTAGACAAGTTGATCAACCCATTTCTCAATTTTGTCTTTATTTTGTCAGTGATTTTCAGAGTTTGTGTTTTATAACCTTCTCATAAAAAGCAGTGGCATATCAGAAGAGACAAAGCTATTTCACTACTAGGCTAGGAGGCCCATTATGACATGATAGTTCAAGCAGCCAATTGTTTGCCAGATACATAACACATCTTACTTTCAAGGCTTAAATAGTATAAATCAAATTCCCAGATATTACATACGCAAATATTGTAGGTGACACTCAAACACCCATATCTGAAGAGTTGATCATACTTCTCTTACAGTTTGCAGTTAATCAAGCTAAGTTAACTTTAAGAAAGTCTGTATTCCTTTTGATCACCTTTCAGCAGTGGAAGGGCACAGTCTTGCAGTTCCATGATTACGCCATCCAATACAGTCATCATGGGAGTGATATCCAGCAGTACAAGAACAAGAGGCTGTAAAACAAAAGTAACTTAAAAGTATATGGAACAATAAGTGTAGGCTTACTCAGTTTTTCTATTATTTCTTCCTGCAGCCAGATATTAGTTAACATCACCTTTTGGGAGAGGTGGGAAACTATAACAGCCCATTTACCAAGACATGACTAACAGCAGCATAACAATTCAGCGGTGAATGCATATAAAAAAAAAAACAGGATCCAGAATAACTCCGGCTCTATTTCTTCTCTTCAGGCTCACTGCTAGGGTTGCCAATGGTCTAATCACACAAACCTAAAAATCCTTGCCCTTCCCCACAGACCCGCCCCGCTCACTCCATTCCCCCTCCCTCTGTTGCTTGCTCTCCCCCATCCTCACTCCTTCCACCAGGCTGGGGCAGGGGGCTCTGGGCTAGAGCTGAGGGGTTCAGCGTGGGGGAGGGGGCTCTGGGCTGTGCCTGGGGCAGGGGTGCAAGCTTGGGAGGGAGTTTGGGTGCTAGAAGGGGCTCGGGGCTGAGGTGGGGGGCTGGGGTGCGGGTTCCAGTTGGTCGGTGCTTACCTCAGGCAGCTCCTAGTTGGCGGCGCAGTGGGAAGGGAGAGTGTCAGGGGGCTCTGTGCACTGCCTCTGCCTGCAGTCACCACCCCTGCAGCTCCCACTGGCCGCAGTTCCTGGCCAATGGGAGCGGCGGAGTCAGTGCTTAGGGTGCAGGCAGCGTGTGGAGACCCCCCCCCCGCCCACCTCCCAGGGGCTGCCAGGACATGCTGGCCGCTTCCGGGAGCGGCACGGGGCCAGGGCAGGCAGGGAGCCTGCCTTAGCCTCTCCGGAGTTAACGGCCTAAAATCTCCCGGTTTGGCTTCGTAGCCTCCGGGAGATAGAGCCTGATGCCAGGATACTCCCGGCAAAACTGGGAGGGTTGGCAACCCTACACTCAGAACAGTAACTTATGTCTTTGCATGAAATGTGAAGGCTCACAGGAAAACTTAACTCCAAGTTCATAGAGATTTTACAGATTGTAGTTTCTTCAATACTGTTGAAGAAAACAAGCGATAGTTCAGTTTAACCATTACCTGTTCTTTGCCGAAGACATCGCCCTTGGCAATGCTGTAGAGCAGAGAATAGGCGATCTGACCAGCAGCTCCAGTCACTAGGACTCTAATTGGTTCAGACTGTAAAAGAAATAGACTCAGCTAACACATTGCTGGTAATACAGTTTTCCCGGATTAAAGGGCCATTAAGCATTTTCAGCAGTTATTGTACAAAGAGCGTTAAAATATTTGATACTTCTGGATGTGAATCATGTGCAAAAACCCAGCACAGGGTCAGCTCCTAGGATTCTGCTTCTCTTTTAAACTAATAGCAGCACTCCCAAATGCCTTCTGGGAGCAGACCAGACCTGCAGAAAGGTAGCCAAAAAGCTGTAAGTTGAAACCCCAGAACTAGAAATATTCCAAAGCTTGTTTGCACTTTGTTCAGAAGAGAGTGGTGAGAAGTATTTTTAAATGAAGGTCAGAACAGTTTAAAGTAAGGGGGAAAATACTGCCTTTTTAAAGCGTAGGCACTTCAAATACAGACTCCTAAAATTCCATTAGACTACGATGTAGCTTTTATGCTTCAAACTTATTGGCGAGCCGGCACAAGTCTTCAGAAGATTGGCAGAACATGCAGTTTAGAATTACATCACACTATATTAGAGACTGCTCTCGTTACATTAATTTGCAGATTTACTTGCAAGTGGAGATTTGTAGAATACTGCAAACCTAGATATCTGGTGGAGCTGTAAATAGAACACCAACTAAAAAGTTATGTAGAAATTCAAGTAATATACTCAAGAAAGATCGTGGAGTCATTGTGGATAGTTCTCTGAAAACATCCACTCAATGTGCAGCGGCAGTCAAAAAAAAAGGAACAGAACATTGGAATCATTAAGAAAGGGACAGATAAGACAACAGAAAATAGCATATTGCATCTATATAAATCCATGGTATGCCCACATCTTGAATACTGTGTACAGATGTGGTCACCCCATCTCAATCAGCTTGGAAAAGAGACTACTAAGGTGGGATATGACTGAGGTCTATAAAATCATGACTGGTGTGGAGAAAGTAAATAAGGAAGTGCTGATTATGCCTTCTCATTACACAAGAACTAGGGGTCACCAAATGAAATTAATAGGCAGCAGATTTAAAAACCAAAAAACCCAAAAAGGAAGTATTTTTTCCACACAATGCAGTCAGTCTGTGGAACTCTTTGCCAGAGGATGTTGTGAAGGCCAAGCCTATAACAAGGTTCAAAAAAGAACTAGATAAGTTCGTGGAGAATAGGTCCATCAATGGCTACTAGCCAGGATGGGAAGGGATGATGTCCTGAGCCTCTGTTGGCCAGAAGCTGGGAATGAGTGTCAGGGGA
The DNA here is from genome assembly GCF_011386835.1 of Chrysemys picta bellii. Classification (NCBI taxonomy): domain Eukaryota; kingdom Metazoa; phylum Chordata; order Testudines; family Emydidae; genus Chrysemys; species Chrysemys picta. The sequence goes on from NC_088793.1 coordinate 194,289,396, forward strand.
TGAATCACTTGATGTTTACCGGTTCTGTTCATTCCTTCTGGGGCACCTGCCATTGGCCACTATTGGAAGACAGGATACTGGGCTAGATGGACCTTTGGTCTGACCCAGTATGGCCGTTTTTATACAACAAAGCAGTAGGCAAAAGGCTGGTGTGTATACTGTTTTCCAGTTGGCACTGTTTCTCTGGATTGTAACACTTCATCAAATCAGGTGTGATTTTTCCCCCTACTATTGTTACAAGCAACACTTAAGGAATCTTAATAGATTAAATAATTTTTATTTTACTATATCCAGTCAGTTTCAACCATTTCCCCTGTAGAATCAGTTTGCACAGGTAGGTCTTTAACACAGCAACAGAAGACACAAGACTTGCATAGGAAAAAGGAGAATGCCACAAAAATTGGCTTGGGGGGTTTGAGGCAAGTGTAGCACCCAGTATTACCAAACAATGTTGTAAAAAAATTATGGCATTACTGTCCCCATCCCACACCCCCCCCACACACACACTCACCCCATAACTGGCTTAAGCCATTATTTCTTTTAAACGGTCTCAAATTTAATTATTTTTATTAACTTTTACTATTTTATTGTTTATTAGCTGTCTAGGTTGAGCCTTTAGCATGCACTCACTTCATGTATTCAAGCTTCTTCTCTGCAAGAATGAGTATTAGAGTTTTTTTTTTTTTTTTTTAAGACAAAAACAGGTTCCATGCATGGGGTCCCTAGATTCAGGAGCTAGGGTGTTAACAACAACCACTAAATATTGTGATTTGTTTTAATCACAAAAATGGCAAGATATAGCAGCACTGAGCCACTGAAGCTACTTTTAAAATCAGTTTTGTTTTAAACTTGCTAGATGTCAAGATGCTCATGTCCCTTTACATAGAGGCCCATTCTTTCAGAAAGGAACCTTAGCTACATAGGACAGTCAATTTAATCTGTGACTTGGCTCCTACACTGAACTTTAATAAAAATGCTTTCATGCTCTGGTAACTAGAGCAGTGACCTTTAGTGGTTACCGGTTTTGGGAATTTTTACATGAAATATATAGAATAAGTTCAATTAACATATTTTAAAGCTATTTACCTCCCCTGTCAAATTCAAAAGTGTGGAAGAGAACCAGGAAAAGATATGGAATATTTAGTTCTATATAAAAGAGAAAAGGTGGAAAAATAAAGTGTTTCATTGTAGTAGTGTGTACAGGACCCCTACATCCTCAGATAGCTTCAAAAGACAAGAAGTAAATTCTGAAGAGGAGGACAGTTTTTTAAAAAGAATACTTGGTTACAGAGCACAAGCTTCCAATCTCAAACCTACGGCTGACATCAGCACCATTTATTCCCTTCCCCCCATACTTTTTCGTAAGTGCTTACTACCTTACTTAGTATCTTTTGCAAAGTATTAACACCTTCAATTTTAACAGATTTAGGACTTCTCAAACTTGCTGGATACAGTACTATTTAACAAAACAAATAAGCCAGCTATGCTGCAGGTAGCTACAAAGGACAGTATCAAAGGCCTGGTCTGCACTATGGGTTTAGGTTGAATTTTTTTAGCAGCGTTAAATCGAATTAACCCTGCACCCGTCCACACAACGAAGCCATTTACTTCGACATAAAGGGCTCTTAAAATCAATTTCTGTACTCCTCCCCGATGAGGGGAGTAGCGCCGAAATCTACATTGCTGTCCAGAGCAGTCACAATGGTGCACTGTGGGATAGCTCCCGGAGGCCAATACCATCGAATTACGGCCACACTAACCCTAATTCGAAATGGCAATCTGAACTCTGATGCACTGGCCACGTAGACAAGAAAAGCCCCGCGAACTTTTGAATTTCATTTTTTGTTTGCCCAGCACATGTGACCACACAGAGCTCATCAGCACAGGTAACCATGCAGTCCTGGAATCCAAAAAGAGCACCAGCATGGACTGTATGGGAGGTACTGGATCTGATCGCTATATGGGGAGAGGAGTCCGTACTAGCAGAACTATGTTCCAAAAGACGAAATGCCAGCTGCTCTGTGATTGCTTTGGCTACTTGCATCACAGTAGCCCCCACAGTAGATTTGCCCACTCCAAATTGATTCTTGACTGACCGGTACTGTCTGGCATTGCAAGCTTCCACAGGGCTATCGCCACTCACTTCTAAACTGTGAGGGCTGCTCTCATCTTAGTATTCTGGCGCTTCAGGGCAGGGGAAAGCAAGTCACAAAGTTCCACGAAAGTGCCCATACGCATGTGAAAGTTTTGCAGCCACTGGAAATCATCCCAGACCTGCAACACTTATGCGGTCCCACCAGTCTGTGCTTGTTTCCCGGGCCCAGAATCAGCATTCCACGGCTATAACCTGCCCTATTAACAACATGATCTCCAAAGCGCCGGGGCCCGCGGCTTGAGAGAATTCTGTGTCCGTGTCCATGTCCATGTCCTCATCACTCTTGTCACCGCGCTGCCATTGCCGCCTCCTCCTCGCCTGGTTTTTCAGGTCCTGGTTCAGCATAAACTGCATGATAATGCACGAGGTGTTTACAGTGTTCATGACTGCAGTCTTGAGCTGAACGGGCTCCATACTTGCAGTGGTATGGCGTCTGCACAGTTGACCCAGGAAAAAAGGTGCAAAACAGTTGTCTGCCGTTGCTTTCATGGAGGGAGGGGTGAGGCTGTACTCAGAACTACCAGCGACAATGTTTTTTGCCCCATCAGGCATTGGGTTCTCAAACCAGAATTCCAATGGGCAGGAGAGACTGCGGGAACTATGGGATAGCTACCCACAGTGCAGTGCTCCGGAAGTCGATGCTAGCCTCGGTACATGGACGCACACTGCCGAATAAATGTGCTTAGTGTAGCTGCATACACTCGACTTTATACAATCGGTTTCCAAAAATCAAATTCTGTAAATTAGGAGTAATCATGTTGTGTAGACATACCCAAATTAATATTGGATTGTCCTCCATCAGTAGGAGGCGGGGGAGGGGGCAGAAGAACTATATCTTCCAACACAGAGGTGGACTGTGTTACAAAAGGCCTTGCCAATCTGTAACTTAATTACTAAGTGTGATAACGTACCTTGCTTTACAACATCCAGGAAAGCAGGATTAAGAGGACAGTAATTCATGCACAGTTCAAGTTTTAGCAGTAACCCACCATGCTTGATAAAACATTTTAAAACTATAAGCTATCAATATTACTGAAGCTGAAAGCTTCGGAGTCAGATATCAGACCAATAAGACTTGGCCAACAGACCAACTCTTGTTTGAAGTGTCATGGTAGCTGTGCTAGTCCCATGATATGAGAAAAACAAAGTGCATGAGGTAATATCTTTCACCAACAGAAGTTGGTCCAATAAAAGAGACATGCTTTTGAGCTCTACAGAGGTCTTCTCATTTCTTTCACCATCAAATGTGTTCCAATAAGAGATACTGCCTTACCCACCTTGTCTCAGACTTCCATTCTGTCCTTTCCGTATTTTTGAGTAGAGGAATTAGTTGAGAAAACTGCATTCTGATACATTTCAGAGAGTGGTGAGACAGTTTAGCACTTGAAGTTACTAGCTACGTGCAAGTACTATACCAGTCTGTTCCTTTAAAATGGAAGTTGAGATAGGTGCTCCTAAACGTGAGCGTTGTTCACATGAGGATTTGGCTAATGGCAATTATACCAAATCATGGGGGACTTTGTTTTCAGAAATTTCGAAACTGTCATCCCTAATACTAAATGAGATTGGGAACATCCTGAATTGACATGAATGGAGTAGTGTGAACAGGAAACAAAATAAGAAGGTTCTCCAGGGATTAGAATCAATAGAGTAGCATTTTAGACATACAAATAAAACAAGGTGGGGCAGAAAAATCTGGAATTGAAGAGCAGGATTTAGGGTCAAGAAAGACATGAGGGGCAAAAAAACAAAACAAAAATCCATGACTAGAGATAGAAGAAGGGTCATCTACATATATACATTAGATAGGGACAGGAAGTAAGTAATTTATACATGCCACAGCAAGCAATATCATATCACTTTACATATTTAACCTGAACAAAATTCTAGATGCATCAGAGATAGGAAATGGAAGTGACTTGAAACTTTTAAGGCCAGAGCACAGGCAGTGAATATAGCTCCTTGCAATGCTTTATTCCTCCTACCCAACTACATCATTTGAACCTGCCTAAGTCACACAGCTCAAACAGAAAAGGAAATGGAAAGTAACACAGAAGAATGTCATATGATCCCCTAGAGCTGTGACATTCTAGATCAGGATACAGCACTGTATGGAAAACACTGAAGTTGCTAGTTTGAATCCTGCAGCAGACATGCACCCTGGCTGGAATAGCTTGAGACTCAGGTGCACTTGTTCCACAATAACCCATTGGAGAACACTTTCAAAGCCACCTCGTGACACTGCAGCGACGTCACCCACTTCCCCCCCCCCACTCCAGCAATTAACAGATGGTTTCTATAAAAAAAAAAAAAAATCACACCAAGATTTTACCCAACAGCTGGCAGCTCTGTGCACAACCACTACTCATGCCGATGTGCCCGCTGCAAGCAGCCTGCAATGTTCAGCAACCCACCCCAGGCTCTGGCCCAGGCTGCAGGCTCCATGTCCTCTGCTGCAAGGAGAAGAAGGGGTCACCCCAGCATAGGAACGATGGCGCCTCAGCTGTAAACGTGGCCGCCCGGTCCCGTAACCCCTTCTGCTCGCCCTACCCCCGACCCTCCTTCCAAGGAGGGGCGCAGGCTACATACTCTGCACATGCCCCCGTCCCACCAGGGACTGCACAGGGTCACCCCCCTCCCCACCACACATCCAGGGGCGTTGGGGGGCTCCGAACCCCCGCCCTTACCCCAGGTAGGGGGTACGCCCCCACATACACGGAGAAGGGGTGCGGGAGGGGGGTCTGTACCCCACACCCCACCACATGTAGGGGTTACCCCACACCCCACACACACATGCGGCGGGAGGGGGATCTGCACCCTAGACAGGGGGTACCCCTCACACATAGGGAGAGGGGTGGGGAAGGGGTGAGCTGTACCCCCAGGCCCCCATCTCAGGTAGGGGTTACCACCCCCCACACGTATTCTCCAGTGGGAGCTTCGTATCCCCCGCAGGCCGAGCGGTACTGACCATGGCTGGGCGAAGCGGCTTGTCCGGCTGTGTCACTGCCTGGCCTCAGGGTCACCTCTAAGCACAGCTAAGGCAGCAGCAGTTCCACGGCCGGCGCTGAAGGTATTAAGCGGGAGAAGGAGGGGGCTGATCCCAGCGGGCCGCCCCTCGCCGCGCAGCCGCCTGGGTGCTGTAGTCTCTGTCCACCCTGCTCTCCGCGCGTTCCATTCAGTCTCAGTCTCGGGAGTACTACAACTCCCAGCATGCGCCGGGCCAGCCTCGCTGCCGCTTAGTGAGCTCGTCGCGCTGACAGTAGCTCGTGTCCAATCTCTTTCCACCTCCCCACCAACCGCTGAGGCGCGCCCGCAGTAACTATTGGGCACATTCACAGCAGGGCCAACGAGGAATAGCTTCCCCACTCTCCGCCAGGAGGTGCTACAAGCTGAAGCTTTTGCGCATGCGCTACAGAAGACACGTGGGCTGTGTTTCTCTTTGCGCATGCGCGAGACGAAGAGCCGGGAGGTCGGGGGACGGTGTGTGTGCAGAGTCAACGCTCCTGTTTCGGGCGAACCGGTGAGTGCGCGCATGCGCAGCCAAAGAGGCGAACGGTTGCATTTATGCGTTGACCTGTTCGCACGCGCAAGCGAAAGAGACGAGGTGAGATGGCACCGGTACGTGCGCATGCGCACGCACGTTGTTTCCTCGGTTGCCAAGTGACGAGAGCAGAGCGCGCTGTTGCTAGGATCCGGCAGACGCCGCAGCAGTTACGGCTCCGGTCTCGTTCCACTTCCTGCCGTTCCCTGTGAGGTGAACGGGACCCTGGCCAGCGACCCCCCCTCCGGGCACTCGGCGGGGTGGGCTGCCCGGACTATGGGACGGTTGGGTCCCTGAGGTGGAGGCGGCAGCTACCTTCAGCCGTGGAGGCAGCTGCGTCTTCGCCGGTATGTGTCACGTGGCTTCCCTCTTGCCGCTCCTTTCAGCTCGCTCGGGTGTCCGGGGGGTGCCTCTGCCTCTCCTGGGGCCCAGCTGCAGGCCGGGCGAAGGGGCGTGGCTAGCAGCGCGCGGGCGCCGCGGGCTAAAGAGGAGCGAGCGGGGAAGATGTGGGAAGGCCGGGGTACGCAGCACTGCCGAAAGCCAAGACATGGTGCCGTCTACACCGCCCCCAGGTCGGGCTCCGGAGCGCACCAACGTGCTGCTGCGCTGTAATTCTCCCGTGTGGACGCTGCCCGTGCGAACCCAGGACCTTTCAGCTGGTGCCCGCGGCAGACAGGGGATGGATCGCTGGGGGGGATACATGAATTATATTTCCGTCACCCTTTTGTCTGCTACTGAAATGTTACAATTTTGGTGAAATAATAGAAGTAGGTAGACAATTCAGTAGGATGTTAGTGACTCTTTAAGATAACTTTAATCTATAATGTAGTTAGTTACATGGTCCTGGCAGTGATGGAGTTTTGAGCTTCTTGGGGAGCCCCATCTGAATTAGCTGAGCAGAGAAAAAAGTGAAAAGAAAGACAAGAAGTACTATAAAGAAATACAAATAAACATTACCATAAAATACCAAATGGGAAAAAAGAGAAACAGAAGCAAAACATCAATGATGATGAAACAACCTTGCAGGAGAGAGAGAAATATATAATAGTAAAACAACGAAGAGGCTGGAAATAGGCAAAAATAAGCAAGAATGTAAAGCAGTGGTTCTCAAAGTTTTGCACTGGTAACCCCTTTCACACAGCAAGCCTCTGAGTGCGACCCCCCCCCCCTTATAAATTAAAAACAATTTTTAGTATACTTAACACCATTATAAATGCTGGAGGCAAAGCAGGGTTTGGGGTGGAGGCTGACAGCTTGCGCCCCCCCATGTAATAACCTCGCAACCCCCTGAGGGGTCCCGACCCCCAGTTTGAGAACCCCTGATGTAAAGGGTTTTGGGAAAAAATTGCAGAAAAATCATAAAAGGAAAATTTTCAGATAGTATCAGTATTTCCTGTAAAACCATGGAGGATGGGGACAGAGGATGCCCTGATATCCCCTCTGGCCCTCTGCTTATCAGAAAAAAATATTCTGAACAAAAATATGAATATAACAATATTTCACTATACTCATATTGGCTGGTTTAGTGCTGCCAAAATCTCTTCTAGCCACAGGAGCAAGACAATATTTGAAGCTGTTTTTTTGTAATGGATGTCATTGGTGTCGTGGATTCCATTATTTTAATGTTTTAAATGTTTATCTGTTTAATATATATAGCCTTAGAGATTTTTCATGTGAATGAGTGGAAGTGATAGTAAACAGTTGAGCCAATTTTCCTGAGAATCCCAAGCTGCCAAGTTAATACCTGGGCTTTACGGGAGGCTCAGAGATCAGGAACTTTGAAATAGACAAGTTTGCCATTTGATCACAGGGGACAGAGAGGTTACAAATTCCTTGATTTATCTGGTGTAGGAATAGGGGAAATGACTCTGTTTACATACCTGGTTTCAGACGCATCTCAATAATGCTGCTGTTCCTGAGAAATTCTGAAGGGAAGATAGCATCTTTCACTTACCTGCCTCGTGTTACTGCTTTAGGTGGAACCTAGCAGACCAATGGACAGGGATATTAACAGTTCAAAATTTAGTAAATTTAATGCATCCCCACAAGAAAATGTCTGCAGTTACTACACTCTGTATCCCCCTGCCAATTTTTGTGGTTTTACAAAAATCTTATTTTAGTTAAAAAATCTTTTTCTCCCCTGTTGCTCTGTTTTAGACCCAGATAGGGTGCCCAATCAGCAAATGTGAAAAATCAGGACAGGGGGTGGGGGATAATAGGAAGCTATATAAGAAAAAGATCCCAAAATTGGGACTGTCCCTATAAAATCCCTAGACCCAGATGAACAAAAAAAGGAAACTGACCAGACAAGAATAAGAATGAAACTAGCTACACAGCAATTAATGTCAATTGTGCAAAATGAAAATCTGAAAATCAATCTTTTTTTTCTTTAGTCTGTTTCAGTTTTATTAATTTTATGTGCTATTCAGAACAATAGTAGACTAAATATTTTCAGAGAGAAGTATACATTTATAATTTGATGGTGTCCTCCTAAATCAGTGGTTCCCATACTTGGTTCACGCCTTATTCAGGGTAAGCCCCTGGCGGGCCGCAAGACGCTTTGTTTACCTGCGCCGCTTCCCACAGCTCCCATTGGCCAGGAATGACAAACCGTGGTCACTGGGAGCTGCGAGTGGCTGTACCTGCTGACGCTCAGGTAAACAAAGCGTCTCGCGGCCTGCCAGGGGCTTACCCTGAACAAGCGCGAACCAAGTTTGGGAACCACTGCTCTAAATGTTTTAAAAGGCTTTAAACTTAATGACTTTTACATGACATCAAAGTTTTTATTGCAAATAATAAAAAAAAAATTAAACTAATATGTCCCTGATGTTTGCCCACCTTTTTTGTACAGTTTTAACTTTTGCCTTTCTTTATCTCATGATCCAGATTGACTCTTCATATAGTTTATGAAAACTAACATATCAGATAATTTAGTACTAACAAACCACATAAATAGCAATATAATCTTTCTGCCTAAGCTTAAGTAGAGTCAGATGAATGAATCTTTTAACTGACAAATTTAGGGCTAGGTTGTCCTCAGGTCTTATTTGGCTGTATGGGGGAAAGGGAAATGCAGATGTGGAATGGGAAGAGCACGGAGAGTAAGCTTCTTCATGAAAAGAGGAGAAATAAATTTCCCATCCACCCAAGCAAGGGGAAAGCAGGGAAAAATTTGACTATAGTCGCAATTTGTTTTTTCTGGAGAGGTACAGCTACACACTTCTCCTGACTCAGGGAAGATTGTAAAGCTGGAATCTAGCCCTTTGTTTTGAACAACTGAGGTAATGTATCACCACAAGCATGGAATTTAGTTATGTAGGAGCCTGTTGACATGTCTCAGTCCTATTGGGAGATGTTTTCCTAAGGATTGTGCAATATACTTTTAATTATGGATAAACCATGCAATTTTTTTAGACTGTTGTGATATATAATCAGACTTGTTTGAAGCAAGGCACTGAATGACATGATTATTTAAGATACCCACGGTATGGCTAGTTTTGGATTCAAAAGCACATGAAATAGTGTTATAAGATGGCATTATCTTTTACTACCTGTCTGGTATACATGGGCCAGCCTCAGCATTGCAGTCAAGAGAGCTGGAAATACACTGCAGTTAACAATGAATTTAAATCTCCAGGTGGTGCTTGAATTCACTGTAGAAGACGCAGAAATTAATTTTGCTAAAGCAAGAAACAACAGGACATTAAGCCACTATGTCAGCCTTAGATATATGCTTCAGAAATTTTGTACTGCTCACCACTATTCAGGTAATCTTTAACTCAAATTGTAGGAAATAGTTGAAATTCCATTGTAACAATATCCAACAGAGAATATTAAAGTAGCATTAAGTTTCAAATGCCTGAAGCAAAATGTTCTCTCACAACACCCTGGGCACTTGGAGCTCACTAGAACATACAGTATTACAGTCTAGTATTATAGTTTACTCAGACTAAAATGAAAGCCCAATTTTAATTCTATTTCCAAAAACTTGGTATACTGCAGGGAAAAATAATTTATTTGAATATTGTTTTTTAATACAGTGCAACTAAACTTAAAAGCTATATCATTTTGTATTACTACTCTAGACTTTTGTAATCTGGCTCTTTCATTAAAACCTCAGATATACCCCAGAAGGTTTATCTAGATGATTCCATTGCTAATTTAGAAGTTGTAAGGTCTTGAAGTCACCCCAGAAGTTTTTCACCATTCTGCACTATAGCTCATTTCATAAGAAGAAAACTAAATATAGAACTTTTAAAACAAAAAATATAAAAATATGTACAGACACTAGAGGAATATACATAATTGCAAAATGTGGTTTAAAGATTTATCAGCATGAGTCTGGGGTGGCTGAATTGGCAAAACCATTAGTGAGCAATGCAGGTTATCCCAAACAAGTGCCAGTAAAACCTTTACACTGTACCATTCTTTGATGCATTCTGCATAGGACATATTTTGCAACATAACTATTTTAGAAATTTTTGAGAATTTAAAAAAATGATTGGGAATTTTTTGTGTGGCCCTATATAAGTCTTCCTTAACAGAGTGAGTCCCGCTATACAGGGCTCCATGGGAGAAGAGAAATTCTAATAATTTTTTGGAAAACTCTAAAAATTACCAAGATATATCTTATATGTGAATATTTTAAGGTTCAATTTCTCTGTACCTGATAGGGCTGGAAGTAAGTGCTGTGTGTCCCATTAGAAAGCTACAAATCTACTATTTTACTTGATACAAAGCTGTTCCTGGCCCAGATTGATTGCGATAGAATCATAGAAATGTAGGACTAGAAGGGACTTTGATAAAGTCATCTAGTCCAGTCCCTGGCACTGAGGCAGGATAAAGTATTATATAGACCATCCCTGACAGATGTATGTCTAACCCAAGGATCCGCAATCTTTGGCCCGCGGCCCGCCAGGGGGCTTACGGGCTGGGCCAGTTTGTTTACCTGCTGCGTCCGCAGGTTCGGCCGATCGCAGCACCCACTGGCTGTGGTTCGCCATTCCAGGTCAATGGGGGCTGCGGGAAGCAGCGTGGGCCGAAGGATGTGCTGGCCGCCCTTCCCGCAGCCCCCATTTGCCTGGAGCGGCGAACCGCGGTGAGTGGGAGCCGCAATCGGCTGAACCTGTGGATGAGGCAGGTAAACAAACCAGCCCGGCCCGCCAGGGAGCTTACCCTGGCGGGCCGCATGCCAAAAGTTGCCGATCCCTGGTCTAACCTTTTCTTAAAAATCTCCAGTGATGGAGATTCCATATCCTCCCTAGATAATTTGTTCCAATGCTTAACTATCCTAATGGTTAGGAAGTTTTTCATAATGTATACCTAAATCTCCCTTGCTGCAATTTAAACCCATTACTTCTTTTCCTATTCTCAGTCGATAAGGAAAACTTTATCACCCTCGTCTTTATAACAACCTTTTATGTACTTGAAGACAGTTACCATGTCCCCCCTCAGTCTTCTCTTCTCCATACTAAACAAACCCATTTTTTTCTATCTTTCCCCATAAGTCATGTTTTCTAGACCTTTAATAATTTTTGTTGTTCTCTTCTGGACTGTTTCCCATTAGTCCACAACTTTCTCAAAGTGTGGTATCCAGAACGGGACACAGTACTCCAGCTGAGTCCTTATCAGTGCCGAGTAGGGTGGAAGAATTACTTCTTGTGTCTTGCTTACAACATTCCTGCTAATACATCCTGAATGATGTGTATGTTTTTGGGGTGTTTTTTTTTTTTGCAACAGTGTTGCACTGTTGGCTCATATTTAGCTTGTGATCCACTATGACTAGGGCACTACCACATTCACGGTCCATTTTGATAAATTTCACGGTCATAGGATTTTAAAAATTGTAAATTTCATGATTTCAGCTATTTAATTCTGAAATTTCATGGTGTTGTAATTGTAGGGGTCCTGACCCAAAAAGGAGTTGTGGGGAGGTCGCAAAGTTATTGTAGGGAGGATACTCTTCAGTCAGTTCCTTAAGTTTTCTGTGATGTATTTCTAACTTGTCTAAATAATTTTTAACTTGTTCTTTCCCTATTTTAGCCTAGATCCAACTTCATTTACACTGATGTTCACTGCGCTGATCATCCGATCACTGCTAACCTTTTTTTGTGAAAACTGAAACAAAAAAGGCATTTAACACTTCGGCCATTGTTGCATTTTCTGTTATAGTCTTTCCCTCTTCATTGAGTGATGGGCATACTTTGTCCTTGGTCTTCCTCTTGCTTCTAAGTATTTGTAAATTTTCTAAATCTGCCTTCTTAAAGTCCATAGTCTTTATTCTGCTGTTTTCCCTCCTACCATTCCTTAGAATCATGAACTCTATCACTATCACGCAAGCTGCCTTCCACCTTCAAATTCTCAACCAGTTCCTCCCTATTTGTCAGAATCAAATCTAGAGCAGCCTCTCCCCATGTCAGTTTCTCCACTTCTGTAATACAAAGTTGTTTCCAGTAAATTCCAAGAACATGTTGGGTCATCTGTACCTTGCTGTCTTATTTTCCCAAAAGATGTCTCTGTAGCTGAAGTCCCGCATCGCCACCCAAGTCCTGTGCTTTGAATGATTTTATTAGTTGTTTTTAAAAAAGCCTCATCCCTCTCTTCTTCCTGGTTAGGTGGTCTATAGTAGACCCTACGTTGACATTATGCTTGTTTTTTTACCCATTTTATCCTTACACAAAGACTTTCAAGAGGCCTGCATTCCACTTCTATCTTGACCTCAGTGCAGATACAGTATATATATCTTTGATATTCAAGGTAGTACCTCCTTCCTTTTTCCCCCTGCCTTTCCTTGCTGAGCAAGCTTTACCCTTCCATACCAACATTCCATCCTGTGATTATCCCAGCAAGTCTCTGTGATGTCAGTTATATCATAATCGAAATTGGAGCTATTGGATCTTACACTTTTGACTAGTACAGGAGTGAATATTGCTTGTTACAGATGAGACAGTTGTATTGGGAGAAGGGAGCAGTTGTCTGGCAAGTTAATTTCTTTATTTTAAAAAAGCATCTATGTGTAATATTGCAAGTAGTCCAAGCAGAGAGGGTTTAGCGAGAGAAATCCAGGTGAATGGCCATGGTTTGTGATAAACTCCATTTTTTACATGGATCTGCATTTTTATCAGGTGGATAATCATTCCTGTGTGTGTATGCATGGGCATGCACAGAGAAGAACTGTGATCCAGTGGTTAGGGCATTAGCGTAGGACCCAGGAGACCTGGGTTCAGTTACTGGCTCTGTTACAGACTTCCTGTGTGACTCTGGGCATGTCACTTACACTTTTGGATCCTCCATTTTCCATCTGTAAAAGTGGGGAAAACAGTATGGTGCTCTATCACAGGGGTGTTGTGGTGATAAATACATTAAAGATTGTGCAGTAGATAGATTCTACATTGATGGGAGGCCTTAGATAAATACATATAAGTCTGTGTGTATATTATATTTAGTTGGGGATTGGTCCTGCTTTGAGCAGAGGGTTGGACTAGATGACCTCCTGAGGTCCCTTCCAACCCTGATATTCTATGATTCTATGATTCATTATATAAACTAACATATTTGCATAGTATAATATAGCCAGCCATGTGAAACAGAGCTGGTGCAACTTTATCAACAATTACCAGTAGTTTAACTGTAACACCAGACAGTTTTTGCCAAGTTAATTTCACTTTTTTCCCTAATAAAACCTATTGTGGCATTGCAGTCACATTGTGGTATTATGCTATCTCTGCCGGGGGCTCTATTGTCACTCTGGAAGACCCCAGATTGCCTGCTAAGGTCCTATTCACATGCTCTGAATAACCCTAGAGCTTCTTCTGTGAGCTAGTTACCATTTGAGGCCCCTTAAAAGATGTCAGGTTGACTGCATCCTCACGATAGCCAGTCTCATGCAAAGTTGAGCCATCATTCAGTTGTGGTCCCAAACCATTATATCAATAGTGAGGCCTTATCTTGCAGATGTTATTCCCCCTAGGTGTGCACAGCTGGGAAGTAAATTCACTTAATCCATCTATTCCACTGAATTCACCCCCTTGTGGGCAAAGCAAACCCACCAGTGGGTGCTGTTTGCTTTAATTTGGTTTAAAACGTTGGTAACAACTAACAAGTGACATTTGCTCTTAAGGAACATTCTACCTTTTGGGTGGGAAAGCAGCCTTTTTTTATAACTTACTTTTTGAGTCTCTTTGCACTGACAAGGCTAAAGACTAAATTCTTTGGGCTGACCCCATCATTTTCAGTGTCACAATAGATGGTACAGTATAGTAATATACTTCCTAAGGCTTTCTGAGTTCATAGTCCTGGGCATACCCACTGTAAAGAATATCTGTAAAATGAATATTTGTTACACTTAACAGTTTTGTTTGTAATTCGTTTATCATTGTAAAAAGTTTGGCTGATTAAATTATGTTATTATTTTGACAATTGTTTATAGTTAATTCTTCTGTCATTTAGTATGTGGGGAATATAAAGACAGGATAAATTAGGATGTCTAGTAAGGCAACGTTAAAATGATACCATACATAATATACATATTTTCAGATTAATAAGCTTTGAGGCACTTCAGCCTTTTTCAAATATTTGTTTATTTGTTTATATTTATATACAAGTAGTAGTAAGAGGTTCTTGTTTTGTAGACTCCGAGTCAAATGACATACATTTTTTATTAGCTAATTACAGGGTCACCACATTAGTTGTTCAAAAAAGCAAAAGCTTCAGTGAACATTTACAAAGTTAAACTTTTAAGTTTTACTTTTAAGAAGTAAGTTAGTTAAACAAAAGCTTACTCTTTCAGGCCTCACGGAGTAAAATAAACGATGCATTAATCTTTAAATGATGAGAATAGTTATCTGATATCTATTGTGCTGTAGATTTTTTTTCTAGATTCATTAATATTTAAAGATGCAATATTACTTAGAAAAGTGGATGTTGATATAGCAAACTAATATTAATGCAGGTAGTAAGAGGGTAGGATTGCCAATCATGCTCAAGTAATTCAATATAAATCTCTTTTTTTTTTTTTTTTTTTTTTTTTTTTTTTTTTGAAAACTAGATGTACCTTTGTGGTAGCATGTCTCATCACTCAAAAATGTGAACTAAGGGTGTGATCCTTCAAGTCCTCCAAATGCAAATTCCCATTTAATTTAGTGAAAGTTCTACAGGCAGGGGCCTTATAGGTTTGGCCTTGTGTACTGTGCAAATGAATCCAGTGTTACTTCTCTGATTTGTAGTTAATGAAATTTTGAAAGACTACGAGGCAAGTATTTGAATATTTCAAAATGTGAATCAGAGTAACTGTACTACATAAAGATGTAACTGTAATACATAAAACTGTACTACATTTGTTACCTGCAGTGAGAACTTAAATTTACTTGAAAATATAAGTATCGATAAGGGTATAAAAGCTATGAGATTGGGTATCCTGCAGTCTGTTGCATCACAATTCATTAATGAATAACCAGAACAAGATTATAGAGTTCTCCTTCAAGTGATTCTCCTTGTACACATTCCACTTATGGTGTGCATGCACTCCATACACCCAAGTATGACCTGAGTGTCCTTGTACCCCACACCAAGGGCATAAAGAGATGGACTGGACCAGCTGCCACTCAGTTCCACTCACTGCCTCTTGGCTTCGAGACAGAGCTGCTTGCTGTTTGTTGCTTAACTTTTTACTTGTATATGGGTAGGAATAGTTAGATGTAGTTAGTTATTAGCCTGTTGGCATTTTGTTAGAGTAAGTTGTTTGTTTGTTTGTTTGTTTTACCAGAATTAGCTCCCTCCTCCCTCTCTCCTGTATAGAAATGGCTTTTTTTCAAGATCCAGTTTTAAATACTGCCTTTCATGTGGGGATGCTTTGCTTTAATGATTGGCACTTAAAATGTTTGTTTTGTTTGAAATCACATATCCCTGGAAAATGTGCCATTTGCAAGTCCTGCACTTAGAGGCTGGCTTTGTACTCGGGTTCACAAGGCCCCCTGGATCTGATCTTTCTGCACCTAATAGTGCCAGCGCTGTGCCTCTAGCTTCCCAGGCACAATCAACAGTTTCCCCTGCTTCAAAATCTAACAGATCTGACAAAAAACTGTTATTGAGAAATGCACCGGGCACAGGAGATTCCAGAGATAGATCGACAAAGATCTCCTAAAAAACACAAAAACATTGGCTTTCCCACACTACTCTGTCTCTGACAATTCATGTACCAGTATGGCTACTAATGAAGTTTAGCCTCACCATAGTACCAAGGCTTTGGCAACAAAACAAAACGCTAAGACATCTTCATGTGCAGTACTGCTGAAAGCTCCTTCTGTATCTCAGAGCTTGGTACCTTTAACTTCTTGTTCAATTAAGTTGATACTGTCCATTTCTAGAGCTTCGGCACCACAGCTTCTAGCTCCGGCTGTGTTGGCGCCGTTGACACTGGCTTATCTGTTCATCCATTGGCACCATACAGTACTAGTTATGTTTACAGTACCAGCAGATGATAGATTATCAGGAAGTGGACTCTCCATTGTTATACAACACCATGTCCCTTCTGGCACCTGGTCTCTCTCTCTCTCTCTTTCTCTCTCTCTCTCAAAGTGGTTCTGAGTACCTTGAGAGCTCTACCATCCACACATTTATTGACTGCCCTGCCAATTGTGTTGGACTCCTTCTTCCCCACATCATCTTCAATCATGTCAGATGAGAGCAAAAAATCAGGACACTCCCATATATATTCATCATGGATGTCTCCTCCAATTTATTCAGCCTCACAGAGGGAATCTAGAGACTCCTCTTGTGACTGATATTATGATGTTCATCAAGCGGAATATGGTCTTTGGTTCTGTACCCAATGGTCACCAGGCCCTTACCATCTATGCCTATGTGGCCTTCATGGGGCCATAGGCCTCTTGTGGAAGAGAAAGTTATCCCGCTAGACCTTAGAGGAGCCCTAGGATTCTATCTACAACATTAGCTACCCAGGCTGAGGACTTACCATCTCATTCATTTAATTTGTTGGGTCCCACTGTTATTTCATCACCATTCCCTGACAAGGCCTTTGTCCCTCCCAGTATATCCCAGCTGGATGACTTCAAGGGATTTCACAACCTCCTTAAGAGGGTCTCAGACTCCCTACAAATGGCGAGGGAGGAAGTCCAGGTAAAATAGCCCTTTTGGTAAACAAGCCCATTATGGACTCAGTGAAAGAAATTTGGCAGACCCTAGATGCAGCCAGGCCCCACCTCCCATAAGCTGGATAAAAGATACCACATTCCACCAAGGGGGGCTGAATTATGGCACCCTGTGTCATCATCATGAGTAATCATGGCTGCTACTGAGAAATTGTGTCCACAAAATAAAACCATACTTTATTAAACAGTAGGAATGATTCTATGAGACAGACTTTTCTTCCTAGGTCTGACACTTCAAGAAACTTCTGTGTCTGATATTTTGGAATACCTACTTGATTTGAAACATCAGAACCTGTTGCTTAGCTCAGTCAGGGTTGACTTGACTGCTATTTCTGCAGACTACCTACCAGTGGATGAACAAAGTTTTTCTCACCCAACTGTGGTCAGGTTTTGAAGGGTGTTTCCACTGGTTAAAGAAACAATTTCTCTTTGAGACCTCAACTTAGTTCTCTCAGCTCTAAGCAGCCCACTGTTCGAGCCAATGGCAACATGTTCTTTATTAGACTTAACAATTAAAAAACAATGTTTTCATAGACATCACCTCCGCAAGGAGGGTAGGAGAAATCCAAGCTTTGATAGCAGACCCTCCTTATACTATCTTCTATCTGGAAGGATATTGAGGATATATTGAGGACATATCCTAAATTTTGTGTTGAAAGTAATCACAGAATTTCATCTGAACCAGTAGATTCATTTACTTAGCTTTGTCCCTAAGCCACATGCTTCTAAAGTGGAGGCTGTGCTCCAGACCCTAGGTGTCAGAAGTGCTCTGGTATTTTATTTGCAAAGGCTGAAATTAAGGCTGTCAAGCAATTAAAAAAATTAATCGCAATTAATCGTGCAATTAAAAAAATCATGATTAATCGCTCTGTTAAACAATAATAAGAATACCATTTTTTAAAATATTTTCAGATGTTTTCTACATTTTCAAATATATTGATTTCAATTACAACACAGAATACAAAGTGTACAGTGCTCACTTTATGTTTATTTTTATTACAAATATTTGCACTGTAAAAAAGAAATAATATTTTTCAATTCACCTAATACAAGTACTGTAGTGCAATCACTTTATCATGAAAGTTGAACTTACAAATGTAGAGTTATGTACAAAAAAAACTGCACTCAAAAATAATAAAACTTCAGAGCCTACAAGTCCACTCCGTCCTACTTCTTGTTCAGCCAATCGCTCAGACAAACAAGTTTGTTTACATTTCCAGGAGATAATGCTGCCTGCTTCTTATTTACAGTGTCACCTGAAAGAACAGGCATTTGCATAGCACTATTGTAGCCGGCATCACAAGATAGTTACATGCTAGATGCAGTGAAGATTCATATGTCCCTTCATGCTTCACCACCATTCCAGAATACATGCTGATAAAGGGTTCTGCTCAATAACAATCCAAAGCAGTGTAGACTGACGTACGTTCATTTTCGTCATCTGAGTCAGATGCCACCAACAGAAGGTTGATTTTCTTTTTTGGTGGTTCAGGTTCTGTAGTTTCCACATTGGACTGTTGCTCTTTTAAGACTTCTGAAAACATGCTCAACACCTCATCCCTCTCAGATTTTGGAAGGCTCTTCAGATTCTTAAACATTGGGTCAAGTGCTGTAGCTATCTTTAGAAATCTCATGTTGGTACCTTCTTTGCATTTTGTCAGATCTGCAGTGAAAGTGTTCTTAAATTGAACAACATGTGCTGGGTCATCATCCGAGACTGCCATAACACAAAATATATGGCAGAATGCAGGTAAAAGAGAGCAGGAGACATACAATTCTCCCCTATGGAGTTCAGTCACAAATTTAATTAACACATTGTTTTTTTAACAAGTGTCATCGGCATGGAAGCATTTTCCTCTGGGGTGGTAGCCGAAGCATGAAGGGGCATACGAATGTTTAACATATCTGGCACGTAAATACCTAGCAAGGCCAGCTACAACAGTGCCGTGCGAACACCTGTTCTCATTTGCAGGTGACATTGTAAATAAGAAGCAGGCAGTGTTATCTCCCGTAAATGTAAACAAACTTGTTTGTCTTAGTGATTGGCTGAACAAGAAGTAGGACTGAGTGGACTTGTAGGTGCTAAGGTTTTATATTGTTTTTGAGTGCAGTTATCTAGCAAAAAAAATCTACATTTGTAAATTGCACTTTCACAAGCACTACAGTACTTGTACAAGTATTGAAAAATAGAATTGAAAAATACTATTGCTTTTATCATTTCTACAGTGCAAATATTTGTAATAAAAATAATATAAAGTGGGCACGCTACACTTTGTATTCTGTGTTGTAAACTGAAATTTTAGAAAAATATCCAAAATATTTAATAAATTGGTATTCTATTGTTTAACAGTGTGATCAAAACTGTGATTAATCGCAATTACTTTTTAAAATTGTGATTAATTTTTTTTAGTTACTTGCGTGAGTTAACTGTGATTAATCAACATCCCTAATGGAAATGTGTAAAGCAGACACCTAGGGATCTCTCCACATATTGACACAGAATTACACCATCATTAAAGCCTCCAGCTCAGATGCTGCATTTGGAAAGGTTGTATTTTCTTAAGACTCTGAACTCCCACCTGCCATTGGTCCTGTGAGTGGACAGTGGGCATATGGACAGTCACTCGAACAAAAAGGAAAGTTACTTAACTGTAGATACACCTGTTGATGATTCTGGAAACATCTGTCCAAATATTCACTGTTCCTTTCATTTCAGTTTTGCCTTCCACAAATCTGTAGTTAAGGCAAAATCTCAAGCTTTTCCTCTGTAACTGAAGGCTGAGCAAGTCCCCCAGTTAAATATATTACAGTAGGAATTTTAAAGCCTTACCTCCTCCTCTGGGAAGGGAAAAATGTGAGCATGCAGATTTTTATTTCCAGATCATAAGACAGATTTACAATGTTTGTGACCACATCCAACATTTTATTGGCAGAATCCACAAAGAAACCGAATGATACAGTATAACAAGTTGTTTATACTGTACAGTTTATACAGTGGGTTATACTGTAAAACCACATGAGAAACTGACTCCATAAATATTTGTTATTTGAATAATGTGACTTGAAGGTAAATAGTAATAGATGTCTTTTAAAAAGTTTGAAAAAAAATACATAAAATAATGTGAAATATTTGGTCTATGCTCATTTAAGTTTTTGTTTTTACTTCTGTAGAAGGGGATGTAATTTTGTTGGGGGTCACCAGATGGTTACACACTTATAAATCTAATCTGTAACAGTTCTATGTGTAGAGGTAGTTAGATCTTGAGAGAAAAGCTGGTTGTCATCTATGGTACAGTTCTTTGTGAACATGGAATATATTAATAGAAGTTTGTTTCCTAAATGAGTCTCTCTGACTAGAAAACTTCTTAGGTGCAGAGCTTCTGCATGCAGAATATGCCCATAATCGCAAATAAGACTATTACATAGTGTTTCTGATTTGACAGAATAACTTTTAAATTATGCTGGTCAGCAAAAATTGGTCTTTTACGCTAAATCTCACCAAGATCTTTCCATAAACTTAATTTGAAGTTTCTAGGATAGAGCATTTTTTTAAAGTAAGATGTGACTTTTGAAAACATAATTAATGCTTATTTTCTTCTGAGTATCTCATAAATCGCTCATTCAAGTTGCCTCATATTTGGACAAAGATTTATCTGTTGACCACAGAACATGCCAAATTTGAAGGGGAAGGAACCCTTTTTGAGGATTTTAGAAGGATGGCCAAAATCAGTTTTACAATGGAAAGCAGCCTCAATCTTAACTATAGAGAAATTACTCCTCTCTATAATGAATTCAGCAAGTGCCTTTAGACATATTACAGAACCCAGCCATCTGGAGCTTACTTTCTATAACTTGACTTGCAAAAATAAAGAGAAATGTTTGAAAAACAGTGTTAATTATCTCAGATTATTTTCAACATTAAAATCTTTATCCCTATTTCTTTCTTCTACTGTGTATGTAAATTGTTAGAGGCATTTACCCACAAAATTTAATGTCCTGCCAAAGAGTCTTAGAATAGTTACTTTTTGTTGTTGGTATTTGTAATTCTGCATTAATGACACATCTAAAATATTGTATCTGTAGGGAAGATTTAATAAATCATAATTTGTATGAAGATTTCAGTAGAATGCCTCTGTTTCTAGCCCCAACTAGCACCAAGTTTGGATCAGCAAGACACAAATCAGGTTGTTTCTGGTGTATCAGTAAATTTTATTATTATAATCCTGTTCTAAACTGGCTAACTTTTCAGTCACTATTAAGATGCAGCAGTTCAGTGTTTCTGTCTGGAAATTCCGTCTTAATCAAATTGATTGTATATACACACTGTCATGTTCACCTTTTAGGATAGCATTGTGTCTGATCACATGAGATCCATAATGTAGGTGCCAGTGATTCTATTGTGCAGGCAGTTGGAGTAACTTCATCACAAATCCTTTCCTTTGTGACTGTCCTTTTATGCAGTGTTTGTCTAGTATGAAGAGATTCACGATGCAGAGGTGTACTATGCTTTTCCCTTCTGGACTGATAGTATAAATGAAGAGTGGCTTTTCCTGTTATTGACTTTGGTATCCTCAATTTGCTAAAGAATATGGACCATATATTATATTCGTGATTGTTACGGATATTTGGATATATGCAGAGAGGTTGAGGATCACAAACAGCACCGTGCAGCCTGAACAGCAGCGGTACTATCAAATGGATGATGCCAAATACCCAATGGTGTTTCTAATATGGGGGTGGGCAAAATATGGCCCGCGGGCCGGATCCAGCCCATCTAAAATTTCTGTCCAGCCTGCCAGGCTCTTTGGCTGCCTCCTCACAATCTCCGGGCCACTAAAAGTCCCATGGTGCAGCAGGGCACTCAGGCAGGCTGCCTGCCTGCCGTGGCCCCATGGCACTCCCGGAAGCATCAGGCTGCTGCTGGCATGTCTCTGTGTGTCCCTTGCGGGGGTGGCAGTGGGTCTCTGCGTGCTGCCCCCTCCCCCAACACCGTCCTCACAGCTTCTATTGGCCAGAAACCGGCCAATGGGAGTTACGGGGGCGGTGTTTGCAGGTGCGGGCGGTGCACGGAGACCTGCTGCCCTCCTCCCCACCAGGGGTGTGCAGAGATGTGCCACAATGCCAGCAGCCGGACGCTTCCGGGAGTGGCGTGGGGCCACAGCATGCAGGCAGCCTGCCTGGGTGCCCTGCTGCGCCGCTGGCTGGGAGCCACCTGTGGTAAGTGCCTCCAGGCCAGAACCTGTACCTCGCACCCCCTCCCGCACCCCAACCCTCTGCCCCAGGTCAGAACTCCCTCCTGCACCCCAATCCCCTACCCCAGTCTGGAGCCCCCTCCTGCACCAAACTTCCTTCCAGAGCCTACACCCCTCTCCCTCTCTCGCACCCCAACACTCTGCACCAGCCTGGAGCTCCTTCCTGCACTCAAACTCCCTCCCAGACCTCGCCCCCCTCATTAATATAGTAGAAAGGTGTGGCCCGTGACAACTTATCAAAATTCATGGAGTGACCCCCCTGTGAAAAATATTGCCCACCCCTGTTCTAATACATAATATACATAGGAGTCAGTTGTTTATATCTTGGGGCAACCAAAAGTAGGTCGTTCCTTGACAGGGCCGTCCCTACCCATATGCAAAGTATGC
Organism: Chrysemys picta bellii; assembly: GCF_011386835.1. Taxonomy (NCBI): domain Eukaryota; kingdom Metazoa; phylum Chordata; order Testudines; family Emydidae; genus Chrysemys; species Chrysemys picta. Next base: position 194,311,899 of record NC_088793.1, read on the forward strand.
CCCAGCCCCACCTCTTCTCACCCGTGCTCCTACCCAGCCCTGCCCCCACTCCACCCCTTCCCCAAAGCCTCTGCCCCACCCCCACTCTCCTGAGGACTGCAGCAGGGGTCAGGCCTGCACTCACCTGCAGCGGTAAATTCAGAAACCCAGCCCCAGCCGCACCACTGGTGAGTGCTGTGGGTCAGTTTCCTCTGCCTCCTAAGCCCCCCCTGGGGAGGCCTGCCCCCTCCCCCCCCAGGGGGGCTGCGTAGGGCCTCAGAATGGCTAAGGACGGCTCTGTTCCTTGGTACAAACATTGAAGTGTGATGGTGTTCTTCACCAATGATGATTCTACCTCATTCACATATCAGATTCCTGATCCTGTTTATCTAGGGTATCATCTTTGTAGTGATCCTGGAGTGATGTAGCACATAGTGCCATCCCGTCTGTGATGGAGTATATCCTTCTGACTTTTGTAATTTGGCTTCTGATGCCTGATTGAGTAACGGAATAAAACCCTCACTATCTTGAAATGTCTGCAGCATGGTTATATCTTATAGTAGCATTAGTATTTTGCAGTAGGGGACACTGGAAAGAACCTGCATCAGCCTTTGGGTGATGGAAGAAATGGCTAGAACAAGTGGTTCTTGATTATGTATGTATCTTAGACAGAAGACTGGAGTCCAGGGAAGTTTATCAGGCTGAACAAATATCTCTAGGGACACTCCTGTATAGGCACTGCAGGAGGGACAAATTAATTGGACACACAGTAATGGGTTATCAAAAGGTAAATTCATGTACCTCATATACTTGATGGGGAAGCTGGGGAAAGATTATTAAGCTGCCACTGCTTGGTTAATAAGTACGTTATTGATGGATAGGCTAATCATCCTAGACTATCTCACTTCAGACAAACTCTTTAAGGGGAAAAAGTGTTTTGGCCTGAGTATGAGCAGGGTGTCTTATATAAATAAAGACTGACTTCATGCATACTTATTGGTCTGGGAAGATCTAGCCTACTGTACTTTATTCTGCTTCTGTTCTGTTGCCTGACATCTTGAGGTTTGTCCAGTCCTGCAACAATAATTCCCATTTAGTTCCTGGACTGTCTCCTTCAACTCCAGACTAGGAGAATTCTGTACATTCATGTACATTTTTTAAGATAAGGATGTCAGCAGTAGCTTCATTCTTTAATTGAGGGAACAACTAGACGGGTTCTCACAACAAGTTTTGATGGCCTCAAAATGCAGCCACCAACTCTCACTGACACTTTTCCCTAAAATACTTAATTAACTTTAGGAAAAACAATTAAATATGCACATATATATATATCCAAATCATTGTAATGTATATTTGTAGGGTTTTTTGGCAGACTCAATAAAAATAATGCGTAATTCCTTTTGCACAGGGGTGGACAAACTTTTTGGCCTGAGAGCCGCATCAGGTTTCATAAATTGTATGAAGGGCCGGTTAGGGGAGGTCGTGGCCTAGCCCCCACCTCTATCTGCCCCTCCCCAGGGATTCCTGCCCCATCCAACCTCCCCCCCCCCCCCGTTCCCTGACAGCCCCCCCAGGACCCCTGCCCCATCTAACCACCCCTTCTCCCTGTCCCCTGGCAGCAGCCAATCACTGGGAAAATCCCTTTTCCTTTAACACTGGGAGGGAGGGAAAGGGAAGGTGAATCAGAGAGAAATATCACCGGGGGGGGGGGGACTTTTAATAGCATACTATATTACTCTTCATTTTTTTCATTTTTGACTATACTTTTGTATCGTTGTATGAAAAAGTTTCAGCGATGCGGCCCTCGGCCCAACATACTAGTCCTCATGTGGCCCTCATGGTGATTTGAGTTTGAGATCCCTGCATTATAGGCTTGCTCCCACCGATGTAAGTGCCCCACTACCCTGACATAATAATTCCACCTTCACAAGAGGGCTTATGTTGGTGTACTTAGGGTGACGTAGTGACCCTGCAGAAACTGTGTTACTTACATCTGTTGGCTGTCATTCTTGTCAATTTCACGGTGCCACTGATTACATGTGAGTGAATGCCCTTTAAGGGCTCCTTAGACATAAAATTGTCAGAACCTGGAAGAGGAAGAGGGGTCATTGGCAGTCTCTTTTTTCTCCCCAGGAGTGAAAATGAAATTTTGTCTATTTTGCAAGGTAATTTTTGATGTTCCCTAAAAGCAGCATATAATTCTCTCTTTGTATAGTTTTTCCATTTGGGCTGGAATGTTCACCCCTAAGTATCTCATCAATTTCCTTGCACATTTAAATTTAAAAGCTATTCTAATTGCATTTTCTCTGCCTGTGGTAGTTCTATCCCTATGGCCTCTGATTTCTTATAATTTGTGTTAAATCCAGACATTTTGCCTGAGAGCTCAATTTCTTTACTATGGACAGGAGTGAAAGCCTTAGGTTTCTTACTCTAATTAGCACATATAGATTTTTAAAAAGCTTATATGACAATGTATCTTCTATAAATTCATTTCAGCCAGATACTCAACTGGTGTAAATTGGCAAAACTCCATTGACTTCAGTGGAGCAAGTATCTGGCCTACTCTTTTTTTTTTTTTTTTTAATTCTATGATCAGAGCAACTGCTTTGCAGTTTGTGATAGTGAAAATAACTCTCATCTCTCCCCGCTAACTTCCACCAGGCTCTGGGCTATGACATAATGCTTCTATCCATTTTTTGATATTTGCTCCAAGTCCAAAGCCCTGTTTAAAATAATAATAACTATAAAACATTCAGTGTTGCATAAAACCCCTGCTCTCTCTCTGTCGGTTTTTGCAGTTGTATTGGGTCATGCCAGTGTGAATATCGGAGCTGCTGTGTAGCTGTAAGTGTTCTAGATTCTAAGTTACAATTTTCTCTTTGCAAGGCTGTCCTCTATTTAAATCTGCACAACCAATCTCGTGGTGACAGGTTGATGTTTCCCGGAGTGAATGCAAATGCTACAAACATTGAGAAGAATACAGCAATGAAGACAGTACTTGTTATAAAACAAACAACTTAAGCATCTTTCTTCCGCCAATATTTAGGGTCCATTTAATCAAAACCTTAAAAGGGTTGACCTCACCCAGGTTTATGTTTTCTGTTGTAATAAGGCCATATGGTTAAATGCCAACAATAATGCTGTCTGATGCGTAATAAAAAGTACAAAAAATAAAATAAAAAACACTGTCCGAAAAGACAATATTGAAGACATTACCTGCTAGCTATTAACATAAATTTCCCCCTTTGAATTAGCTTCCCTTTTAAACCATCTTTATTGGGGGACTAGATGGGTTAAGACAGGGATCTCAAACTCAAATCACCACGAGGGCCACATGAGGACTAGTACATTGGCCCGAGGGCCGTATCACTGAAACCTTTTCATACAAAGATACAAAAGCCTCCCTCTCTCCAACCCCTTCCATGAGGCCCTGCCCCTGCCCTATCTCTTCCCACCCCCATTCCAGCCCCTTCCCCAAAGTCCCCGTCCTAACTCCGCCTCTTCGCCACCTTCTCCCCTGAGTGCGCCGTGTCCCTGCTCCGCCCCCGTCCCTCCTGGAAAGTCCTAAGTGCCACCAAACAGCTGTTTGGAGCTTGGCTGCCGGTGGAGTCAGCACCTATGGTGGGCTGCAGGAGATAACTCTGCCGTGTGTTTGAGACCCCTGGGTTAAGAGATCATAGCGTATGAGCTTTTCACCTCTAGGTCTGTATTTCAGCTCTAGATAAGAGAGATAAGGACCAAAAATTGTTACTGTATGCTGATCTGTGAAATAAGTTTAGTGGTCTCAGTCCAGTTTCCAGTGGGAAAATGTCCACAAAATTAGTTGAAACTAATTGCAGTTTATTTTTGTTTGCTTTCTTAGCACAGAGGCCTGAAATGAAGCTATCCTCTCAATCCTAGATGTGGTCCCTCCAAATCAGGGTAGAGGTACATAGGAGCGGTGTTGAGAGGGAGCTTTGACTGCTGTTGTTCTTTGGCTAGAGAACGTTGGTCATATCCTTCTATGTACTGTGTGGCAAAGTGACCCTCAATTCTATAACCAAGACCCCTAGTTTCTGCAGCACTCCAATGAGGCAAACTGGAAATCCTGTAAAAAATTCAAGTGAACTGGAAAAACGAGTTTTTATTGAATTAAATAAAAACACTTCCATACTTGTATATGAGCTTGATATTACATTCCATTTATTTTACACTACCCCCAGATACTAAAAGTGCTGCCGATTTTTGCATGAAGTTCATACCTGTCCAGTTGAAGTTGTCTGGCAAAGCTGGAGATTCTTCCTCTGTATATTCCCACTCATGGGATCCAGGCGCTTGTGCTGCAGTCTTCCAGAACCTTTTAGAAAGCAGGACCTTCTGCATTCCTAGACTCTGACTTATAATGTAAGGATCTGTGGTCCTCCTGACCTCCAGTTAATTGTTGGCTAGTTACAACCCTGAAGAATTTTGATGCCCTCTGTCAGACTTCACTCATCAAATGGGCCCCAGTTCCTTCTTTGTCAGTCCACAAACCAGTCAGAATAGTTTGCACCTACTTATGATACATTTTGACAGAAAAATTCCCGCAAAGAGGTTTCGGGTGCCCCAAACATAGGGTATCATGCTCTTCCTCCACAGAGGGATTTGACAGCTGTCTTCACAGGTCCCCATGCCCTGGCTCTCAGTTGAGGACAAGGAGACCAGGCAGGAAATAATAGGCCTTAGCATCCGCAGGTAAACAAAGCGTCTCGCGGCCCGCCAGGGGCTTACCCTGAACAAGCCGTGAACCAAGTTTGGGAGCCTCTGTCCTAGCACCAACTAGAATCAGGCTATGAGGAGGCTGAGTTGTATAGCCCCCACTGACCAGAAGGAAAAAGATGATGTTTCTGTACACGACTCCTGAGGGCATTCTGCACCAAAAAATTAAAAATCCTGAAAATTTTATTTGTCAAATAAATGTGGAGGCTCCAGTATGACATTGGTGAGCACAAGTCACTGACTGCACAGAGGTGGGCTATCAATCAGCAGCTCCCCCTAGGACACGGACTCAGTGGTGAGACTGCACCCAACCCTGACACAGCGCAAGGACTGGGCCTGCCCCAGAAACACCCCAGGGCCCTGCCCATCCTTGCCAGGTGCAGGCAGGCAAGCTCAGCCTGGTGGGGTCCAAGTGTGGAGGAGATCCTGGTGTGGGTTGAGAGGGTTCTGTATGGGGCAATCTTGGTGCAGGCGACTCAGTGAGGTTCCGGGTGTTGGGAGATCTGGCTGCACAGAGGCTTATTGGGGGAGTTCTGGGTGCAACGGTAATGGGATGCTGCAGGGGGGGGTCCAGGTGAAGGTGGTTGGGGCTCATCAGGGGGATCTGGGTGTGGGGAGGATAGAGCTCAGCAGGGCAGTCTGGATGTGAGGGGGCTCAGTGTGGGGGTCCAGATGCTGGGGGGAGGGGGAGTCAGTTTTCTGCAGGGAAGCAAAGAAATCTGCAGGGGACATAAATTCAGTGCATGTGCAGTGGTACAGAATTCCCCAAGGAGTAGTACATGACATGCTTGCATCTGTTTGAAAATACAGTCCTTGGAATTTTCTTTATCTACACAGTTGCTGTGCTTGTGTACCAAGTCTGCCAAAATACTACTACATTGTAGCTGAAAAAAGTTATTTCCCCAAAGCAATACCTGTTGTTTAAATTGCAGTATGTTAGTGTTGTGGGTTTTGTTTCTTTTGTACTGATGGTGGCAAGGTCTCCATTTTTATTAATACCAATGGTAACTGAATACAGACTCCTTATTTGTACATTATAAAGCCATTTTTGAGTTATGATTACAAAATCCATCTTGAACTGGTTAAACAGTCAAATTTTGCTCCATTACAGCTTTAAAATGGCTAAATTAATTTTTGAGAAGGAGTTGAAAGAGTACTTCCCCATAAGAACCATACGCTCGTTAATAATTAGGGTGGTTCTCATAATTTTAGTGTAATGAGAGCATTATGAACAGTGATGCTGTAGTACTGTGGAGCTTAATTGTACTTTAATTGCTAGTAATAATCAGTCTCTCAAATCTCATTGACTTGGTAAATAATTATCTTCAGACATTTCAGTCTAAGAAGTTATTTACAAAGATATGACTTGTGTATGAAAAGAAAAGCATACCCTTTTTTTTAGGCATCAGAGTCTGTACCATTAACTGCCTGTTCATATAGAAAGCTCTTGTCATAAGCGACTAGGGGTATATCAAGATTTGGGTAGTGTAAAGGTAAGCTTTAAGATTTACACTGAAACCAAATAAGAATACACATCCTGGCTCTTTTGCCTATTATAGGGTCAGAATAGGGATCCCTGATCCCTTTGATCTTTGCATCAAGCAGATAAAAATGCATAAATAGCTTCTAATCAGAGATGAATTAAAGGAAAATAGCATCCCAGAGGACAAAGCACCCCAGGCACCCATCAATAGCCTAAACCAAATGACAGACCTAGAGGAGACTTCAAAGCTGCAAATATAACTGCAAATGACATCCACATCTAGATTCTGTTAGAAAAATAATTGTCGCAGCTTACAAATGCCCAGGTCCCTTAGAAAAAATGATAGATGCTAATCAAGAGGACTTACTTTTTTAACTGTTAAATATATGTTTTCTTCAAAGGGGCTGATAAAGGTGAAACATGCAATTTAATGTAGTGAACAAAGATGCCTAGGCACTAAAAACATTGATTTTTCGTGTCACCTCAGGTTTATTCAATTTGAATGGCACGTTATTTGAAGCAGGAGGATATGTTTTGGCAGAGAAGGATCAGACACAGACATTTATTATAATTGCTTCATTGGTTGTCATCCATATATTGTCAATGTGAACCCAACACAGTTAATTCGTAAAATTGATAAAGTGAAGAAATCGCTAATAAAATTTCACCCTCAAATAAAAAAAAAAAAGTTTGAGTCAACATTTTGGTTATGGAATCATTTTCTAATTGTGGAAGAATGGACTAACTTTGTCCATAGTCTAAACTCAGAATTTGGGTTCCAGTCAAGTCTATGTAATTTATTTAAATACCTTTTGGATGTTATGACCATAATATTAAGTACAAGTTGTACATTTGAGTATGAAAATGCACATTGGCATATAGGATGGGCAAAAAATTGACCTAAACATAAAATTCCATCTGTTATTAGTTTCAGAAATGTAATGCTATGGAAACAGCATTAAAAGAAATGCTAGAAGTAAAGGCTGAACATATTTTTATGGAATGCTAAAAATTGTCCAGTTTCATAAAATATATGTAATATTGCTCAGTGGACTGGAATGATTTATTATAGGCAACTGTGGTTATGCTACCTATTATTAAAGTTGCCTGACACTTCCCATGATAAGACCCTGTTTTCAGTTGCTTAAATCTTTGCAAAACTTTTAACCATTTGGACTGAAATTTTCCATGCCAGGTGTCTGTCGCAGGCTGAATTGTTTTGGAAAACTTCAGCCAAAATTGTTCAACCGTTTCCAAAAAGGAGTCTAGGAAACAATATGTTGTTTTGCTCTTGTTAAATAAAATTCTTGAGAGAAATTCTGTGAAAAGCTCTAGCATCCTCATGCCTGGAGCAGCAATCCAAAATTTTGCAGGGGTGTATCTTTTGCCATCCCATGAAAATCCACCCATTTGGACCAGTTATAAGCCTCTGAAAATTTCAATTTGCATATGTTCAGTAAGGATGTATTCAACTTTAACAGTTAAATGTCCGAAGAGTCTTTCCTAACTGAGCGTGCCCAAACCTCACAGAACTCCTAGTAGTGACCAGTCTGTGCATAGGCCATCCCCACAGAGTGACTGAGCATGCTTCAGGGTAAGGTGAGGCTGGGCACTGGATCTGAGAGCAAGGAGCCCGTCTCTCCTGTTCTCTCAGTCAGACCTCCCCTCCTACCCCCACCCCGCTGGCACCCAGGCAGCATGGAGCAGGTAGCCATCTGATTCAGATTCAGAGGGGACAAAAGCTGGACCGGAGGAGAAAAAAGAGTATATTGGACAAGGAATCTGGTGAGACTAGGACTGGTTGGGCAAGGAAATTGACTGGCAGTTGGAGGAAAGACTGGGATTGGGAGCTGGAGGAGTAGAGCCTGGAATTGGCTGGGCAAGAAGACAGGGACTGGGATCTGGGTGGAGGGGAGGCTGGAACTAGTTGGATAAGGAAGCTGGAACTGGGAGCTAGAAGTGGGGGAACTGGGAGGCAGTTAGCTGGGAGGAGAACATTGGTATTGGATGGAGAGCTGGATGAAGGAGGAGACTGGAACAGAGAACCAGTGCGGGGGAGAACAGAGGTGGAGGGAGGGAAGAGAGACCTGACAAGGAATTGTTGGGGCAGAACTGGAGGTGACTGGCCAAAAAGATTGACACAAGGACCCAGGGAGTGGCTTTGCGGGGATAATGAAACTGAAGAGAGAGAAACTGAGACTGGGAGTCAATGGAGAGAGAGAGAGACTAATCGGACTCATAGTTGGGTGAAGGGGGATGGGGACTGACTGGGCAAGGAAACTGATTTATAGAGCCATAGAATTTAAAACCAGAAAGGACCATTAGAGCATCTAGTCTGATCTCATGTATACTACAGGCCATTTATTTTCACCCAGTCACTCACCCCCTGCATTAAGCCCAAATACAGCCTATATTTGACTAAAGCATAACTTGTTTTTGGATTAAAGCATGTCTTCCAGAAAGGCATCCAGTCTTGATTTGAAGACATCAAGAAACTTTATACACCTAAAAATTACATACAAAAAACTTGCTGAAGAATATGATTAAGGTTGGAAAGTCAAGCACTCAAAAGTAAGGAACGTAATTAGTGCACAACCCTGATTTATTCTTAGAGCAGGTCCATCCTGTGCACTGAATGAGGCAAGGGTCTTGTGCAAAAAAAAAAAAAGTATGTGATCATGTAATTAGAGAATTTATCATAATGCATATGCATGAGGAAGCTGAATTAATATTGCTTTTGCATTTCTGGCATTTCCTAAATTTTGCATGCATAACTTTGCAATCTTACTTATGTTCTTTTAACATAGTTTTTCGTATATAATGTAATGTGCAGGTAATATAAATATGATTATATTTTTAATGCTACTGTTTCCTTGTCTTGTACAGTGGTAAGGACTTGGAAAATAAGACGGTCTTGTGGTATTTTCTGAACATGACCAGTCTTTGACTTATTCTTATCTTCTCTGGTAAATTATTCTAAATTTATCTGACTTTGACTACTTTCGTAGGCTCCACTCTAGGTCTTGTTAGGTACATTGTTCTAGAATGATTTTGGACAGTAATGGATAGAAATGCAGTATAGCCAGATCCTAATCCATTGATGTATCTATAGATTAAGGCCAACTTCTTCAATTGCAAAGTAGGGGAGCCAGTGAACAGAATTGATTATTGGTGTAATGTGCTTTTGATCGCCAATCCCTGTGCCGAGCCCTTATGTTGGCAGCATTGTGTTGCTTCCACATTCAACTCATGATAGGTTGAAGTTCCTGTACTATAATTCAGTCTGTAGCTTACAAGTGATGAAATACTTTCATTCAAGATAATTGATTAGCAAGATGTCAGATAACTCAGTTCAATCAGTTTATTAATCAAAGTTATATCAGCACAAACAGAGACGTTTATACATTACAATGTCTTGGGGAACAGTCTTGCAGTAATTCAATTTGTTCCAAATGCAAGCTTAATTTGACTTATATTTATAGTCCACTTGTTTATGACAGGTAAAAGATTAATACGCCTTACTTCCCTTTTCTCATCTGAAGAAGTGAGGTTTTTACCCCCAAAAGCTTATGCCCAAATAAATCTGTTAGTCTTTAAGGTGCCACCAGACTCCTTGTTGTCTTTGTAGATACAGACTAACACGGCTACCCCCTGATACTTTTCTCATCTAGTTTCATACTTATTTTTCAGGATACCAAGACAGCCATACCAACCATGCACAATAACATTCCAGATGTTAGTAGACCATAGAGTACAAGTAGCATGAGATCATAAAAACATGAACTGCTTTGTACCAACTCACAATTTACTTATAACTAAGGCTATGATTTCATCATGGGTGTTTTTAGTAAAAGTCATGGACCGGTCACGGGCAATAAACAAAAGTTCATGGTCCGTGTCTTGTCCATGGCTTATACTATAAATATAATGGACTAAATCTACTGCTGGGAGAGATGTGGGGGCCCCCTGCTGGGGGGGATCCGGGGAGCCGCTGTGTGGGGGCATCTGGGGGGAGCGCTGCTGGGTGGGGGAGCCTGGGGGCTGCTGCTGCGGGAGGCGTCCTGGGGGGGCCGCTGCTGAGGGGAGCCAGGGGTCTGGTGCTGGGGCAGGTGGGGCCCAGCAGCTCCAGCTGCCCCAGGGAATGCTGCCGGTGGCCTCCGAGCAGCGGCTGTTCTGGCCACCCCCCTGGGGCATCCGCACTGGCTGCTGCTTGGGCTGTCCCCGGCACCAGCTGCCCAGGGCAACCCAAGCAGCGGCCGGTGTGGCTGGCCCCAGAGCCGCTCCAGCGGTGGCTGGTGTGGCTGGCTGCGGGGCCGCCCAAGCGGCTGGTTGCAGAGCCGCTCCAGCAGTGGCTGGTGTGGCTGTCCCCGAGGCCACCTGAGCAGCTGAACCTGGAGCCAGCTGCTTGGGCGGCTCTGGGGTTAGCCCCACCGGCCGCTGCAGAAGTCACAGAGGTAATGGAAAGTCACAGAATCCATGACTTCCACGACCTCTGTGACAGACACGGAGCGCTACAGATAACATTCCTTCACAGAATGCACATCTTATTTCTGAGAGATTCTGCACATACAAAGAACAAAGACTGGAACAGTTTAACTCTTAGTACGTTTCCATAATAAAGTTTACCATGAGTACAAAGCATTCTGAAAATCCAGTTCATAGTTATACAACTTAGACTAAATATAAAGCATTTTGGAAATATATATGACATCGGCTAACGCACACTGACTGAAACACACTCCTTTCCCAGAACTCTACCAAAATGTATGAAACTTCTGGTTACAGTTTACTTTCTGAGGGGCACACAGTAGTTGTAAAGCAGTCCCCCCAGACACACACACACTGTCTCGCTCTCTTTGCCCAGTCTAACACCTTTATGTTCCTTTATACTTAATCATGTAAAGCACAGGAGACTACAGATAGTACAAAACAAAACACTAAATGTATGTCCCTGTCTCAGTTTCCTTACTACTCCAGGGCATTCTTTGGGCTAGGGTCTGAGTCCCTTGGGTTTCCAGAGTCCTTGGGCTATCTGGGCTCAGGAAAATCGGCAAGGCTCTCTGCCCCATGAGGCTGCTACATGCTGGGGGAACTTCTCCCTCCTGGAACCCATAACCTAGTTTCTGGAAGCTTATTCTCTGTTGTCCATACTTCCTCTTCATGTCTGATTCCTGCTGTTCCTGTGTGTTTCTTTATTTGAACCCTTCAGTTGTTTTTATTGTTGTTTTTGGATCCCCCCCCCCAAAACTAGATTTCCCAGGCTTGAGCTACTTTTTAGCATAATCTTTGTGAGGTCTGAGTACCATCATTAACCTTAAATATTTCCCACTCCCCCTGTTTGGGGTGGCCCTACTACAGGACCTGTCAGCAGTGGTGGGTCCACATTCCTATGGGCATTCATAATACAGCAGTTTTTCATAATGCTACTTCACAATATCAACAAGAATTTATACATTGTACAGACATTGTCACAGTCATAGACTCTGGAAAAACTCCATCTGGCACAAAACACTGCAACACATCTGCTTAGATATACAGAAGTTTTCCCATGTGTTTCCAAACACCATGGAGACTTTTTCAGGGGCTTAAAATGGTTTTCAGCCTTGAGAAACGTGGAAAAAAATCTGTATTACATAATTATGTTTTGATATGAAGGGCAAATTCACTTTCTGTAGGAGTGATTTAAAATGAAATGTGAAGTTAGTGCTTGGGAAAGGATTGAGTGTCCTAGAAGTGATTGAGATTCTGTATTGAGAAGATGTGCAATATGTGTAGTTGTAATGCAAGTTTCCCCTCCATGTGGTTAAGCACTGGTTTTGAGAGGCCATCAGTAAGAGTGGAGAAGTTGATTAGTGCCCATGCCTATTTAATCCTGACCCTTTTTACTGAGATTGTCAACAAGCCTACTGTTTTGATGGTGGTGTTTGTGATATGGACACTTGCAACAGGGACTAGTCATAGGCTGGAGCCTAGGTTGGGCCACTACAGGGGGCTGACATTCTCTCTGGCTGGTTCTTCCTGCCCTACTGCTGCTGCTGTTGTTCATGTGGTATAGTATGGCTGTCCATTGTGTCCAGTGATGTCATGGCATCACAGGTGTTCTCATGCGGCTGTATAGTCTGATCCTTGAGGAATAAGCTTGCAAACAGATATCTCACAAGAATGTTCAGGCTCCCACTGAAGACTTGGCATGACACTTGGCAAGTGTTTCCATCTTTCATTGATAATTGCTCTGCATTCAGATCTGTCTGTGGCTATGTCTTTGAAGTTCAGTATTTATGCTGCATGAGGTGAGATTCTGCTTAAAGGTATCTTTGAAGTGTTTGCTGTGCGTTGAGAGCATCAGTGCCTTCTATAGAGGCATAGCAGCAGTTGCTGCGCCTTATTTCCTGCTGGTCTCCCACCTGTCAATTGCAAAATGCCCCAGGGAATGGAGGAGCTGTCTGGTACCACTGAATTTCGTAAGACAGGACCCACCAGAACAGACTCTGACCTTGGGACAGACCGTAGAACCTTGTTCCATCAAGTCAGCTTAAATTCACCTGGTACTACAGGAATGTGGATATTCAAAGGACTTAATGTCTCAAATGAGCTGGAGTCACCTCTTTTAATGGGTACCAAATGTCTGTCGGGAGATTGGCCCTTTCCCCAGTACCGCTTGATTCTCTAGCACCCTCCGAGTTTGGCATGGATCCTCCTTTAGATGCCCGAATCTCAGTGTAAGGTTCCCCTACTTACCAACAAAGGGACATCCTCCCTGACCCTTTCATGGAAAGAGAGGAGCTGCAAATGAGACAAATTTGTGCCCATTCTCATTGGTTCGAGCATTATGGGATGCCACCTCTCATGTGCTATGGGACCCTCAGTGGCCATATTGGGATTTTGGGGCTGCCTGTTAACAGCAGTTTTCACAAGCCCCTAGTCTTTCTTGTGGGGACCACCGAGGAAAACAGTCTCTTATTCCATCTATTCCTCCTCTACTACCTCAACCACAGGAATCTTTGGAAGAGCAGGAGGCCAGAGTGCATAAGGAGGCTACTCCATAAACGAATATCTCCTCATCTTCTCCAGATGAGGTGCTTACGCCTCCTCAGCCTTTTCTGGCAGATGATTTTACACAATTTCAAGAATTAATTAAATGTATTGCAAATTCTTTAGAGAAGGTCAGAGAGTCCCAGTACGAGCTCCTAGATATCCAACATTGGACACCCTCTGCTCGAATGGCCTTGCCCGTTAATGAGGCCCTGTTGGATACTGCCAGGACCATCTGGCAGATCCTGGCAATGATACCATTAATCTGCAAGCGTGCTGATAAAAAGCATTATGTCCCAGCCAAGAACTCTGAATTTTTATTTTCACATCCTTCAGCTAGCTCCTTGGTTGTGGAAGCAGTGATTGAATGTGGCAGACAGCAGCACACTAAATCCACACCATGTGATAAGAATCAAAAATGCCTTGACCTCTTTGGCCATAACACCTACTCATCCGTGACCATTCAGTTTAGGATCACAAATTACCAGGTTCTTATCACTAAATATAATCACACCAGTTATTTTAAGTTTACACCTTTATTGACCACCTTCCAACAGAACATCATGAGCAATTCCAGTCCATTATAGAGGGTCAGTTATTAGCTAGAACTTTGTTGCAGGCCTCTTGAGTTGCAGTTGACACTGTGACTCATTCTGTTTCCACAGCTGTCATGATGCATCGGGCATCCTGGCCCCAGCTCTCTGGGTTCCCTGGAGAGGTCCAAAATACAGTTGAAGACCTCCCCTTTAACAGATTAAAACTCTTTGCTGAATCCACCTATGAGTCTCTGCACACTCTGAATGATTCCAGGACCACCTTAAGATCCATTGGGATCTCCTTCTCTTTGTGCTGAAGCAACAAAGCCATGGAACTGGTGTACAGCCAATCATATCCTCATTTCATCTGCTTATCTTCCAGGCATACAAAACATCATGGCATAGATCTCAGCAGACACTTATTCCAAGATTACAAATAGGAGTTGGACTCACAGACTCTCCATCACATTTTTCTGAGCTGGGGATTTCCAGATGTGACCTTCTTGCTGCCATCACTACCAACAGGAAGTGCAAACAGTTTTGCTCGGATGGGGTTGGACCCTGTCTGGGGGATTCTTTTCTCATTACATGGACAAGGGGCCTTCTTTATGCATTTCCTTCAATACCTTTGATATTGAGAGTGGTAAATAACATCAAACAAAACAAAGTAAGATCATATTAATAAGCAACAGAGGGTCCTGTGGCACCTTTGAGACTAACAGAAGTACTGGGAGCATAAGCTTTCGTGGGTAAGAACCTCACTTCTTCAGATGCAAGTAATGGAAATCTCCAGAGGCAGGTATATATCAGTGTGGAGATAACGAAGTTAGTTCAATCAGGGAGGGTGAGGTGCTCTGCTAGCAGTTGCACCTCACCCTCAACTGCTAGCAGAGCACCTCACCCTCCCTGATTGAACTAACCTCGTTATCTCCACACTGATATATACCTGCCTCTGGAGATTTCCATTACTTGCATCTGAAGAAGTGAGGTTCTTACCCACGAAAGCTTATGCTCCCAGTACTTCTGTTAGTCTCAAAGGTGCCACAGGACCCTCTGTTGCGTTTTACAGATTCAGACTAACACGGCTACCCCTCTGATACTTGACATCATATTAATAGTTTCAATGTGGCCCAGGCACCTTGCCGTTCTCCCAGCGATGAGTCTTCCATCCATTCCCCATCTTCTCTCTCAAGACTCTGGTCAGATTCTCCATCACAGCCTGGGAGTTCTTCATCTTAAGGCTTGGTTACTCAATGGCTCTCCAGAATAGAGACTTCATGTTCTGCAGAAGTACAACAGGCATTATTAACCAGTAGGAAAGGATCTACGTGCGATAGTTACCTTCGGAAATGGAAGAGATCCCACCACTGCTGTGACCAGCGACGTCTTTTGTCTGTTCATTCTTCCCGCTCTGCTGTTCTTGACTGTCTCTTGGAATTAAAAATGTCAGGACTATCTATAAATTCTCTGAATTCACTTGGCAGCTATAACAGCTTTTCATTCCTCAGTGAGGGATTCTCCAGTGTCTGCTCATTCCATGACAGTGAGATTCATTAAGGGGTTGAAATTTTTTTTTCTTCAGATTAAAAATTTAGTACTTAAGTGTCTTATGAAATCCCTCTTCACACTGCTTGCCACCTGTTCCCTTCTTCACCTCTCCATGAAAATGGCCTTCTTGGTAGTCACCTCTGCCCAAAGGGTCAGGAAAATGGGAGATTTAATAGTGGCCCTGACTGTGACACTGTTTTTCAAGGACAAAGTTTCATTACATCTGTATCCTAGGTTTCTACCTAAGGTGTCATCTGAATTTAATATCAAACAAGTCATCCATCTTCCAGTTATTTCCCAAAACCACATCAGACCAGGGAGGATGCTTCCTTCCATATCTTGGATGTCAGGAGGGTGTTAGCCATCTATCTGGACACAACCAAATCTTTAGAAAGTCTCCCAAGCTGTCTCTGTTGCTGACAGGTCCAAGGAGTCCACAATTTCTGGGTGTATTATTTCGTGTTATGAATCTGCTGATTACACAACCTTCTTTTAGGGTATTAGCCCATTCCACAAAGTCTATCTAGCTGGGTGGCACTACTTAAACATATTCCCATTGTTGAAATCCGCAAGGCTGCAACTTGGACTTCGATGGGGTCTCAGTATCAAACATGCCTCAGTATCAAAGACATCCTCAGTACTGCAGAGGCAGGACCATGCCGGGAAGGAGTCTAAACATTCTACCTCTAAAAAGGTAGTACCGACAGTTCCCTCACTGCATTCGGTACTGGCGAGGAAACAGGTGTGTCATACTAACTTGGTGCCTCCTAAGCAGTTCTCTTTGGTACCACTTCTACCAGAGAGGTGGCAAAGTTTGCAAAATTACTCAAGATAGTTAAGTCCAAAGCAGACTGCGAAGAGTTACAAAGGGATCTCACAAAACGGAATGCTTGGGCAACAAAATGCAGATGAAATTCAATCTTGATCAGTGCAAAGTAATGCATATTGGAAAACATAATCCCAATTATACATACAAAATGATGGGGTCTAAATTAGCTGTTACCACTCAAGAAAGAGATCTTAGAGTCATTGTGGACAGTTCTCTGAAAACATCTGCTCATTATGCAACAGCAGTCAAAAAAGCGAACAGAATGTTAGGAACCATTAGGAAAGGGGTAGATAATGAGACAGTAAATATCATAATGCCACTATATAAATCCATGGCATGCCCACACCTTGAATACTGCATGCAGTTCTGGTCACCCCATCTCAGAAAAGTATATTAGAAATGGAAAAGGTACAGAGAAGGGCAACAATAATTATTAAGGGTGTGGAACAGCTTCCATATGAGGAGAGATTAAAAAGACTGGGACTGTTCAGCTTGGAAAAGAGATGATTGAGGGGGATCTGATAAGCGTCGATAAAATCTTGACTGGTATGGAAAAAGTGAACCAGGAAGTGTTATTTACCCCTCCACATAACAAAAGAATCAGGGGTCACCCAATTAAATTAGTAGGCAGCAGGTTTAAAACACACAAAAGGAAGTACTTTTTCACACAATGCACAGGCAATCTGCGGAGTTTGTTGCCGGGGATGTTGTGAAGGTCCAAAGTATAACTCGGTTCAAAAAAGAATTAGATAAGTTCATGGAGGATAGGTCCATCAATGGCTATTAGCCAAGATGGTCAGCGATGCAACCAGTGTTCCCTCTAATTTTTTACGTCCATGTGCAGAATGATTTTTGTTATGTGCACCAATATGGAGGTGATGTGTGGTGGGGCTGAGGGGTTTGGAGTGTGGGAGGGGGCTCAAAGCTGGGGCAGAGGGTTGGGGTGGGGCCGGGGATGAGGGGTTTGGGGCGTAGGAGGGGGCTCAGGGCTGGGGCAGAGGGTTGGGGTTTGCAGGGGTGCAGGTTCTGGGGTGGGGCCAGGGATGAAGGGTTTGGGGTGCAGGCTGCCCCAGGGCTGCGGCGGGGAGAGAGGACTCCCCCCAGCCTTCTCACTATGGCAGCTCAGGGCTGGGTGAGAGGCAGGCTGGGGACGGGGCTCCTCTTCCCGGCAGCTCCGGCAGGCCTGGACTGGGCTTGTTCCTCTCCCTGGCAGCTGCAGTGGGGCTAGGTTGGGGGAGGGGGCTCCTCTCCTCGGCAGCTGTGGCGGGGCTGGGCTTGGCTGGGCTGAGGGAGGGGCGCCTCTCCCCGCTTGCACAGCCCTTGAAAGCCTGCTGCGCAGCAGCGCAGCTTACAGGGAACTTAGGATGCAACACCATGCTCTGGGTGTCCCTAAGCCTCTGACTGCAAGATGCTGTGACTGAATGACAGGGGAGGGATCACTTGATGATTTCTCTGTTCTGTTCATTACCTTTGAAGCACCTGGAATTGGCCGTTGTCGGAAGACAGGATACTGGGCTAGATGAACCATTGATCTGATCCACTGTGACCATTCTTATGTTCTTATGTTATGTTCTTATGGTGATACGTGCCTTTTCCAAGTATTATGCAGTGGTGCATTCTTATAGATCAGATGTTGCCCTTGGGTATACAGTCTTGTCTTCAGTATTGGACTCTGCTCCTAAGCTCCGTCCTGATGAAGAATATTGCTTGGAACTCAGCTGAAGTGGAGCACCTGAGAGTGGGGGCGGGGCCTGGGGTGGAGCAGGGTTTCAAGCCCTCCAGGAGAAATTAGAAAGGCAGCGCCTCTGTAACTGGGTTAAAAAAAGAATTAGATAAGTTCGTGAAGGATAGAGCCCTCAGTGGCTACTAGTCAAGATGGTCAAGGATGCTCCAGGTGTCCCTAAACCTCCAAGTGAGGAAAAACAACTGAGGAGAGTTGGCAGTTTTTCAAAGGGACACTATTAAGGGTCCAAAAGCAAGCTATTCCGCTGGTTAGGAAAGATAGAAAATGTGGCAAAAGACCACCTTGGCTTAACCACGAGATCTTGCATGATCTAAAAAATAAAAAGGAGTCATATAAAAAATGGAAACTAGGACAGATTACAAAGGATGAATGTAGGCAAACAATACAGGAATGCAGGGGCAAGATTAGAAAGGCAAAGGCACAAAATGAGCTCAAACTAGCTACAGGAATAAAGGGAAACAAGAAGACTTTTTATCAATACATTAGAAGCAAGAGGAAGACCAAAGACAGGGTAGGCCCACTGCTTAGTGAAGAGGGAGAAACAGTAACAGGAAACTTGGAAATGGCAGAGATGCTTAATGACTTCTTTGTTTCGGTCTTCACCGAGAAGTCTGAAGGAATGCCTAACATAGTGAATGCTAATGGGAAGGGGGTAGGTTTAGCAGATAAAATAAAAAAAGAACAAGTTAAAAATCACTTGGAAAAGTTAGATGCCTGCAAGTCACCAGGGCCTGATGAAATGCATCCTAGAATACTCAAGGAGCTAATAGAGGAGGTATCTGAGCCTCTAGCTATTATCTTTGGAAAATCATGGGAGACGGGAGAGATTCCAGAAGACTGGAAAAGGGCAAATATAGTGCCCATCTATAAAAAGGGAAATAAAAACAACCCAGGAAACTACAGACCAGTTAGTTTAACTTCTGTGCCAGGGAAGATAATGGAGCAAGTAATTAAGGAAATCATCTGCAAACACTTGGAAGGTGGTAAGGTGATAGGGAACAGCCAGCATGGATTTGTGAAGAACAAATCATGTCAAACCAATCTGATAGCTTTCTTTGATAGGATAACGAGCCTTGTGGATAAGGGTGAAGCTGTGGATGTGGTATACCTAGACTTCAGTAAGGCATTTGATACGGTCTCGCATGATATTCTTATCGATAAACTAGGCAAATACAATTTAGATGGGGCTACTATAAGGTGGGTGCATAACTGGCTGGATAACCGTACTCAGAGAGTTGTTATTAATGGTTCCCAATCCTGCTGGAAAGGCATAACGAGTGGGGTACCGCAGGGGTCTGTTTTGGGACCGGCTCTGTTCAATATCTTCATCAACGACTTAGATATTGGCATAGAAAGTACGCTTATTAAGTTTGCGGATGATACCAAACTGGGAGGGATTGCAACTGCTTTGGAGGACAGGGTCATAATTCAAAATGATCTGGACAAATTGGAGAAATGGTCTGAGGTAAACAGGATGAAGTTTAACAAAGACAAATGCAAAGTGCTCCACTTAGGAAGAAAAAATCAGTTTCACACATACAGAATGGGAAGAGACTGTCTAGGAAGGAGTACGGCAGAAAGGGATCTAGGGGTTATAGTGGACCACAAGCTAAATATGAGTCAACAGTGTGATGCTGTTGCAAAAAAAGCAAACATGATTCTGGGATGTATTAACAGGTGTGTTGTGAGCAAGACACGAGAAGTCATTCTTCCGCTCTACTCTGCTCTGGTTAGGCCTCAGCTGGAGTATTGTGTCCAGTTCTGGGCACCGCATTTTAAAAAAGATGTGGAGAAATTGGAAAGGGTCCAGAGAAGAGCAACAAGAATGATTAAAGGTCTTGAGAACATGACCTATGAAGGAAGGCTGAAAGAATTGGGTTTGTTTAGTTTGGAAAAGAGAAGACTGAGAGGGGACATGATAGCAGTTTTCAGGTATTTAAAAGGGTGTCATAAGGAGGAGGGAGAAAACTTGTTCACCTTAGCCTCTAAGGATAGAACAAGAAGCAATGGGTTTAAACTGCAGCAAGGGAGGTCTAGGTTGGACATTAGGAAAAAGTTCCTAACTGTCAGGGTTAATAAATTGCCTAGGGAGGTTGTGGAATCTCCATCTCTGGAGATATTTAAGAGTAGGTTAGAAAAATGTCTATCAGGGATGGTCTAGACAGTATTTGGTCCTGCCATGCGGGCAGGGGACTGGACTCGATGACCTCTCGAGGTCCCTTCCAGTCCTAGACTCTATGAATCTATGAATCTATAAGTGCCAGATGCTGGGACTGGACAACAGGAGGAGATTTTGCCCTGTTCGTAATTGCCCTGTTCTGTTCATTCCCTCTGAAGCATCTGGCACTGGCCACTGTCAGAGACAGGGTACTGGGCTAGATTGACCATTGGTCTGACTCAGCATGGTCATTCTTATGTCTTCTTGCACAGCCAGTCCTAGCCTCCCACTCTGAGCTCACTGTATGAGTCCCTGTCCCCACCCCACTCCTAGTCTCTCCTTCTCCTCTCACTCAATTCCAGTCTCTTTGCCCACCCTATTCCAGTTTGTACCCTTACCCCAACTCCTTGTGCCTAATTTCCTTGCCCAGCCTATCCAGGATTCCCAGTTCCTTGTCAGATCTGCCACTCACCACTGGCTCCCAATTCTAGTCCCCTGCCTCAGGCTCCTCACCCAAAGCAAGTCCTCCCCACAGCTTCTTGTGCCCATCCCACCCCTTTTCCTGGTTTCTTTTCCCAGATAGTCCCAGTTTTCCCCCCACACTTCAGCTTCTTGTCAGGTCTGTCTGCCCACCACCCAGTCCCCATTCCCTCCCATACTGATTCCCAATCCCAGTTTCCTTGTTCAGACAGTCCCCTGAACTTGCTTCCTCCCCTGAACTCCGCATCTGATCTCAGTGTCTGCCCCCTACCAAGCCAACTGGCTGTCAGTTCCCCCTCCCCTATCTCTTTTACCAGCTTCCAGCCTCAGTCTCTCCCCTTAGCTCCCAGCCACAGTCTCCTAGCCCAACCAGCTCAACCTTCCCCTTTCCCCCTCAACCCCCAGTCTGTCTCTCCCTCTGTCTCAGCCCCAGTCTCCTTGCCTAGCCAGTGCCAATTTCTCCCTCCAGTGCCAGCCTCATCAGTACCAGACTAATCCTTTCTTTCCTACCTGGTCTGACTTTTGTCTCCTCTGCATTTGAATCAGAAGGTTTCCTTCTCAATGCTGCTTGGGTGCGGGGAGAGGGAGGGGTAGGGAGGCATTATTGAGAATCCAGAAGAGACAGGCTCCCTGTTCTCTGTTCCATTGCCTGGCCTAGGGTGACCGCCTTTGTTGGTTGGAAATAAGGGAAAACCGCATGAAAAATAATGGACAACTTTTAAGGGACATTTTAGGAAAACACCTTTTCCCTTAGCATGTTTTCTCTTAAGTGTACATTTCTACTGTCCTTGAGTGTACAATGCAATTATTCTAACCTTCAATTTAATGTTTAAAATGGTACCTAGTTTTAATACATTTCAATACATCTTAAAATAAGGGGCGGGTGATCACCCTAAGGGACAAATCAATGATGGTCCCTTAAAATAAGGGACGGGTGGTCACCCTAGCCTGGCCACACCCTAGCCCAAGCAACCGGGAGCAACCATTACAGGAGAAGTCCAGCTTTGCCCGGGTAGCTCTGAGCTAGAAGTATGCTCTGTTGCTCTGCGGAGATGGTGCATGTGAAATCTGGGCATCACTAGAAGCTGTGAGAGGCTCAGGCATGTTCACAGTGAGCACAGAATCTTTGGAAAATTAACTTTTAAAGTTGAATATGTCTCTACTAACTACGTGTGAACTGTGACTTTTCAGAGGCTTATATCTTGGTCAAGATGGACAGATTTTCATGGGGATGGCAAAAGGCACATCCTTGACATAAAGGCCACCTCCCTGCAAAAGCATGGAAGTGCTAGAGCTTTCTAACAATTTTTCTCAAGAATTTTTTAACATGGCAAACGAACATATTTTTACCTAGTCTTGTTCTTGGAAATAGCTGAATGGTATTGGCTGAAATTTTCCCAAAAAATCCAACCTGAGACAAACACCTTGCATGGAAAAGTTCAGCAAATATGGTTAAAGTTTAGCAAAGTTATAAGAAACTGGAAACAGGGTCTTATCA
Organism: Chrysemys picta bellii; assembly: GCF_011386835.1. Classification (NCBI taxonomy): domain Eukaryota; kingdom Metazoa; phylum Chordata; order Testudines; family Emydidae; genus Chrysemys; species Chrysemys picta. The sequence goes on from NC_088793.1 coordinate 194,333,923, forward strand.
TGAGAAGCCTTAATAATAGGCAGTAAAACCGCCCCTGCCTATAATTTGTAGGACAAGGTTTAATTAGATCTGTGCATTCATAGGGCTGGAACTAGGGGTGCTGGGGGTGATGTCGCAGCCCCTGGCTTGAAGTAGTCATAAAACCCAAATACATGGTTTCTGCCTTCAGCACCCCCACTATAAAAATTGTTCCAGCACCACTGTGTGCATTCAGTGACTCATTTTTCTAATATGTTAATGCCAGCTTCTAACTTTTTTGACTACGTCACATTTTTGGAGACATAATTATGGGGAAATTATCTTGCATTTATTTTGTTTCAAATATTATGCAGGACACACATAAAAGAAGGAATGTAGCTTGTATTTAACTCCCTTGTTAAAATCTAAGCTTTAGATCAATTTATTGACTTTTAATTATAACATACTTCCCATGAGGAGTGAACATCTCTTAAATGACAGCATATTATTGTTTTATTATTCGTATTGCACCATTGGTTTGCATAGAACTTCAGAGGCAAATAGAAAGACCATAAACAAAATCTTTGTCCCCTGAATTCAGTGGGCGTTTTGCCATTCATTTGATTTGAGTGGGGCCAGGATTTCATCCCAGCTCGCTGCATCAAGTAGGTGACAATCTAAATTGGACAGAAAACACCAAAAATGAGAACTTGCTCTTTGGGGTAAGATTGTAGGAAAATCAGATAAGAGAAGCAAGAATACATACAGGTAGAGAGAAGTTTGAGGAGTCTAGGTTTGAGGAGGAAACATTGGTTTTTAACATTTTAATTATACTATTAATTGGAGAGTGAGAGAAAAATGGGTAAGAGGCCATTTAATAAATGAAATGAAAACATGTATTTGAAACACTAGATGGTGCTATTGTGTAAAGTTGCATTTATGGTAACTTGTAAAGTCAGTTGATATCCTCTGAGGTGTGAGAAAGAAAATCATCTTTAAAAAGTCGTGGAACATTTGCATCTTTGCTAAATGGGCAGTTTCACTGAAGGACTTAGAATATAGAATGAATATTATTGTGCTTGTAGCTCTTGTTTTATAATACGTAGACCAAGACGTAACATCTCAGGGAAAAAATGGTGTGATAATTTGTTAAACCATATGCAGTATTTTGATTTAAATGTGCCTAAAAAGTACTTACCTTCTTGGTTCCCAAGGAAGAAGAGGCAATTTAAGTCGCATACTCTTAATGTAGAAACTATTTGCTAGTTGCCTTACACTGAATATACAAATACAAGGTTCCCTTGTATTAATTCAAGTACACCCTAAAATGCCTTAGGATTAAAGCAATTATCTGTAATACTATATTACTTATATTTAAGGCTTGTTGTTGATTGGATAAAAACATGAAATACAACTTTTTTTTTCTTGGAATAGTTAATGTGTTTTCTTCCTTGTCTACTTTACCAAAATTCTACATTCCTTGTGTAATCCTAGGATATTAAAAATAATTAAATGGGATATTCACAGTTTCAGTAATGAAACATAATTGGAGTTTGGAATACTTTGATATTAAAATTAAAAAGAAAAAACAAGAAAGATGATCTTGCTGAGAATGTGCACATTATTTTCATGTATTGTTCCATGTTTCGGGCAGTGAAGCTACTGGAAGTCTTTCTCATATAAAGATTGTAGGATTAAGCCTGCTAACAGTTTTTAGCTTACAAATATGTATCATAAAGAGTGTGTGAGTATGTATATGTTGAGATGAGGGAAAGGCTTAGTCCTAAAATACTATTAATAATATTTTTATGGCACAACTGAATATTTGATTATATTTACATTGTTTATTTTTTGTAATGAGTTGGTCAAAAAAAGTCAGGATAATTTGCAATAGCTGGCAAAATGTGCTTGTTATATTGCTGTTTGATAACATAAATGATAAATTATTTAGTAAACTTGTCAGGAAACATATTTAAATCTATCCAGCAAATACCAGAGGATGATGATTCCTCTGATGGATGATTCCTGATGATTCAGAGGAAAGTGTGATTTATGGACTTTGTTATTTAAATATAGCAAGTACTTTACAAATAGTAATGATTTATGTGACCTAGAAAACACTGAAGAGTTGGCATCCATTCCTAGGTTACCTATTTCTTTCAGGCTGAGGAGGACCCTGATCTACAATGCTATCTTATATACAAGGGTGCTTATTATGTACATTGCATGTACTATAAATGCTGTGCAAAGCACCTCTCCCATTTAATTACACAAACTTATTGTTAATTAATAACTTGTGTTAGCATCATCGAGCAATAGAGCATTTGTCAGGGGTGTGTTTTGCAATCCTGAAATAAAGCTGGCAAGTGAAGAGGATGGTTACTAAATAGCACACCTCTCATGAAGAAATCCTTGGAAAGGAGCCAGGGACAGGAAAACGATGCAAGGTTCACCATGCAAAGTCCCTTCAAATAAGTCCCACAACATGCAGTGGTGTGGGGATTCAAGCATCCCAAACCCTCTTTCGTCCTAGTGATCTACAGGGAAGGAGACTCCCAGATTTGAGGAGGTAGGAGACAACTGGATGGAGATCTCTTGCCTCTGTGTTGTTCTGTTGGTCTCTATCCCTCCCAGCAGCACAGCTGCAGTTGGAGCCACACTGGTATTGGCTGGATGTTCCTGAGACTGCCCAGAAATAGCTACAGCGGGAACCCACATGGAGTTATACAGCACACAGCGGCACAAATTCACAACAGGATTTCAGAGTGAAAATATGGGGAGGTCTGCAATGAATAGTGATGTAGAGCCCAGTCCACTGATTCTCCCCCCTGCAGTCCTGGCCCACATCTTTCCAAACCCTACAGAGGCGCAGCTCTAGTGTTTTTTGTGAGGAGTAAGGAAAGGGAAGACAATACTATTGAGAGAGCATTCTCCACCCTTTCCCCTTTCCCTGGAGACAGTGATTCACCTGTGGAACCAAGTTTAAATTTTTAGCAGTCTGAGCATGGGTTCAGCTATGTTCCATCTAATTGCAGAGTCTGTGTGTCCCAGACACAACAAGAAGGAATATTTGACTTGTTTGAGTGAGATTAAAGCAGATTTTACTTATTCTGTTCATTTGGGGGTTCATCTTTGGCTTCAATTGCACATGCCTAATAGCTGTTTGGAGGCCTGTGTGAAATGAATTGGAGGCCTTTGTGGGCAGAGTTCCAATATACAGATGTCTCCCTCCTGTTTAAATCTGCCCCAGCCACTGGATGTGGGGAAGCTTATATTGCGTCTGTCCATGCTTTTATCTGTTCTACAGATATAATGGGGACTTGGCTCTCAAATTCTGTCCAGCTGATGCCTTTGTAAGTACCACAGTCTCTTAAAAATATCTGCATGAATGGAGGCGGTTCTTGTGGTGCTGAACACTATTCAGCCACCACACAGTATTACTCAGTTACTTTATATGGACATAGGAGACAAATCTGCTTATGTGTATTATTCACTGTAAAATGTATGGTTAGCTCAGACTGTGTCTCTATGCTGGTAAACATACATACTTTGGTTAATCTTTTTAATGACCTTAATGTGACATTACACCCATTCTGATATGTAGAAGATCCATGAGTGGGGGGGGGGGGGGGGGAGATAATTGTGTATAAGTCAATTATTTGAGAGTAGAGCCTTTAATTTCTTCAGGCTCTATAAAAAGAATTTGGGCATCTGCACATATTTATTTTAGAGATATACTGTTACATCTTTAGCGCAGTGCATAGGGAGTTAGCCATGGAACACTCATTAACGTTAATGGGATTTCTATGGCTAATTCCCCACACACTGGCTGAAAATTTAGCCCAAAGAGATTTGCAAAGTGATGTTGAGAAGCAAGTTGGTCGGTTAGCCTCATTACTTTTATGTTATTAAGCGCTCTATCTGCCATTGGCTTTATATGAAGACTGTAATATTATACTTAACACTTAATACTGAAGTACTGTATGCCAAATATAGAATCTAATATTGAGATAAAATAATATAGCAGTTTTAGTACATTTCAAAATACTAGTTCTAGGTATTTTTAGTCAAATTCACCAAAAACTGCAAAATATAAAGAAAATTATATATTAAAGGAAAATTTTTAGACTTCAGAACAATTTTGCATTTCTGGTAACTTCAGTGTAGCCTTGAGGCAATTGCTGAGGTAAATGAAAAGGACAACTATCTGCTTTGGGCTTAGCATACAGATAGTATTTTACATACATCCTCTTGTGAATAACTTTTGTGAAAGTTCATTGATAAGATAGCAAAGTCATTTTCTCTTCAACAGGACATGTAACAAAGTATTTAAAATACTGAAATATACTTGTAAATCATAGAAATATAGGACTGGAAGGGATCTTAATAGGTCATCTAGTCCAGTACCTTGCACCGAGACAGGACTAAGTATTATCTAAACCATCCCTGATAGGTGTTAGTTTAACCTGTTTTTAAAAACCTCCAATGACAGAGATTCCACAACCTCCCTAGGTAATTTGTTCTGGTGCTTAACTACCCTTACAGTTAGGAAGTTTTACTAAGGCCAGGTCTACACTACCCCCCTAATTCGAACTAAGGTACGCAACTTCAGCTACGTGAATAACGTAGCTGAAGTTCGAAGTACCTTAGTTCGAACTTACCTTGGTCCACACTCGGCAGGCAGGCTCCCCCGTCGACTCCGCGGTACTCCTCTCGCCGAGCTGGAGTACCGCAGTCGACGGCAAGCACTTCCGGGTTCGACTTATCGCGTCCAGACTAGACGCGATAAGTCGAACCCAGAAGTTCGATTGCCAGCCGCCGAACTAGCGGGTAAGTGTAGCCAAGGCCCTAGTGTCTAACCTAAATCTCTCTTGCTGCAATTTAAGCCCATTATTTCTTCTCCTATCTTCAATGGATAAGGAGAAAAATTTATCATCTTTCTCTTTATAACAACCTTTTTCATACACTAAGGCTGTTATCATATCCCCCCCTTAGTCTTCCCTTCTCCAGACTAAATAAACCCAATTTTTCTTCTTTCCTCATAAGTCATGTTTTCTAGACCTTTAATCATATTTGTTCCTTTCCTCTGGACTTTCTCCCATTTGTCCACATCTTTCCCAGAGTAGGGTGCCAAGAACTGTACACAGCACTCCAACTGAGGACTTATCAGTGCTGATTAGAGTAGAAGAAGTACTTCTTGTGTCTTGCTTACAACATCCCAGAATGATGTGTGCTTTTTTGCAACAGTATTACATAGTTGATTCATATGTAGTTTGTGATCCACTGTAACCCCCAGATCCTTTTTCTGCAATACTCCTTCCTAGACAGTCATTTCCCATTTTGTATTTGTGCAGTTGATTATTCCTTCCTAAGTGTAGTATTTTGGATTTGTCCTTATTGAATTTCGTTCTACTCATCTCAGAGCATTTCTCCAGTTTGTCAAGATCATTTTTGAATCCTAATCCTATCCTACAAAGCATTTGCAATTCCTCCCAGCATGGTATCATAGGCAGTCTTTATAAGTGTACTCTCTATGCTATTATCCAAATCATTTATGAAGATATTGAATGGTTTTACTCTCTGAGTATGGTTTTTGCAACCAGTGGTGCACCCACCTTATAATAGATTCATTTAGGCTCTATTTCCCTATTTGTTTATGAGAAGGTCATGTGAGACAGTATCAAAAGCCTTACTAAAGTTGAGATATATCACATCTACTGCTTTCTTTGTATCCACAAGGCCTGTTACCCTGTCAAAGAAGGATATTAGATTGGTTTGACATGATTTGTTCTTGAGAAATCCATGTTGGCTGTTACTTATCTCCTTATCATCTTCTAAGTGCTTACAAATTGATTGTTTGATTATTTCCTCATTATCTTTCTGGGTACCGAAGTTAAGCTGACTGGTCTATAATTCCTTGGGTTATTCTTATTCCCCTTTCTGTAGCTAGGTACTATATTTGCCCTTTTCCAGTCCCGTGGGATTTCTCCTGTCCTCCACGAGTTCTCAAAGATAATTGCTAATGGCTCAGAGATCTCTTCAGCCAGTTCCTTAAGCAGGGGTCGGCAACCTTTCAGAAGTGGTGTGCGGAGTCTTCATTTATTCACTCTAATTTAAGATTTCGTGTGCCCATAATACATTTTAACGTTTTTAGAAGGTCTCTTCCTATAAGTCTATAATATATAACTAAACTATTGTTGTATGTAAAGTAAATAAGGTTTGTAAAATGTTTAAGATGATTCATTTAAAATTAAATTAAAATGCAGAGCTCCCCAGACCGTTGGCCAGGACCCGGGCAGTGTGAGTGCCACTGAAAATCAGCTCGCGTGCCGCCTTTGGCACGCGTGCCATAGGTTGCCTACCCCTGTCCTTAGGTATTCTAGGATGTATTTCATCAGGCCCTGCCAACTTGAAGACATCTAACTTGTCTAAGTAAATCTTAACTTGTTCTTTCCCTATTTTAGCCTCAGATCCTATACCATTCACACTGATGTTCACTATGTTAGTCATCCAATCACTGCTAACCTTTTTGGTGAAAACTGAAACTAAATAAGCATTTAGCACTTTGGCCATTGCTGCATTTCCTATTATGTCTTTCCCTCATTGAGTAATGAGATTACTCTGTCCTCTAAAGCCCTGCAAGGGGCTATTTTTTAATCCCACTCCCATCCTGCCCCACAATTCCCACTCCCACCTGCTCCTGCATTGTTTCTTGCATTTTATCCCACTCCCACCTGCAAAAACCTTAGATCCAACAAATCCAGTAAGAGACAGATTCCCCCATGCTACTAAAAAAAAAAGTGGTTAATATATATATAAACAGACTTCAGACACAATTTTTACCACTAAAAGAATAAAACAAATCATGCTTAAACCATGTAAAAATACTTTAACTCCTGTTACAATAAACATCTAATCTCTTTCTATCCATCGCTTATAATTTAAGTATTAAAACCTTAATTTAAAAAAAAGATTTAGTGTTTTCCCGCAAATAACCGCAGTCAGGTTTTTTCCCCTACCCAATTCCGCTCGCAACAACGTACATTTTACCTGTTCCTGCTGTTATGGGAACAGGTCCTGCGGGACCCATGGGATATCAGTCCCACCGGAGGGCTCCTCTATCCTTGGTCTTCATCTTGCTTCTAATATATTGGTACAATGTAAAATTTGTAAAATGTTTTCTTGTTATTCTTTACATCCTAGCTAGTTTAATCTCTTTTTGTGCCTCAGCCTGTTTAAATTTGTCCCTATATGCTTCTGTTGTGCTTTTTTTAATAGTCATCCTTTGTAATTTGACCCAGTTTCCACTTTTGGTATGACCCTTTTTTGAGTTTCAGATTGTTGAAGAACACCTGGTTAAGCCAGGGTGGTCTCTTACCACAGTTCCTATTTTTCCTACGCATTGAGAAAATTTGCTCTTGTGCCCTTAATAATGTCTCTTTAAAAAATTGCCATCTCCCCTGAACTCTTTATTCCCTTAGACTGTTCCCTTAGACTTGATTCCCATGGGATCTTACCTACCAATTCTCTGAGTTTGGTAACGTCTGCCTTCTTGAAGTCCATTGTCTTTATTCTGCTGTTTTCAAACATTTGATCATAACTCATTTTTGCATGCTGTCTGAAAACTGGAAGCAAGACCTGTGTAAATTTCCATGCAGATTTGGAAATCAGCATTCAGATTTCCTCTGAAAGACAACTGAAATCTATGTAAGCTTAAAATGATATTTTATACTTCAAAACAGGGGCATTTAAAAATAAAATCCAGAATCCCATTAAATATTTGGCAATGTAAAGTGTACATTAGATGTATCTTATTCCTTCTGTACTGTGTGTAATATACCCGTTAGTGAATGTGTGCAGACACACGCACACACAAGCACTCACAGACTTTCCTCTTTCCCTGTTTATCACTTAGCGTTTTAATATTTCTTCGTGCCTGGGAACGCAGATGTTAAGTAGCTTCTTCAGCTTCTATCAAATCCACTCTGCAGCCAGCCATTAGAGGGTGCTTCCGCACCAAGGAGCTGTCTTAGTTCCTCTGAGTTCCTTAGAGCCCAGTTTACTTAACTCTTTTCTATTTTTATTATCAAAGATAAATAATTTTGTGCTTCCCAGAATTACACAATTAACTTCTTTAATTTGCATAACTTTATCCACTACTATTCTTGGATTTCAGAGGTTGAAAATGAGGATAACAAAAGGTGAATAAAAGAGGTTCACATGATTCAAGTGAGCAAAAGTAGAACAGTGTATAACTATTAGTCTAAAAACAAAAGAAAAGAAAATACTTATACATACTGTGTAAGTGAAAAACAGGCTAGACTCATACCAGTTTAGAACAAATGAATGAGCGTCTGTATTATATAATGTTCACTTACAAAATTACTTTCTGTTTTGGAAGTAATTTTGTTCATCATGTCCACGCATGTGTATTCTCAGCAGCAATAAATCAAATATGTAAATTTCTGCCACCTACATTAAAGATGTTTTATAAAACAATAGCCTTACTAAGATAGAGACGTTCCCCTGCAGACATTATGCCCCTCCTTAAAAAGCAAACTAAAGGAAGCTGACTCAACAATGCATAGTGTAAAACCAATTTGCTGTCGGCTAGTCAAATCCTGTTTGTTACAAGCTTTAGTACAGGTGCCATTACGTATGTATTTATTCTTTGGCCAATAGCTGGTTATATAATGTAACGACTTGGATACATATTATTATGGCCTTCGTGTGCTTGTCGATATATATATTCCACTGTTGGGGTGTATGAGCCTATGCACTCAAGTTCAGATTATTTTGGCCATCTGTATACACTGGGGGCTGCACCTGCACCCTGAGTGCTTTCATGCCTCCAACTGAGGGCCTACAGACCAGGGGGAATCCAACTTCCTCTCATTTCCTCCTCACTTGGAGCTTGTGGCTCCTAGTCAGAACTTGCAGTGCCCAAGCTTCTTCTCTCAACGTGTAGCCTCTTCTGTACAGCTGTGAGGGAGTTGAGGGCTGAGTTTTACTCTAGACATAGAAGCTCAAGGAATACTTGATACTACTCCCTAGTATCCGTCCCTGTAGCCATCTTCTCCTTATGCTTACCAGCACCATTGTGGCTCTGTGGGGAACCATGCTAGAAGACCAGTGTCTGCATCCCAGTCCAGGACGAGATCCCCTTCTCTTCCTCACAAATGGGCTTTACAACCAGCCCAGTCTGCTCCACTGCCAGCTGAACAGCCTGGTCATGGCTCTGTTGAAGAGGCAGAGGACCATCCCACCCCGGCTCCCATCTCATCCTCATCCCGTGATGAGGCTATAGTTCCTGCATCATCTACTCCAGCCCAAGATGGTTACAAGATGTTCCAGGACTTGCTACCCAGAATGTGTGATGCTCTAGAGAGTCCAGTAGAGGTGGTCCAGGAAAAAATGCACACACTGCTGGACATCCTGTACACCTCGGTACCAGGACATCTTGCAGTGCCTATCAATGAAACATTTCTAGAGCCAGCTAAATTGTTCTGGCATATGCCTGCTCCTCTGGCACCAACATCAAAGAAAGCAGACCATCGCTATCAAGTGCCTTCCCATTTGCTTTGAGCAATTTTATACACACGCCACACTGGTGTCATTAGTTGTCACTGCAGTGAATGAGAAGTTGAAACAAAACCAACACCAAGCAACACCAAAAGACAAGTAATCCAAAGTTATAGATATGTCTGCTTCCGAGAAGGACAGAGTTGGGGATCCTTGTCCAATGTGTTTCTGATACTCTGGACCCAGGGCCTGATGTATGCTTATCCTCCAATTCAGTTAATCTTGTGCGTTCTCAGAAAGCTCAAGTGGGGTTCAGCCAGGATCATCGTATTAACTCCAGCATAGCTGAGGCAATTCTGGTCCTCGGACCTAAAGAATCTCTCCATTCAATTTCCACTGCAGTTGCCTCTCCGGCCAAATATTATAGCTCAAAAAGACAGTCAGATTCTCCATCCGGATCCATGCTCCCTGCACTTCACCACGGGGATATTGGCTGGCTAACATCAGTAGAGGGAACCTGTTTAACTGAATTACAAAACATTATCATCCAAGGACTCTGTGAGGCATTCTTACTTTGCCAATTGGGAAAGACTTACTAACTAACTGGGCACAGTTATCTCCATCTCTAGCTCAGATACCAGACATACTGGAGTACCTTCAGTCATAGTTCAGGACTGAAGGCCTTCGTTCTGATCCAGCAAACAGACAAGACCTTCTGCCTACGGGGAGTTCCCATAACCTTTGGGAAGGGTTGGAAGGACTGACCCTGACCAGAGCTCTTGTGGAGATGCGGGGGCATGGTGAGGTGATGTCTGATAATTTTACTAGCATGTGTGTAGGCTCTTTTATTGTTTTCAATGTTTTCTCTGTTACACTTTTACTGAATAAAATGTGCTTGCTTAGTGGTAATTTATAACTGTGGTGTGGTAATTTATAACTGTGGGCAATTACACTGTTGTTAATCTCTGAACAGAAAGCAAGCAGGCCTTCTTAGGCAGACTGTCTTTTGCCGGGAATAACACCATGAAGACAGGGAACTGTTCAACCAGGAGATACCCTGGTTAAGAGGGATAAAGATGCAGGCCTCCACTTGAGAGAGGAGACAGCTGGGGAGCCATTGAGGGGAATAACAGTGCATTTGCCCTGAACTGTGACACCTCATCAAAGGGACTTTCGATGAGCTCCCTGAGGGTTCAGCTGGCCCTCTCAGCTTTCCACCCTCCAGTTTAGGGGTATTTCACATTTTCACAGCCTACAGTGACTGGGTTCCTAAAATGCCTTGTAAGGGCATATCTCCCCACTCAGAGAACCTCTCCCTCCATGGGATCTAAATATTGTAATAGCAGGGTTAATAGGCCCACCTTTTGAGACCCTTGAATTAACCTAATTTGGGTGAGTGCGGCCATACTGCAAAATATCACTTGAGCAGCACTGTGATAATGTGAGCAGCACTGTGTTGTCGGCCAGGGCCAGGTTCAGTATCTAGGAGTTCCTCTTGAAATTACAAAACAAAGTCAACTTGAGCCCCCACCCAGAAACCTGGGAAAACCTCTGGGTGCCCTTAATAGACGATACCTCTCCACTCACAAGCACTGCGTCTCTGTATATCATAAAGAACACTTGTATTAAGTGGAAAAGGAACACAGCACTAATTTGGAAAAACACAGCAACGGAGTATGTGAATAATAAGTAAAACACCAACCCCAACACAACCTTGCCTCAGTTTCCCCACCTGCAGGTGGGAATGTGCAATGAACCCACCACTTTCTCCCTTCCTTCCACTGCACCGCACTCATGGTTTGTTGTTAGAGGTTAGTGAAATCACAGAGTCCAAAGGTGCATTCATGTACCTTCTTCATCTTTCCATCAAAACCGCCGTTCTGTTAACAATAACTTTGGCCAGAAGAGTAAGTGAGATACAAGCACTGATTGCAGGGGCCCCATATACATTTTTTCATAAAGGTAGGATATTTTGAGATCTCACACAACATTTATACTGATGGTAGTCTCTGACTTCCATCTAAAACAGGCTCTGTATCTACTTGTATTTTTCCCCAAGTCCCTTAAAAAAAAAAGGTGAAGCTAATCTTCCCACACTTCTTAGGGTGCTCTCTCTCTACATTGATAGACCTAAGACACTTAGGATATCCCCCGACTGTTCACACAATATAGGGTGAAAGGACAGACCATTTCAACACAGAGACTCAAAATGATTTATTCTTGAATCAGGCTGTGCTATGAATTAGCCAACCTAGACCCACCAATGGGTATGACAACTCACTGTGCAAAACTGCAGGTCCTTTCTGTTGCTTCTTTGGTACATGTTCCAATCCTGGGTTTTAGTGCACACACTTAACCAGCATTACTCCATAGTGGAAGCGTTCAGATCTGATTCTAAATTTGGTAGGTTGTCCTACAATCGTCATTCAAGTAGACTCCTAGGACCCACCTCCTATCATCTAGGTCACTGCTTGTGAGTCACCGACCGTGGAATATGTGTGGACAAGCACCCGAAGAAGAGATGGTTACTTACATTACAGTAACTATGGTTCTTTGAGATATGTTGTCCATATAATACATAATGTGATAACACCTAGATTCTGTGTTGGCAAAGGAACTGAGAAGTTGAGGGTCACCCTGCCTTTTATGCCCTAAATTAGAGGCACAAGGATATTCAGGGCACAGGGACAGACCCCAACAAACACTGCTGGTGAAAAGAATTCAAACTCAAGTGTGTTTGGGTTCATGCTTACTAACAGTGGAATACATATGGACAATACATCTTGAAAAAGCACAGTTACTGTAAGGTTAGTAACTGTTTCTTTCCATAAAGTAGTACCAAGAAAATCTCTTTTCAGTTAAAACCTTTGTTTTTTGACTTTGCCTTTTCAATTAGATTTGCCATCTGAGAGGCAGTTAGGAGATGTTTACATCAAACTGAGAAGTGGTGCATGTTCTGGTTTATTGAAATGAGTTTTTTTTAAATGGCATTTTAATCTGAGTTGATAATGCCTTGATAAGAGTTATTAGCAAATAAGTACAAATGCTGCTTTTTTATATAATTGTATAATTTGATCAATTTCAGGATTTTGAAAAATATTTCCAATTAGTAAAATCACATATATAATAGCTAAATACTGTGAATACCATAGAACATTACACCAGCTCTGACTTTTGGTCCCGAATGAGCAAAACAAATAAATTGTAGTATTTGTCTGTTGGGGTTTGGAGGAAGTTCTAGAGCTTTCTGGATTAGTGGAAATGAAAAACTAATAAAGTTAGATATTTGAGAAATAGACAGTAAGAATTCTCCAGTGTTTTGGTGCCGTACAGGAAAAGGTATTTACAAAACCACAAAGTTATTTTTTAAATTACTTAGGAGTTTCAGACCAAAAGAAGATATTGGTTGTTTCCAATGAGCCAATAATGTGGTTTAGCTTCTAGTATCCAGCAGCATGAGAAGAATTAAGATTTGAAACCCATAACTATTAGTGAATGAAACTCTATCAGAGTTGTGTCATCTTTCAACTAGATGTTTATTTTTATGGAAGCTTATGAATGATTTCTTTTTCTTTTATACGCACCAGAATACTTTCAGCTTTCATTTTCTTTTCCGTTTCTCCTTGAATCCTACACAAATGAATGTGCTTATTACAAGCTATATGATCTAAAGGAAATGGTTATAATGATCTTTATTGGAGTTGAGAGCAAGTGTATACCATAACCAGAAGACCCTGTATTAAGAGTTCAAATAAATCTTGATGTTTACAAGTACATTTTATGACCAGAAATAATGACAAATTTCTCTGTGACATTAACATGTAGTTTTGTAAATTACTTTAGTGAACTAACTCAACTATTGCTCATCCCTGCTTATGTGCCTTTTATTTTTTGGTGAGTGCTCAAACATGGAATTTCATTTTAAAAATGTAAATGAGAAATGAACACCCTTTGGGATCTTATCTAAGATCAAGACTGTTGTCTCTTCAGTTCTTAGGATAAAAGTGTTATTTGCAGTTTTTACATCTGAAGAGTGCATGAGATGAAATGCTAGATAAAGCACCTCCATTGATGTGTTGAAATTTTAATATTTATAGAATATAACATTTCAATATCTCAGTGCTGTGCTCTATTATTCGTGTGTGTAAGTATGTAATATTGCATAGTACATTTGATTCTAATTTTTTCTTTAAGACTGTCTGATACCTGTCTGTTTTTTTATTTTAGCTATAACAAGTTGACAACTATTCTCTAGAGCCTGTAAATATATAGTTCAGACTGAGGTCAAGTTGTCCCTAATTTTGGAGTGAAATATAAACAAGTATGGCTTCTAAATCTTGCTGTTGAACTTGCTGAACTTTTTGAACGGCAGGCTAATTGAATGAAGTTCTTGTATCTTATATATAATTTGGGCATTCTGAATGGAAATACAGAATGAAAAGTCTCCTGTGAAGTCTTTCTAAGACATTAGGTATTGAAGCTTATGGCATATGTCATCTGAAAGGTATTTTTTCTTAGGCTCTCAAAGAAATTTTAGATTAGAGCTAAGACTTCAGTGTAACAAGATATTAAGGATTTCTCCACATACATGTGTTTATACAATGCTCAGCAAAATGGGGCCCCAGGCTAATTAGGACCTTTAGCACTACTGTAATGCAAATAATAATAACAACATCATTTTAAACAAAATGCTAGTGCTTAATATACCAGGGTACATTCAGCTAACAGATTAAATATGATCTTGATCCTGCACCATGAAAGCCAATGAAAGTTTTTCTATTGACTTGAATGGTAGCAGGATCAAGCTCTAATTTCTGAAATGTAATTTATTTACACTAAATTGTCTGTAATTTATTTGCACTAAATAGATGGGTTGTTCTACTGGTAGTGTGCAGAAGTAGCCATAAAGGATACTCGCTCTTAAATCTGAAATTAAAATTGTAAGGTGTGTAGAATGTAGGTAACTGACTGACAAAATAAGAACAGGGAATCTGCCTAGTCTAGTACTTTAAAAAGCTGTTCATCTCTTTGTCTTTTTGTTGGATACCCATAATTCTCATGTTTTATCCTTTATGTCAGAGACTCAATTGTATAATGCTGATTTCCTCAGTAACCAGCTCTTATATTCGAAAGACTGACTCTTTGCCATTTTGTAACAGTGACCAGTATAACTCCATCATTATAGCTAATGATGGGAATAGGCCTAAGTAGATAAAGGATGGATGTGGATTGGTGGAAAGTCTTACAGTGAATCAGATGTTGTCCTTTGGACCTCTTCTTGTCACCTCCCCTCCCTCCCTCCAACTTCCGCTTTTCCACCTTACAAGAAGGAGAATTGTGTAATTTGAGATGCAAAATTAGATTTTTGTGTGGTACCTTTGTAGGCCTGTATATCTAGGGTGACCAGATGTCCCATTTTTAAAGGGACAGTCCCGTTTTTGGGACTTTTTCTTATATAGGTGCCTATTATCTCCCACCCCCCATCCCATTTTTTCACAGTTGCTATCTGGTAACCCTATGTATATCAGATCATTTGATTGTTAGTAGGTATATTAGCAAAAATTAAGAATATAGGATATTGTACATTTTTGATCCAGACTATGGGAACGATGGAGAAATATTACCTTGCCACAACATCCACCAATAAACTCCAGCCAATAAAGTTTGAATAGTAGGACTCTTTCTTCTTCACTCTTTCTTCTTCATGTAACATGTGAACATCACTAAGGAAAAAAATGCTGTATGCTATTGGGTTGGTTATGGAATAATAAAAGTTGACTAAAAATCCATTTACACTCAGTAAGGTTATATGAAAATGAGAATGTAGCTGTGTAAGGCATTCCAACTGGCCTGGTACAAAATTCCATCAACGTAGAAAACTATAGTGAATTCTATTATATTCTCTTCTGTTCTACTGAAATTAAGGACAGGTAGCCCGCAGTAAACAGAAATTACAGCACTTACATTTTAAATGTAATGCATTTTTCAAATCATGAAACTAGGCTTGACAGAGCAAACAACCTCTAATTCTGCATAAATACCTACCATAGTGAATAAATTTACTGTAAATCTGAAATTTTTAGGGAAGATGAAGGCCATCTTGAAATAAAATGGTTAATATTTTTCATCAGATGGTGATTAATATATTAAGAAGTGCTTGGAGGACTGTAATATCTTGGTGAGCAGGAAGTATGTAGACTACTAGAGATGAATGGGGTCATGAAGAAAGATTCATTCTATTTATAAGAATGGATATACCTCAATCATATTTTTTATCTTTCTTTGTTTTCTGGGGTGGCGAAACATAATTTCACTTGTATGACTGAGTTAATTATAGGTAAAGGGCTTTAACAATTCTGAATAGTGCGCTTTAAATTTACAAATAGATTAGAAATCTTTGAAAAATCAGGAAGTAATTTTTGACAGGACAATCTACTTTTTTTTAGGATTAAGTAAACTTGTCTCTCTCGCCAACACAAGTTGGTCCAATAAAAGATATTCCCTCACCCCTCTCTAGTATTCACTCTACAAATATAAGGCAGGGCTAAGGAAATTTGGGACCCTATGCACATTGCTCCATGCCCCCCAACTCCCCTACTTCTGCTCCTATGGACCAGCCCCCAACTTGGCGAGCCTGGTGGTCAGGGACCCATGCCAGAGAGGTAAGGGGTGTAATAGACCAGAATTTTATAACTTCAGATTTTGAGCCATTGAACTGCGTCATCAACACGAGATGCATACCTACCTGTTTGTGTTCATGTTGTTATGATTATTTATTTGTACTGTGGTAGCACTTACAGGTTTCAGCCCCATTGTGCTAGGTACTGTACAAACATAGCAAACAGATGGCCCATATTTTAAAATTGTGTTTAAAGTCTAATATAGACAAAACAAGTTGTACGTTAACATGTTAGCAGGCTGAGGTAAACCCAAGGCTTCTCACTAGGGTTGAACGCAATTAGTTAACATGCTAAAACTATGACTTGCCTTGTCCACCCTAGGATTTTAACATGTAACTTAACATGCGTTTGCCAACGTGTTAAAAGTCTGTGTGTGTCCTACACCACAGAGGGAGTTCATCTTTGTAATTAGAGTTTGTAATGATGGAATTTGGAAATCCTGTCTGCATAGCAAATTGTCCCTGAACTGTAGACTTTGAAGGTATATGGCTGAGCCATGGGCACTATTTATTTTTATTATTTATATTACAGTTGTCACCAAAGGCTCCAATCAAGATCAGGGCCTTGTTGTTCAGAGCACTGCACAAAAACATAGTAAAAAAGCAGTCCTGCCCCAAAGAGACAAAAATGCAACAGGTGGTGAACCACACCGTGTGAAGGAAGAGGGGAGGACTCATCAATAAGGATCAGACAGAGCCAAATTATGTTAATTGCCCCAATGTGGCCTCATCAGCACTGGTACCCAAATCTGCAGCGGGCCAGAGGACACCATACTACCAAACCTCCTGTCTCAACAGCAAGGGAGAATTCTATATCCCCAGAAGCATTGCAGCATGGGAATAACCTCCTGACTAATGTGGTCTGTTTCTGGTCTTAGGGTTCAAGCCATCCTCTGGCAATCCAGGAAAGGCTCCACCCAGAAATGCTGTAAACAAAACTGGAATTGATTTGCTATCTGGGCCACTAGTGAAGGACTCACTCCATTTCAAGCTGGAGTCCCTTCACTTCTAGGTCACCTTCCATATCATAAGTCTCAGGGCTTAGCTATAACCTCCATAAAGGTCCATATGGTAGCAATATCTGCCTAAGGAAAACCTATTTTCTGTACCCATTCTCAGGTTCCTTAAGGACATGGTAAATGTGAATTCCCGCTCCATAGGGAGCCCTAAATCATGTCCTAATGAAGCTGATGAGTCCTCCTTCTGAGTTCCTTGCCCAGGCCTCACTTAAGCATTTACCAGTCTTAACACACTTCCTGAAAGCAATCACGTATGTCAGAAGAGTGGGTGAGCTTAGTGGTTTGATGGCCTCTCCACCTTATACTGTAGTCAAGGTCATCATGAGGCCCCATCCCAGCGTCTTGCCTAGAGTGGTCTCAGATTTCTACCTATTTCAATGTTTTTCCTCCTGTGTTTTTCACATGACCCCTTGTCACCCAGGGGAAACTTGTCTCAATACACTAGATATAAAGAGGACATTCTGTTATTACCTGCAAAAAGAACAGGAGTACTTGTGGCACCTTAGAGACTAACACATTTATTTGAGCATAAGCTTTCGTGGGCTACAGCCCACTTCATCGGACTGTAGCCCATGAAATTTTATGCTCAAATAAATTCGTTAGTCTCTAAGGTGCCACAAGAGCTCCTGTTCTTTTCACAGATACAGACTAACACGGCTGCTACTCTGAAACCTGGTATTACCTGGTAATTCTAATAGGTTATTTGTAACATAAGGGGAGACAGGCCAGGGAGAACCCATTACTAGATTAGAAGATGTCTAGAAAACTGCTACATCTTAACTGAGAACCCAGTCCTTCCAAGTTTAAAGAACCTCCAAGTTTAAAGAACTATGAGGAACTGCAGCATCAGTGGCATGCCTCAGAGAGATTAGCTTGGTGGAGCTATGCAAAGCAGCAATTTGGAGTTCAGTGCACACCATCACCAGACACTACGCTTTGGATGTAACATCACTCTCCGATGCCCAGTTTGAGAGAGTGGAGTTACAGTCCATATTTAGCCAAGAACTCCTCATCCACCGGTGGAGCACTGCTTGTCAATCTCCCACAAGTGGGAATGCACAGAGGCCCCGAAGACAAAAGAGAGGTTCCTTACCAGTAACCATTTTTTAAGAGACTCTTTCACACTACCTGCCCATCTTCCCTTCTACTTTGGAGTTCCACATAACATCAGGACTCCATAGTTGGGAAGGAACTGAGGCAGCTGGGCGTACAGTCCCTCATATAGAGTAGGGCAATGATGTCACTCTCAAGTGAGATTTTTTTGTGCATCCCTTCCAATGGACATGGCTTTTCCAGGCCATTTCACAGCATGACACCAGGAACACCATATCCCACTCTTGAAGAAGTTGTTACTGGTAAGTAACCTCTTTCTTTAATGCATAGTACATGCTGAGATTTAACAGAAGCCTAGAAACTACCATAATGGATAAGACCTTCATACAATCAAATATGCTGTCTTCAACAATGGCCAGTACCAGCTGCTTCAGAGGATGGTGCAAGTAATCCTAGAGAAGGCACTTATTGAAGGACCTGCCCACTGGAAAAGATTTTTCTCTTCCTTTATTGATTAAAGGTTGGCTTATGTCCCAAAGTGTGAGGGTTCATATCACTTCTGAAACTTTTAAAAAATACTATTATAGCTTTGGATATTCATGTTGTCCAGTTGTTTTTTGAATCCTGTTAAGCCCTTGCCCTTAATTATACTTTGTGGCAGTACTTTCCCCACGCTAATTGTACATTGTATGACAAGAATTTCCTTTTATAAGCTTTAAATTTCCCACTTTTTAATTTTATTAAAATACAGCAAGGTTTGCTATTATATAGGCAATGGGACAACTACATTTATAATGTCTTCAAAAATATTACTGTTTCACTCAAGTCTCACAAGCTGCTTTTAACCAGAGATGCCACATGATGATGATAAAGAAGAATGTTTTACAATGAAAACTATGCTGCATTAACATTTGTGGGCCATATGGCCTTTAAGGGAGCCCTATCATCTTTCCTCAACAATTTGTGTACCTCTTTCATTCTAGATGGATATTTTTGTTTTGGTTAGTGGTGTGTGTGTGTGTGTGTGTGTGTGTGTGTGTGTGTAATTTTCAGAACTCAAAAATGGGTAAAATTTTGCCAATTCTCCCGCCCCCAACACTATTTTAGCAGCTCTAATAATTATGTTAAAAAACTGTTGAGAACTGTATCTGGGATTTCCATGCTATATGTGCTGTTGATGGTACAGTATTAATTAATTAATCTAGTTAAAAACACAAGAAATATGAAGAAGGAGTTTGCATCTTAGTGTAATGCAGATCTGTATTCTGTTCCATAAACACAAGAGGTATGACCTTCAAAAGATCAAACAGTACCTATGATGCAACAGTTTGACAAAACTTGAGTAATTATTTTTGTTTTCAGCTAGGACAATTTATCATCTGAGACTTCTCTGGCTGGTAGATTACTAGTATATATGGGACATACTTATTTCATTGCTTGTTTAAGATTTTAAAATGATCTGTTTTAAGATTAGGCTTAACTGTGTTTGGAAGTGATCTGTAGACAAATATAGCTAGGCTATATATTGGATTTCTGTTTTTCTTTAATGTTTTGCAGTCTGGCTAATAAATGCAGGCATATTCCAACCAAAGCCTTGTTTATAGGCATGGATTATGTTACAAGGTGGATGCCATGTTGGAAATAACTATTTCTAGGGCGGACTAATGAAGCTAATTAGGAGATTAAGTGATACTGTGAGTGTTTGAACAAGCTGTAATTAAGAAGTTGAGAAGGCTAATTTTTGTGATTTACAGACTTTTAAAATGGTATTTCAGGCTGTGGGATTACAGCATGACTGTACATTTAGCTATTGTTATTTTTACATCCCTTGAGGACTATTGCTTTCCTGCAAATATCCATACCTGTCTGCTGTATAATCAGATATTGCTCTTTTAGTGGCTTAGTATTGCCACTAGAGGGTAGTATTGAATTCAGTGGTGATATAACTACTGTTATTTGGACACCTCTTGTCTCAATTTACATAGCTTCACCCACTGGTATCTTGACATCTATTTCCATATTCATCCGTTTGTAAAGTGGTCAATTTCTTGATGGTGTACGAACAGTAAACTGAAACGAGTGATGATTCTAATAAATTTCACTCCGCAGTCAGCATCTCACTGTGAGCAAGTATTGCTGTAAGGATATCTACAGTAAAAGGGAAGTTAAAACATGCCATGGATTAGAGGGAAGAAGATAGAGATTCAACATATAGTGGTTGAAGGCAATAACAGGAAGATACATGAGATACCGTGGAAGAAGGAAGGAGGGACAAGACCACTAGCAAGTAAGGAAGAAATAAAGGTTTGATCCTGTGCCCACTGAAGTCAGTTATCTAGCTCCCATTGCTTTCAAGGGTGTAAGATCAGCCGCTACAAGACCACACTTGGGTGGACAAGGACAACTGAGAACAAGAAAGACAGTCCTGCTCCAATTAGCCTGTCTGTGGTGGTGTCAGATCTGAAGCGTAACATTTTGGTGGTAGACCTCCAAGGAAAACCCAGATGCTGCAGCGAGTAGTGTCCATGATTCAGTAGGTAGCACTCACAATTCCTTGTCTGCACTGAACCAATATTGCAGTGTGCTACTGCGGGACATTGTGCTTCTTTTAGTGCCCAGAATATAGGTGACTGAGCAGTAGGTGCAAGAAATCTCATGAACCCCTCTGCACTGCTGACCCCGCCTGCCTTTCCTCTTTCTTCCCATAGGGCAGAGGTGTAAATATTGGTTTGCAGGTCAAGCGGGTGCACATTAGGAGGGCTTTGGTCTGTCTAATCTATATCTGTCACACATACATACCTTTTCTTCATCCATCACATTTTTCTGCTTCTCTCTCCCTCTCTTTCTGTCCATCATATGGCCAATCTCTTTATTGTGTTCATTCATGTCATTTACAACATTGGTTTCCCTCATTTCAGCTGATATTGTTTCTTATTGTGACTTTTATGTATCGATATTCTCAGGTCTTTATCATTTCTCAAGTCATCCGGCAGGTCACTATCTAGAAGAGTTATCCTGTTTGCAGCCTTCCCCAGTGTATGTACAGATGGGGGGAAGAGAGTTAAAGTTCTAGACATAACAGACATCTCTTTTAGGGACAAAACTTGCTCACTACAGTGTAGTTTTCCTGCAAATGGGTGGGACAGGATCTGGGAAGACTGCATAGGGACTGTTCACACCTCTGCAAGGTCTGGGGGATTTGGCGGATGTGCTGCAATTCTGATCTATTAGCTATTTCTTCCAGTCTCATTCCTCATAGTAAGGCACAAGTGGCTGCTTGGCACTTGAGAAGTAGCTAAAGAATTGGCTAGGCGAGACGCTTTCTTCCTCTGATTCATTTTTATTTTCTATTCCATATAGGTTCTTACACTACACTCATCACCATGGTATCTGATCACTGCCTTGTAGCCCTAGAACTTCCTATAGAATAGCCTGACTACTCAGGCTGTTCCCAGGATTTGGGTCTTAGTCTTCACAACAGTTTCAGGTTGCTTGTCTTTAGATTCAGGAAGACAGTACTGTACTAGGTCACATTCAGTTCACATTCAGAAGGCTATCGTTGCAACCATAAGGGCTAGAAACAACTCTGCTCCAAATAAAAGCTTGTATTCTGAGAAAATCAATGGATAAATACCCACTCCCCTCAATCACTTTCACTAGGGAAGTTTCCTGGTTGCTTGTTGGTGAATGGATTTCTTTAGCTTTGGCTTGTTACTGTCGAAAATGTCCAGTTTTGGTTTGAGCCAGTTTTCTGAAACTTTTGTTTACATGGCTGTCTCAGCACACTTTGGACATGACTTGTTTCATTTTCATTGTTTATAAGTAGGGTGACCAGATGTCCCGTTTTTAAAGGAACAGTCCTGTTTTTGGGGACTTTTTCTTATATAGGTGCCTATTACCCCCAACCCCCTGTCCTTCTTTTTTCACAGTTGCTATCTGGTCATCCTATTTATAAGGCATTCCTGCTCAAGCAGATTTAACTGAACTCTTCTTATAGACAAGACTGGCCTGACTTTACTCCTCTCTGGCAAAAGCAAACCAGTCAATGGTACAGTATTTAAATCTCTCTACCTTTAATTTTGCATGTGGTCCTCTGCTCAACTGTTAAAACTGTGATTATAAAATGTTTGAACAAGTGCATTTTTTCTTCAAAGTCCTTTTTCCTCCTGCGTATCTGTACAATAATAACATAAACCTATATGGTGGCATTACAATCTGGAATTAATTATTGTAATATGAACATTTCCATTTTTCTGTCTTCCTCCACTGTAATGGTAGAGATGAATATGTCTTAAAATAGAAAAATTGTAAGTCCTTTTCATAGTAACCTGTTTGAAGATCAGAAAGGAGTACAAAGGAAGAAAAGCTTGTTGTTTGTGTTTGCAATCAAATCTTGGTTAAAAGGAAGTCTGACACATAGACGTAGGGTTTTTTATATTATATTGAAGACAACTAGATACAAGTCTTGTTGGATTAACTGGAAGTTACGTGCAACAGCAAAAATATTAAAAATAAATACTAGCAAACAAGATGTTCATATTAACATGAACCTTGAAAATGGCTATGCAAAAGGTCACAATTGATCTTCAAATATTAGTGAAATTTAATTTATTGCCTAGAACAAACACGCAGAAAAGGAGAAGAAAATGGGTCATAGTAAAGAAGCTACTGATAAATTTTCTGAATGTCAAAACTATTTTAAAATAAAATACCAAAAATTACATTTAAAGATAAAATTAAATAGCTCCTACTATGTTCTCAGAAAATATTTTCTAAGACAACTTGAAAGTTTTTGTAAGATTTGCAACTAGTTTGTCAGTGTGTTTTTGAAACTATTTAAATAAATATACAGGTACTTAGCATATCTGTATTCTAAGGCTAGGTCTACACTACCCGCCTGAATCGGCGGGTAGAAATCGACCTCTCGGGGATCGATTTATCGCGTCCCGTTGGGACGCGACAATTGATCCCCGAATCGACACTCTTACTCCACCAGCGGGAGGTGGGAGTAAGCGCCGTCGACAGGAAGCCGCAGAGGTCGATTTTGCCACCGTCCTCACAGCGGGGTAAGTCGGCTGCGATACGTCGAATTCAGCTACGCTATTCACGTAGCTGAATTTGCGTATCTTAAATCGACTCCCCCCTGTAGTGTAGATGTAGCCTCAGCTGCAAAGAGTAAGAGCTGTTCAGTTCTATGAGTGTGATGAAGCAGAGAAACTGCCCACCAGCACAGAAAGAGTTAAAGAGAGCCATTGGGCCCAGCTAGTCCTGCCCCATTATACCTGCAGCCAATGCCAAGCGTGAGGGGAGAGAAACTGACTCCGTTTGGGGCTGACTGATGAGGAGCTAGCTGCCTCCCTACCTGAGGGGAAAGCCTGCCAGCCAAGGCAGCCACCAGGAAACAAGCACTGTCTCTCTGGTCAAAGGAGACAGAGGAGGAGGTCTAGGAGCACCCGGCCTAAGAGAAACCCAGGTGGCCAAAGCACAGAGATCTTTTGGGATTCCAACCCCACCAAACTTACAGCTGCTCTGCCTGGAAGAACCTGGGACCGCAACAGGACGCTGCCCGATGTTCACTAGGGGGCACTCCTAGAGACAACCATCACAGTGACTTCGACTATAGGGGCCATGCCCCAAACTGAAGGGACAGTGGTAAGATGTAGTCCAGGGCAGTGGACATAGACTCCATGCTAGGAGGTCCCCTACTCAGGGGTCGACTTACGCAGGGACCCTGTGCTGGGACCTGGTGGAGTGGGAAGGGTTGGTTCCCTCTACCCCCCTAAGCCTTAAAGGCTGAGACACCTCTGTGACATGCTGTGTCCAGGGCAGCCCTCACTGGAAATGCCAAAGTCATGGCAGGGTGCAAAAGGGAGAGCAGACACTCCCCAAACTGGTGGCTAACACTAAAGTTAAGTTCTTCAACCAGTCACAAACTGCTCCTGATCCCCCACACTGGTTATCAAGAAGCAAAAAAGGAAATCACACAGCCTCCTTTTTGCATTCCGGTTCTCTGGCTCCCAATCACCACTTAGGTGCAGTACAGTGAGAAGTTATTTAAACAACTATTCTCACTATACAAAATGTTCTGAACCCCACCAGCCACATTGCCAGGTCAATATTAGGTTGGATCTTACCCAAAATACCACGCTGCCAGACAAGCCTTTAGTGCCTAAAACTAAAGGTTTATTATAAAGAAAAAAGAAAGGACAAGAAGAGAGTTACATACATACAAAGACTTCAAAGTCCATATATCAGGTCCTTAGCACCACTGGTGAGTTTGCTGGCTTGAAAGTCCCTCTGGAACACATCCACAGCTTGGATGGGTCATTCAGTCCTTTGTTCAGAGCTTCAGTTTGTAGAAAAGTCACGAGAGGTAAGAAGCAGTATTGAAGACAAAATGGAGAAGATGCAGCTGCCTTTTATAGTTTTTTGCCATGCAACTTCTATTTCCTTTGTTCCAAACACAAGCTGCCCAGCACATGGCATGGAAGCCTTAGAGTTCTGTCCATAGGCATGCCCCTGCATGTCTTGCTGAGTCATAACCCTTTCAATGGGTTCGTTGTACAGTTGACGTCCCTTGAAGGGTCATCAAGCAGACCTAGTACTGATGCCAATCTGTCGGGGGGGGGGAGGGGGTCACCCAGAAATACAGCACAACTTTGGAAATACAGATATACCACACATATCTATAACTCATAATACAAAAGTGATACAAACATTGTCATAAATATAAAGGGAAGGGAAACCACCTTTCTGTATACAGTACTATAAAACCCCTCCTGGCCAGAGGCACAAAATCCTTTTACCTGTAATGGGTTAAGAAGCTCAGGAAACCTAGCTGGCATCTGACCAAGAGGACCAATAAGAGGACAAGATGCTTTCAAATCTGGGGAGGGCGGAAAGGCTTTATTTTGTCTGTTCTTTGTCTGTCTGTTCTGTGTGCTTGCCGGAGACAGATCAAGAAAGCAAGCGGTCCAACTCCATTAGTAAGTACTAGCGAAGAAATGCGTTGGATTACTTTTATTTTGGCTTGTGATTTTCCTTGTCTAGAGGGAGGTTTATCCCTGGATTTGTAACTTTAAGGTTTTGCCTAGAGGGGAGATCCTCTATGTTCTTGAGTCTTTTATTATTCTGTAAAGTACTTACCATCCCAATTTTACAGAGGTAATTCTTTTACCTTTTCTTTAATTAAAATTCTTCTTTTAAGAACCTGATTGATTTTTCATTGTTTTAAGATCCAAGGGTTTGGGTCTGTGTTCACCTGTACCAAGTTGTGAGGATATTATTCTCAAGCCTTCCCAGGAAAGGGGGTGTAGGGGCTTGGGGGATTATTCTCAAGCCTGCCCAAGAAAGGGGGTGTAGGGGCTTCGGGGGGATATTTGAAGATGGTAGGGCTCCAAGTGGCCCTCCCTAAATGTTTGTTTAAATCACTTGGTGGTGGCAGCGTTACTTAATCCAAGGAATAGGGGAGTTTTTAACCTAAGCTGGTAGAAATAAGCTTACGGGGTCTTTCATGCGGGTCCCCACATCTGTACCCCAGAGTTCAGAGTGGGGAGGGAACCCTGACAAACATATAAACAAGATCATCATATTTGGAAAATCATAACATTTCCACCGATATCTTACATGGCATATCTGATCAGATTCCTTGCAGTTTTACAATATTAGTATTTATAATATCCTAAAGCGTCCTCCAGATTCCATACAGCGTCACAACCTCGACTAAGCAGGGGGCCAGAAACCCAGCGCTCCAACTACTAAGCCACCTGGCCCTCCAAGATGTCTGTTACAGTTTTGGTGGAGAATGTGGGCAGATGCCCTAGTCCTGGAATAAGGGAATTGGAAAAAAACACAAAAAAACCCTTAAGCAATCACCAACCTCAACCCCCTGTGGCTGAATGGAGATAGAACAGCTGCTAAAATGGTTGGCTGAACAAAACACACAAGAAGCAGCAGCAGCAACTGCTTCAGCAGATGGCTAATCAGCAGCAGCTGATCCAACATGTGGTCACAATACTATAGCCACCTGTTCCAGCAGAGCCAGCAAATCGCAACCCAGCTATGACCTCCGCCCCCCATCAGACTCACCAAATTGGGGCCTGAATATGATCCCAAGGCCTTCCTTCAAACCTTTGAGCAGGTGGCAATAGTAGCCCCATGGCCCTGAGACCAATGGGCTGTGGTGCTGTCCCATACTTAACCGGGGTAGTGCAAGCCATGTATCATGCTTTAAAGTCTTTAGACCCTGCCGCAGCCTAAGAATATAAGCATGTCAAGGCAACCATTCTCAACGTCTTAGGCATCTCGGAAGAGACATTCCAGCAATGCTTTCATAGGGAACAGTACCCACCGTGGGCAAGATCTCACTTGGTTGCCCAGAAACTACAAGACTCATGCTGGAAATGGCTCAAACCAGACACAAAGACTGGAGCTCAGGTAGCCAAGCTAGTCCTTCTGGAACAGTTCACCCAGATACTACCCCTTGGGAGAAAGGAATGGGTGTTACAGCATCGTCCTGAAACCATGGCGGATGCCATTCAGCTGGTTGAAAATTACATGGCCACGAAGACCCCCATAATGGCACCCCACCAGAGACCTGTGGGGACCAAGAGCCCCCTGCCACCAAAAGAGAAAGCAGCCCATGGAAGCCAGTATCTTGAGTGGCTTAAACCAACTCCCCGCCTCACCTGGACTCCAGAGGGCCTGAGGACTGAGAGGCCCCAGGGTCTTCCTGCCTGCAAGTCTGGAGCCAATGACTCCCACCCAAGTCTGAAAACCACTGCCCCCACCAGAGGTTAAGAAAGGAACATCACTGGAGCCTGAACTTGGCAGATCTCATGGGGAAGAGAGCACCTCAGTACCCTGAGTCGGGACCAGTTGTAACAGCCAAGACCCAGACAGATGTTTCACATGTGGCCATCCCAGGCACTGGTCCAGAGATTACTCCTACATGGAGTATAGCTTTGGGAAGCTCTTGACCCTGGGGGGCATGAGCTCCACAACACAACTCAGTGCAGATAACCATCCAGGTACGAGTGAATGGGATAGAAGAGGTGGGGCTTGTGGACTCAAAGTGTGCCCAGACCGTCATGTGAAGCTCTGTGGTTCCTAACCCATAAGAACATAAGAATGGCCCTACTGGGTCAGACCAAAGGTCCATCTAGCCCAGTATCCTGTCTTCTGACAGTGGCCAGTGCCAGGTGCCCCAGAGGGAATGAACAGAAAAGGTAATTATCAAGTGAACCATCCCCTGTTGCTCATTCTCAGGTTCTGGCAAACAGAGGCTAGGGACACCATTCCTGCCCATCCTGGCTAATAGCCATTGATAAACCTATCCTCCATGAATTTTTCTAGTTCTTTTTTGAACCCTGTTATGGTCTTGGCCTTCACAACATCCTCTGGCAAGGAGTTCCACAGGTTGACTGTGCGTTGTGTGAAGAAATACTTCCTTTTATTTGTTTTAAACCTGCTGCCTATTAATTTCATTTGGTGACCCCTAGTTCTTGTGTTATGAGAAGTAGTAAACAACACTTTCTTATCTACTTTCTCTACACCAGTCACGATTTTATAGACCTCAATCATATCTCCCCTTAGCCGTCTCTTTTCCAAGCTGAAAAGTCCCAGTCTTATTAATCTCTCCTCATATGGCAGACACTCCATACTCCTAATCATTTTTGTTGCCCCTTTACTGAACCTTTTCCAATTCCAATATATCTTTTTTGAGATGGGGCAACCACATGTGCACACAGTATTCAAGATGTGGGCATACCATGGATTTACATAGAGGCCCCAGGGTCGAGTTGGGGCACTATCCTGTTACAGTGTGTGTATGGGGATGTGAAATTGTATCCTTGCATTTAGGTGACTCTAACAGTGCGGGAGCATACAAAGTCCCTGGCCTGGCCCTGACACTTGCGTACCCTGTTATTAGCAGCTGAGACTGGAGTCATTTTGGGGAGTTGTTAAAGGAGCTTGTGGGACCCCCTTCAGACTGCAAGGTCTCCCTACTGCCAGCTATAGATCTGCCTGAGCCTGTGACACTTGCGGGTGTGGGAGAGATCCCTGATCATAGAATATCAGGGTTGGAAGGGACCTCAGAAGGTCATCTAGTCCAAACCCCTCAGAGCAGGACCAATTCCCAACTAAATCATCCCAGCCAGGGCTTTGTCAAGCCTGACCTTAAAAACCTCTAAGGAAGGAGATTCCACCACCTCCCTAGGTAACCCATTCCAGTGCTTCTCTACCCTCCTAGTGAAAAAGTTTTTCCTAATAACCAACCTGATCCAGGTGAGGGGACATCCCACTCATCAGAACCCACCCAGCAAAACAAGGCCCCATCCCAACCTGATGTGGCGGTCCCAGATTCTGACCCAGTTCTCCAATTTTGTAGAACAACAGGCAGACAACATGCTGAGCTGAGCATACTCCCCAGTTGGGGTAGTAAATGGGGAGAATGTCGAGCCCTGTCAAGTGGGTTTGTTCTCACACTTCAAATTTCAGACTGACCACCTATACTGCATTGAGAAGGACTGGCAAACTGAGGCAGTTTGGAATCAGCTTCTGGTACCCCAACCCTACTGAAAGGATGTTATGTGCCTCGCCATCCCATATCCTTCACAGGGCAACTCAGGAGGGAGAAGACACTAGCCCAAATTCTGGCCAGTTTGACTGAAGTGCAGATCCCTTGTGGGGTTCCAACCCCACCAAACTTACGGCTGCCCTGCCCGGAGGAACCTGGAACAGCAACAGGACACTACCCAAGGTTCACAAGGGGGAACTCCTTGAGACAAATCACCACAGCGACTTGGACTATAGGGGCCAAGCCCCAAACTGAAGGGACAGTGATAGGACATAGCGCAGGGACATAGGCTCTGTGCTGGGAGATCCCCTACTCAGGAGTTGACTTACACAGGGTCCTGGGCTGAGACCCAGTGAATGTGCAGGGCCCAGGTTCCCCAGTTCCTCCCAGCCTTAAAGATTGAGGCACCTCAACCAACCAGTTGCTGGAAATCAAGCACTCCAATCACTAGGCCACCCAGCCCTCCAAGCCCTCTGTTACAATGAGAAATTGGTTTCTACATGCGTGCGCGCACACACAAAAAGCAAATTAAGTAGATGTTATTCAGATAACATGAAGGGACTACATTTTCAGTGCTCTGCATGGGAAATGAACTGTGTGATTCCCACCAATGTGGGAGTTTGATAGCTAAATCTCAGGACACTGATATAGGTATAGATATAGATTTATCTATCTATCTATGAATCTTATTTAAACTGCTGAAAGCAAGTAAATTCAGAATTATGACATGTTCCCTAACAGTGGCTGGTATTAGATGTCTGATGAACTAAAATACCTGTGCATATAGGGATGAGTTACAAAAAGTATTTCAAACTCTTTTTGAATGTCCATGTTGTTGTTCTATAATATTTCTATAGATCCATCAATTTACACTGTTCATTACAAACATGGATAAGACGTTCTCAGCTCCAAAGAGGTTCTGCTTTGAGTAAGACGTGCCTCGTTAAAAATGGGAGCTGCACCAGTGCTAGAGCAATGGTGCAAAAATTTCTTAAAACCCTCTATGTCACTGCAGCCCCGCAGTTGCTAGCCAAGCAATGTTAGAATCTGGTTTAACTACAACTGGTATTAATAGAGCTGCCATTATAGTCAAGTACTGGACCAGGTTACCAAGGGAGGTTGTGGAATCCCAGTCACTGGAGGTTTTTAAGAACAGGTTAGACAAACACCTGTCAGGGATGGTCTCGGTATATTTGGTTCTGCCTCAGCGCAGTGGGATGGATTAGATGACCTTTCAAGGTCCCTTCCAACCCTACATTTCCATGATTCTGTGAGTATTATTTAAATATTTTTATTTTGTGTTAGAATAATTTCTTGATGCTCATCTTTTCTCATTTTAAAAACCATAAAGATGTATTGCCTTCTCTCAGGGCTTTGCAGTGAGATATAATTTCTGTGAAAATGTAAGTTCTATTGACTTGAAGTTTTGAAAAACTTTGAAACAACATTCAATGTCTAAAAATATAGCATAAAACAGTTTGGCATTTAGTATTTCTACAATTACTCTATGTCATGTGTCAACACTGGTTATCTACAGTGTGAATTACTTATCTGTTATCAGGCCTTAAGGGTCTTTACCAAAAAGTGTATATGAACTTTTCACTCTATGAAGTCAAAACCCAGGTCAATTATATCTGTCTTTGGTGAGCTTTTAACTTTTCACACCAGCTCTGTCAGACAGTTGCTACAGATTGTAACACTTGCCTGCAGTATCAATTAAACAATGAGTGCTGGGCTTCATTAATGTTGTCAGAGGTATGACTGATTCATAAACTGAATGTCTCTACCAAATAGCATTACCTCAAGTTCATTCGGTTTAGTTATCCTTAAACCTGTTATCTTGTAAGTTAGTCAATAGCTGCCTTTCACAAGAGTGTATCAATAATATGTTGTAAAAGTATGCATGAAGGTATGAAAGATGATTTTCTGGGTTAGGCTGTGGGCTGGAACTCATGAGATCTGGATTCAGTTTCTGAATTGGCCACAATATATAGCTGTCTAACCTTAGGCAAGCCAGTATTTTCTGTGCCTCAGTCCCCATCTGTCAAATGGGAACAATGTTACTTCCTTACCTCAAGGGGGTATTTTAAGGATAATTCATGAATGTCTGTGAGGCACTCAAATACCTTGATGATGAGGGCAATGTAAGTGCCTAGACAGACTGATTGATATTTACATGAACCTGATAAATTTATCTGTACTGTGATCATTAAACTGCATCTTTTTCA
This sequence comes from Chrysemys picta bellii, assembly GCF_011386835.1. NCBI lineage: Eukaryota > Metazoa > Chordata > Testudines > Emydidae > Chrysemys > Chrysemys picta. The sequence continues at coordinate 194,364,961 of NC_088793.1, forward strand.
ACCAGTGTTCGTTATATTTATTGTAGAAGCACCTGTTTATTTTTAATTTATTTCCTCATCATCACACTAGAGCTATGCCCATCTCTCCCAAAAAATAATTTATATATGTTTTTATCAAAATTAGGGAATCTGTATAAGCATAAGAAGTGCTGTTCAGATTTTGGGCACATAAAGCCATTTTTAGATACCTAAATATGAGGCCTGATGTTCAGAAGTGCTGAGAACCTACAGCGTCCATTGGCTTAAGTACCTCTAAAAATCAGGCCACTTTTATTTAGATGCCTAAATGTGGCTTTAGGTGTCTAAAATAAAGGCAGACAGGTGTGAAAATGTTGGCTTGATTCAGAAGGAAAGTGAAGCAACAGTGAGTCAAAATAAAAGATGCCTTTAAGGCAGATACACCAAATCTATGCCAAAAACACACACACGTCTATATGTTTTTATTTTTAAAGGGCCAAATCATGCCATTTTCACACTGAAGTCTTGTTGACTTAAGTGTGCCCGACTAAGGACTGAGGAAATATGGAGGGAATAGATGGTGATCATGAGGCATTGTATTTTACAGATAAAAATGCACAAAATTTTGCTACAACCTTGAGTATCAATTTGTACCATAGCAATACTTAATTACATTAAAGGCCAGGATTTGAGCATGCGCAGAAAGAATTGAGGAGAGTTTATTATAAATTAAAAGTCTGATGGTAATTAAGGGCTTGTCTACACACGCAAGTTGTATTGCTTTAACTGTTGTGACAAAGCTCTGTCCTTGTCTGCGTGGGTTCCGTGTTTCCTGGCGGATTTCGCTAGCCTCAGAGGCTCACTGTGACCCTCCACGTAGCCCGTCTCTCTCTAGAGGCAAGGGTCACAGCTTACTGAGCTATTTTCATCATAAGCAAGCAAGGGAGGTGAGGAGAAGCAACTCTCCCTTGCACAGTCTCTGTTGTCTCCCAGTCTCTGTGATTACTCGGGGAGGGGAGGGGGGAGCCCGGGCCCAGCCTCTACTCTGGGCTCCAGCCCAGGAACCCTAATAGTAGCAGCTATGGTAGCTGACTTTTTGGAAATAGGACATCTACAATTCCGTGGGCCACTTCCCCACAGCAGCCCCCACTCAATATCTCCTTCACCGTTACTTCAGGGCCTCCTTCCTTGCACCTGATATGGATTTGTACTGCTTAGTTCCTCCAACAGCACAGCTTTCTCCTACAGCTCCTGACACGCGTGCTCACTGACTAACTGGGAGGCTTTTAACTAGTTCCAGCCAGCCCTTGATTGGCTTCAGGTGTCCCAATCAACCTAGCTATCTCCACTGCTTTCTAGAAGGATCTTAATTCATAGAGTCATAGATTCTAGGACTGGAAGGGACCTCGAGAGGTCATCGAGTCCAGTCCCCTGCCCTCATGGCAGGACCAAATACTGTCTAGACCATCCCTGATAGACATTTATCTAACCTACTCTTAAATATCTCCAGAGATGGAGATTCCACAACCTTCCTAGGCAATTTATTCCAGCGTTTAACCACCCTGACAGTTAGGAACTTTTTCCTAATGTCCAACCTAAACCTCCATTGCTGCAGTTTCTTGTTCTATCCTTAGAGGCTAAGATGAACAAGTTTTCTCCCTCCTCCTTATGACACCCTTTTAGATACCTGAAAACTGCTATCATGTCCCCTCTCAGTCTTTGCTTTTCCAAACTAAACAAACCCAATTCTTTCAGCCTTCCTTCATAGGTCATGTTCTCTAGACCTTTAATCATTCTTGTTGCTCTTCTCTGGACCCTTTCCAATTTCTCCACATCTTTCTTGAAATGCGGTGCCCCAGAACTGGACACAATACTCCAGTTGAGGCCTAACCAGAGCAGAGTAGAGCGGAAGAATGGCTTCTCATGTCTTGCTCACAACACACCTGATAATGCATCCCAGAATCATGTTTGCTTTTTTTGCAACAGCATCACACTGTTGACTCATATTTAGCTTGTGGTCCACTATAACCCCTAGATCCCTTTCTGCCATATTCCTTCCTAGACAGTCTCTTCCCATTTTGTATGTGTGAAACTGATTGTGCCTTCCTAAGTGGAGCACTTTGCATTTGTCTTTATTAAACTTCATCCTGTTTACCTCAGACCATTTCTCCAATTTGTCCAGATCATTTTGAATTATGACCCTATATTCCAAAGCAGTTGCAATCCCTCCCAGTTTGGTATCATCTGCAAACTTAATAAGCGTACTTTCTATGCCAATATCTAAGTCGTTGATGAAGATATTGAACAGATCCGGTCCCAAAACAGACCCCTGCGGAACCCCACTTGTTATACCTTTCCAGAAGGATTGGGAACCATTAATAATTACTTTCTGAGTACAGTTATCCAGCCATTTATGCACCCACCTTATAGTAGCCCCATCTAAGTTGTATTTTCCTAGTTTATTGATAAGAATATCATGCAAGACCGTATCAAATGCCTTACTAAAGTCTAGGTATACCACATCCACCACTTCTCCCTTATCCACAAGACTCGTTATCCTATCAAAGAAAGCTATCAGATGGGTTTGACATGATTTGTTCTTTACAAAAGACAAATTGGCCCCAGGTGTCTTGATTAACCTGGAGCAACTTTTGGTTACCATGATACCAGGGATTTGTTTAGCCTGGGGCTAATGTACCTGTTCCTCACTACTTTACTATAGCCATCTGGCCTTGTCCCGTCTCACTATACCATTATAGTTAAAGGGTACAGCCCTCCTAGTGTGGGCAGTTGTATTTGTATAAAGGTTCTTTGTCCGTCCATGCTGGAAGAAAGACAGAAAGCCATGAATGTGGATTAATTAGGCCGCAACTTTATTCATGTATAATACCTGGAAGTATCTGGCAATAAATTGTACAGTGCAGGGAGGAGGTGGCTCTCTCTGATCCAGATGTAGGAGCCCCAAACCCCTTTCCTCAGCTCCCTTAAAGGGGACCAGGAAAAGAAGGGGTTTGGCTCCCTGCTGACAAGACACCAGGAGCCTCCAACCCCACTTACTCAGTTCCCATAAGGGATGTATTCCTTCAAATCCTTTTCCAATCACATGTATCTAATAACGTATGCCTTCCATATTAAGTACCTGCATTGAACATTTGCCACTCCTATTATGTATAAGTTGTGACATGATAACCTAACCTGCCTACTCCATCCCACCAGACCAGACCAGCTGTAGGGAAGATGAAAAACCCTTGGCCAATCTGGCGGGGAGGAAAAAATTCCTTCAAGCCCCACCAGGGTAAAGGGGAAACTAGTGTGATGCTCACAGCAAGTCAAAAGGGAACCCAGTCCTATTCCAAATACATGTGTGGGTGGGTTCTTCCATCCTGATAATGGGAAACAGGGCCTTTCATGGCTGCATGGGTTATAAATACCTCTCCCACTCTTTCTGTTAGCAGGAAGGGCAATGCAGTGACCTTGACCTGGCCCCAACTGCATCCTGCCCTTCCTGTCCATCCCTGTAAGCTTTCTCCCTTCTGCCCCCCTGTTGCAAGGTAACCCTTAAAAGGGCAATGCCCCTTTTCTTCCAGCAAGCTGGACAAAGACCCAACACACACAAATGTTTCAGTGGGCACTTTATATTGCTATAACTATTTCAATATGGGAAAGGAAATTAAGCTATACTGGTATAAGGCACCTTTATGCCAGTATAACTGTGTCTACACTAGGGCTTGGACCAGTGTAAGTATTTCACTAAAAAAACATTCCCCATACCAAAATAGGTGTGCCAATACTGTGAGTGAATCAGGTTGTAGTTAATGTAATATTGCATAAAATGGAGATGCCTGTGTATAATAAACACAAATACTTGTCCATCAGCATCTAGAAATATAGAGTGTTCATACAAGTGTATTTTAGAACATCTCTTCCCTGCAAATATTTGAACAGGAGTGAACTGACAAGTTGTTGACATTTTTTCAAGCGATTGCTAATCCAAGAAGTCAAACATAGCTGATCCGCAACAAATAGTGGTTCTTCACCATGTGCTTCAGGATTCTCTACAACACACAGCTAAGCAACCAAACTGTTCAAAATAATGATTTCTGTTCATCCTGATACTTAGCAGTCAAATAAAAATGCAGTGAATTTCTGAATTTTGTATTTATTTTTACGGATACTGTTTAAGGATCTGATCCTGCTATAGGCTCTGCATAGGTGGCACTTTCAGCCCCCATGGATCCCCATTGGACCCCATCCATGCAGAACTAGTTGCAGGATCAGGACTGCAATATTTTGAATCCAGGTAAGATAGATGAGCAGCAGCTATATTAAATGAAAGATATGCATTTAAGATGCGCTTTTAATTACTATCACTTGGGGTGAAAATGTTTGTTCTGATTTATAGCTGAACTTTTGATTAGGATGAGAGTTATGTAGTAATTTTGATTTTTTAAGGAGCTATATAAACACTGAACTATCTTAAAATTTAAAACCGTAAATATAACTTAATTATTTGTAATTACAAAAGACAGGACTTAGTTTCAGATTTCTAAAACAATAATAAAAACCATGAAGAATTAATTCAATGGAGCATGAAACAACTTCACGGCATATGGAAATAAATTTACAATGTATGATTTTCATGCCAGAATTCTTGGATTATCAGATAATGTATTTCCCTTCAGTGATTATTCAGCCTTTTCTTACAATAAGAGCTTCAGTGTGTATTTCATTACAGTGTATACTGTGTGTTGTACACCCGTCTACATATTACCTTTTTCTTCTGAAAAAAGTCTGAAACTAATACTTTAAGATAGGTCAGATTTTGAATTGAGTTGGTTTATAAGAACATGTATGGATTTCCACTTCCTAAAACTGTGGATTGCATTTATAAATGGAGGTCCTAATTCCCATTAACACTAAAGCCTCTTTACATTTCTCTGACAGTGTAAAGGGGATTTTGCGTAAAGAGGGGTGTGTGTGTGGATAAATGTAATGTAATTTGTACTCCATTTAAAGCCCTTTACCCTGCCAGAGTGGCGTAAAGGGACATAGTGAAAATGAGAACCAGGCCCTGAATGTTATTTATTATGCAATGTCAAACTCCTATTTAAACACATACATACAGCTTTGTTAATGCCACCTTAAAGATGAGAATTTAAACATGCAGATATCAGAATGTCAGAGTTATGATTCCCACAGCAACCAAACTTCAGTTGTTCAGTCTCAAGTTTAGCTTGTTCTTTGCTAGAGTTCCTAGGTAGGGTTGCCAGGCATCTGTTTTTTGACCAGAACACCCACTCGAAAAGGGACCCTGGCGGCTCTGGTCAGCACGACTGACCGGGCCGTTAAAAGTCCAGTTGACAGTGCAGCAGGGCTAAGGCAGGCTACATGCAGGGCGCTCAGGGAGTGCTCCACAGCTCCCATTGGCCCGGAACAGCAGCCAATGGGAGCTGTGGGGGCGGCACCTGTGGGCACGGGCAGTGGGCACCGCACAGAGCCGTCTGGCCTCACCGCCGCCTAGGGGCCGAACATGCCAGCTGCTTCCAGGAGCAGCCCGGATCAGGGCAGTCATAGAGCCTGTTTTAGCCCTGCTGCGCCACCGACTGGGAGCTGCCTGAGGTAAGCGCTGCCTGGCTAGAGCCCCCACCCTCAACCCCCTACCTGAGGTCGGAACCCCCTCTCGCACCCTAACTCCCGCCCAGATCCCGCACCCACACCCCAACCCCCTGCCCCAGGTCAGAACCCCCTCCTGCACCCCTACCCCAGCCCTGAGCCGATTCCTGGAGCCTGCACCTCACACCTCAGCCCCCTGCACCAGCTCGGAGTCCCCTCCTGCACCTCAAACTCCTCATCCCCAGCCCCACTCCAGAGTCCGCACCTCCAGCCGGAGCCCTCACCCCCTCCCACACCTCAACCCCCTGTCCCATCCCAGTGAAAGTGAGTGGGGGGGGGGGGAGAGCGAGCGGCGGAGGGAGGTGGGCTGGAGTGAGTGGGGGCGGGGCCTCAGATAAGGGGTGGAATGGGGCGGGGCCTTGGGGAAGGGGCAGGGTGGGGCAAGTGTGTTCAGTTTTGTGCAATTAGAAAGTTGGCAACCCTATTCCTAGGAGGTGTAAATTCTTATCTGTAAAATCCAGGTAAGGGGTGATTAGATACGGAGATGAACCGGAAAACTACATCTGCCCCCACAAGTCCCGAATTTAAATCCAAATAAAAACGGTGTGACTTGGGGATACTTCTGCAATGAACCAAATCCCAAATACCTCTTGCATTTGGGAAAGTTCAGTTTCAATTCTAGATCTAAATTTAGAGGAAGCTCTTACAAATAGACCGAGGCAAGCAAATCCCTCTACCCGCTCAGATTGCCACTGACTTCAGTGGTGTTGTGCCGAGGTGTAGCGGTCTGCTCACATGGCTCCATTTGCAGGATCTAGCCCTTAGACATTTGGGCCAAAGCCAACAAACACAGCTAAGTTCTTATTTTCCTTGTCGGCTCTCCTGAATCCAGCCATGGTAAGCAGATGGAAGTGGGAACGCCTACATGAATAATATTGACATGTATATGAAATTTGAGAGATAATAGTAGAGTGACCAGATGTCCCGATATTTAACCCTTTGTCCCGCGTCCCGATCAATGTACGATCGGGACGCCATTTGTCCCAATATTCAGGTAAGGAGGCAAGCGGGAGGCGGGTGCTGACCCCATGGGTGCTCCGGGGCTGGAGCACCCACGGGGAAAAATTGCAGCCAAGCTCCCCCCTCCTCGCCTCCTTCTCCCCCCCTTCCCTCTAGGGTGCCGCGTCCCCACTCCTCCCCCCGTCCAGCGCTTCCTGACGCCTAACAGCTGTTTGGCGGCGCTTAGCACTTTCCAGGAGGGATGGGGGAGGAGCGGGGATTTGGCGTGCTCAGGGGAGGAGGCAGAGAAGAGGCAGGGCAGGGGTGGGGAATTGGGGAAGGGGGTGGAATGGGGGTGGGGCGAGGGTGGTGCAGGGGCGGAAAGAGGCGGGGGTGGGCGAGCACCCACCCGGCAGAGGGGAAGTCGGCATTGTAGGGTTGAGTGGCGGGCGGGGGAGTGAAGAGGCGAGTGGCAGGCGAGCGGGCGGGGAGGCGAGCGGTGGGACACAGGTGAGGAGGGACGCAGCAAGCCAGTGGCAGGCCGGGGGATGAGGAAGGGCATGGTGGGGGGGCCAAGTGGGGAGAGGGCGGGACCTGGGGCAGAGTGGGGGTGGAGCCTGGGAGGAGCGGGGGTGGACTGTGGACAGGGCTGATGGCACCCCAGTGTGTCCCGATATTTTAGTGTGGTGATCTGGTCACCCTAGATAATAGAGTAGTTTCCTTAAATCACTCAGATATTAGCAGTTTGGTGGAATAAACTATAAGGGAGAATTAAGAATCTGGATTATTTTTGTACTCAACCAGATTACAAACTGATTCCTAATGAAGGTTTTTAAAAAAAATCAGATTATCTACATTTTTATTTTGTTTCTAAATGCCTTCCATTATATAGCACTCAGGTCAAATATTTTTCCCAAGACATGACATCCATGTGAACAGACACAGAGGGAATGATCCTGCTCCCATAAATGTCAATGTATATTTTTCCATTAATTGCTATGGGAGCTGGATTGAGCTCAAAGAGATCTACTTGTTTGTACTGGATAACTATTTGTTGTTTAAGCTAGTTGATCAAGTTACAGTAAAATAAAATAAAAAAAGATTCCTTTAAAAATACGAACCTTCCTGTTTTCCAGCTTTTTAAAATGTGTTTTGCATATTTTGCACAATGAAATATATTTGTCTGCTCATCAAAGCTACAGTACATACCTTCTTATCTAGTGTTTCTGATTGGATCCAAACTTTATCTCACAGAGTTGACTATTACATTTCTTAATATCACTGTGCTGCAAGGAATTACTCTCCTTGGTGAAGGAGAAATTGGTCATGAAGAAGAAGAAAAAGAGACTGATCACTGCTGCTCCAGATATTACATCTCAGAAACACAGAATGAATTGTAGAGTGGTTTTCTGGCTTACCTCATTGGTTGAACACCTGATATCTGATCAGTTATAGCTTTGACAATGAAAATGGGAATGAATTCCAGTGATTACAGAGAGATAATTCTGATGCCCACATGGAAAAAGTAGAAAAAACAAAACTGAGCTTTGGAAGATATTCTGTCCAGAAGCTTATAAAAATGATAGCCATTTCCTTATTCTCTCATGTAATTAATTTTGCTAAAGTTAAAAAAAAAAGTGGTGATATTTTGCTAAAATAGAGCTCACGTTAGGACTTTGGAAAAAGCCTTAGCTAATGTATAGTTAGATAAACATCACGGCAAAAATGTGTATATATATTACAAGATGGGGATGCATTGGTTCGAAGTAACGGAAGAGGAGAAGGACCTAGGGGTCCTTGTAGACCGCAGGATGACTATGAGTCGACAATGTGACGTGGCGGTGAAAAAAGCCAATGCTGTCTTGGGATGCATTAGGCGAGGTATATCTAGTAGGGATAAGGAGGTCCTGCTTCCGTTGTACAAGGCGCTGGTGAGACCTCATTTGGAGTACTGTGTGCAGTTCTGGTCTCCCATGTTTAAAAAAGATGAACTCAAACTGGAACGGGTGCAGAGAAGGGCCACTAGGATGATCAGAGGAATGGAAAACCTGTCGTATGAAAGGAGACTAGAGGAGCTTGGGTTGTTTAGTCTGACAAAGCGAAGGCTGAGGGGGGATATGATTGCTATCTTTAAATATATTAGAGGGATTAATACAAGGGAGGGAGAAGAATTATTCCAGCTTAGTACTAATGTGGATACAAGAACGAATGGATATAAACTGGCCATGGGGAAGTTCAGGCTTGAAATTAGATGAAGGTTTCTGACCGTCAGAGGGGTGAAATATTGGAACGGCCTTCCGAGGGAAACGGTGGGGGCGACGGACCTGTCTGGTTTTAAGATTAAGTTAGATAAGTTTATGGAGGGAATGGTTTAATGGTAAAACATAGTAGTCAAGGAAAACCAAGCAATGGTAGGTAAATAGTATAATGGCTAACAGGGGTCAGGCTGGAGACTCTTGCCTATATGCTCGGGGTCTTACTGATCGCCATATTTGGGGTCGGGAAGGAATTTTCCTCCAGGGCAGATTGGCTGAGCCTCTGGAGGTTTTTCGCCTTCCTCCGCAGCATGGGGCAGGGATCTCTAGCAGGAGGGTCTCTGCCGATTGAAGTCACTAAAAACAGGATTGGGGACTTCAACAGCAGAGTCCAGGGAAGGGGTAGGGACGGTTTTATGGCCTGCAGCATGCAGGGGGTCAGACCAGATGATCATAATGGTCCCTTCTGACCTTAAAGTCTATGAGTCTATGAGTCTATGAACTATCTTTATATAAAAATAGGTTGGAAAATCTTCCTAGCAAAATAGTTCTTTTTCTTTCAATTTTTTAAAACAGAACTTTGCAAGCTTAAGGAGAGCTTTAAGTCAATGAAGAAATCAAACGTCAGAAAAAAATTAAGATCACAAAACTTATAAACCAGAAGCAAGAAAAGGGCATACGTAAAAGGTAACCTGCACTTGTCTTTACAAATCCTGCAAAGATTTATTTGCTTAAATTCAAGCACATGAGTAATTTCATTTAGCTCAATGTGACATCGCATATGCTTGAAGCATGTGCATAAGTCTTTGCAGGAGCAGAGCCTAATTGATGCAGTTAAAGAAATGTTGTAAACTTTGCACATCATTTTTTTTTAAAAAGAGTGAAGAAAATTATGCAACAAATCAAGTAGTTAGATACTGAGATGCTATAATTTGATTGTTGTGCCTGGGTTGAGTTCCTTCAAATATGTTTCCTACCAGAGGAGAATAATTCCATAATAGTGAATATTAATGCATGGAATGTATCACATTTTATTTTAGGGACATAAGTCTTCCATTCATTCAGACTGGAGTAAAATATAATTAAACAGAAGACATCTCAGGTTAGGGGATGGTTAAAAAGTTTTTCCAGTGGACTGGTGATCACTTCACCAAAACAAGCCATCTCTACAACTGGCACTGATTGACCTTCTTGTTGATAGTCAGGGCATAAAGGCCAAGGATAGGATGGGTCTATAAACTGAATTGCCCCTCACGCCTAGATGTGGTACCTCCAGATCAGGCTTGGATATGTTGGCAGGATCCATCTTTTACTCCTGTGAATAAACGGAGGACATCACTCCCCTGGACAGTCAATCCATCATTTTTCAGCTGAGGACTAAAATGTAATTTTGAATATGCTGCTTCAGTTTGATCATTTTCCTACACACCCTTTTTTTTTTCAATAGTGGAGTGAAAATGTTTAAAAATAGGAAAAGTATCCAAAAGTTATTATTTGGTGCTGAGTGCAAAGCACCTTTCTGTCTTTTCCTCTCTGACACTCAAGGGAAAAAAACACTTGAAAGCATTCTTTTGGTGCTTAATCCGGTACTTCCCTTTTGCTCCTCTCTTCCTTTCTGTCTCTCTGATGCTCAAGGCTTGGCTCATAAACAGACTAAAACCAAAAATATAATGGTAATAATTAGATGAAAAAGCAAGAATTTTGTTCTAAGAATTACCATAACTGTTAATGTCTCTGTTGGCTCTCATACTTGGAGAAGTTTAAATCAGCTTGGGGGATACCATGTTTAGCAGATGTTTTCTACTCACTCTTCATTGTAATCCGATTGAGTGAATGGTGACTTTGAAGTTGGCAATGAAAAATGAGCTTAATTTGTGAGTGACAGTGAACCTACAAGCTTGGAAGAAGTTGATTGCCAGAATAAAAATGTAAGACTAGTCAGAGAGAATACTTTAGAGACCAGACCGCCAGGTTTGAAGTATGTAGATTTCTTGTAACCAAAAAAAGGAGTCTAGCAAATTTCAATGAATATTCTGCCTTCCAAGAAATAAAATGAAAGCAGCCTGAAGTCGTAAGAAGTCAAAGTATATCAGTTATACAGGTGAGGTGCTCTCCTAATAATAACGGTGAAGCAATATTGTACAGTGAGGTCCTCAATGGGTTTAAGTCACATAGTCCATTAACAAATGTCTCGTGAGAATTTTTTTTCTCCTACTGGTATAATTGGACCTGCTATCTCAGAAAGATGGTGTTGTGCATCCTAACCTGCAGTTGTTGAGTTGCTCCACCTCTGAGCTTGGGTCACAAGACATTAATTCTTTGTGATCTGGTGTGCCCTGTTGAAGGACAGGAGTTTTTTTGGTGCAGTCCAGAAATCAATTTACGTTGAAATACTATTCTCAGAAGTGGAAAAGATTTTCTCTATAAACAGATGGTAACACCATCTCCAGGTTCTGTGTCCATATATTAGATTATTCATTGTGCCTAAGTCTCTCAGCCTCTTTTCTTCTGTCAAGGTGCTCCTGCATGCCAGCTCAATATATCATCTGTGAGTGGCAGATTCTATTTTTTTTTCAGTCAAACCACCCTCACAAAATTTCTGAAAAAATGCGGTTAATTAATGTCTTCCCATCAGTCAGAGAATAAATTCTATCAAGGACCTTAACCTTGTGATTCTTGAGGACTTGTTTTTCTTCCACTTGTCAGTTACATCTGTAAGAAGAACAAGAGTATTACAGAATTTAATGGCTAGCCTCCTTTCACTGTCTTCCACATGGACAGTGTTGTCCTGTGTCCTCATCCCATACTTATTCCAAAAGTGGTGCCCGAGTTCCAGCAATCTCCTGGTGTTCTTGCCAAAACCTCATTCTCGCCCAGGGGAGACTATACTCCATTCACTAGATGTGGTGTGTTTTGAACTTGTACTTGGATAGGACTAAGGGGTTTAGGAAGTTAGCAAGATTTTTTGTAGTTTTGGGGATCAGTGTAAAAGGAATGCTTTTTCAACTCAGCAGTGTTTAAGTGGATTAAGCTGTGCACTGAGATATAATAATATGTTAGCTAGGGTGAAAGTATCTCAGAGTATTACAGCAATCTTTATCAGGACTAACGTGACATCCATGATGAGTCTCTAATATTTTCATCATACAACTCTCTTGATTTGACATTTATGTCAGATGCTTGTTTTGGGAGGGCAGTTCCAGTTAGAACTCCTCAGCCCATCTTTCTGTGGGTGTAGTACTATTTAGACTCCCACAGTGGGAAAATGAGAGCCTATCTCCAAAATGAAAAACATGGCTCTGGCCAGTACCATACAAACTACGGTTCTTCAGGAGTGTTGTCTCTGCATATTCATGTTAAATGCCCTCCTTCCTCTATTCCGCAGAGTTCTACTTTGATGCAACCATTGGTCAGAGGCAGTTGGGGCACATGGCCTTGTTTGTAACCTCAGCTGGGAATATTTGGTGCCACAAGAGGTTGGTCACACAGGTCCAATGGAAACTACTTTCCAGAAGGTTTGTGATGCTCAGTGGCATGGGAGGAGAGAGGGGACAGAAGGGGACTCATTCTCACAACTGTGAATATGGAGAGACAACACTTTAAAGAAACAAAAAACAGTTAGAATTGCAATCATGTTACATAACAGTCACCTTATACATTTTATCTGATTGACACCGGTTGTCCTTGTGTGTTAGTAATAATTTAATATAATCTCCCTATGTTTCTGATCTAGGAAAGCCGTCACTTTACGTATTTCACTTTAATTACTAGTGCCTGCAAGGCTCTCCTGTTCAAAACTCTCTCTTGACTTCACTGAAAGTTCCCTATGTGCAGGGTTTGCAGGGTCAAACCCTACAAGTATATTCTAATATTCCGGGGTCAAACCTTAAAAAACAGCCTCTAATTTTGCTTGCACAGTTATTATTTTGACACACGCATATGTGGTAATGTTGTATGTAAACAGCTGCAAGGACAAAGATAGAGCCTGGTTGTAAATTTGGCTCTAAATATAAAGCAAAAAAAACCCCAAACAACCTTATTGTCTCAAATTCATTCTCATGTGTCACTGACTTTGCTGTTGCTGAATATGTCAACTTTTAATGAGAGGCAATTACAATTATTCAAAATGGTATATTTCAGGCCCTTAAAGACTGTTTCTGATCCTATTATAATACCTACTTAGAATTAAAATACAATCCATATATACATATAGCAGCATAGTACATTTAGTATAACAGAAAGGACTAATTTTTTGTCTCCTAGGTAGCATCATTCATAGGAGCAGAAATAAGAGCAGTACTGTATGTGAGGTTACTATATAATTCTGCTTTCAGAATATCTCCAATGGCAGGCTCTTTTACCATTAAGTTGCCAAGGGACTTTCAGTTTCACTGGTGGTAGAAGGTAATTAATTTGCACATGTTGTTTCTTTCCTTCCTTTGATAGGACTGAGTTTCCATCTGCCATCAGATGTCTTTCTGCCTGACTGAGATGCACCTGTGGTCTTTGAAGAATACCTTACATGTTGGGGGTAAATCAACTGTGACCAAATTCCAACCTTTTCCTAAAACAGAATAACAAAAGCTGTCAATGAATATTCAATTGATATAAAATTCTGAATACTCATGTAAAGTTGAAGTTTATTTTTATGCTTGGGGAAAACAAATTATATAAAAGCAGTATGGTATAATGTGGTTAGCTTCTTATCTGGTCATAGATCTGGAGTATCTTTGTCAATAATGAAAAATTATTAAGATTATATATTGTCTAATTCATGTTTCCTTTTAAGAAGCCATGTGCTGCTTTACTATAGGTTTCACTATAATGACTAGTTTATTGATATTCATTCATACATTCCAGTTGATTGCAGAAGAATTATAATATGTACTTAATATGTAACAATACTTTATTGCTCATGCTCTGAAAATGTTGAATGGAGAACTGGTATACTTAAGATACATTTATCTTATTAAACTATCATTCCAGTTTACAAAGTAATTTGAGATACATGACTAATTACCATCCATGTGGAAAAAACCTTTATACTTCTAGCTTTGCAAGTGCTAAAATCCAATGCTCAACAAACCACTGGTTTTGAAATGTGTGATACCAAAACCACATTTATTTGACATCTAGTCCCTATGACAGTTGTAGCAAGGTGCATTCCAGTAACACTAAAAACCATACAAAAATATGATTAATCAAATATTGACTCAATTTCCCACAGTGTCCCATATCTTTATGAGAACAAGCCTGCTGTAATGACAACTAGATAAAATGTTTAATCAATAGCCAGACTGTCCATAAAAGCCTGGTAGCCTAAATAAAATAATTAATTATGATAATTGTAATTAAAAGCATGTTATGAACTGTTACATTTCAGAAACATGAACTGTTAGACTTTGTTTGCTGGGAGAAACCAGATCTTTAAATGACAGTTCATTATTTTCAGATTTCTTTGTAATGGATTCCAACCTAACATTGCTTTTGCTTATTACAAATAGTGTGTATAAAATCCCATCTCTGGAAATGATAGCTATGTGATAAATTGCAGAGCCATATGATAAATGAATATATCGTGCGGCTTTGACCTGTTGCCCACTAACCCATCTCCCTCAGCTCTTCAGGAAGCTGCTATTTTATTTTAAAGTCAGCCAGCCAAAGAAATGCTTTCCACCTTCTTCCCCAGCTGAGGAATTTCCCCAAAAATCTCTCCCAAGGCCAGGATGAGATAGAGTGAGTCTTGGGACAATTTATAGTAAAATAGTATCTCTTTAAAGTCTAATATCTTAGAGCACCACATAGCTAGAAATGGGAGTTTTTTACCATGGGAAGGGGAGCTTCCCAAAGTGCACAAGTATAAAAAAAAATAGTTGCAATTTACAGGCCAATAGTGGTAACATTGCCAGTCACCAGGAGGCATTTTTTAAAAAAGTGATTCAATTTCATTTTATGTGCTACATTTTTTCAAGTGACACACAATCACGATGTAATGATATTTCCACTTGATTATGTAGATGAAGACATTGGGATCTATCAATACTATGACAAGAAAGAACCAGGTACAGTATAAATTGTATTTAACTGTAAAAAAAACTGTTTAAAACTTTGAAATGTTTGGTCTGGTTTGGGAACAAGTTGTTTGGCTAATGGTGTTATGTATAGACTCAGCAATGAATTTCTTCTTAATATGCAAGTGTCTTTTTGTATTTCTCTAGAATCAGGAAACAGTCACAGAGACTCTGTCTCGAGTAATCTGAATCTATTTTTAAACTTTTTATTCCGATAGACAAAAACTATAGATAATAAGTAAATGAATCATAAAAATGATTAAAGGAACTTTCAATAGATATGACTGAATGCCTCTTACATTTGGAGAGTGATAAACTAAACATCAACCAGGCCTCGGAGTGTCTATATTTTCTACCTAACAATCTTGTATGTGCTATAAAGAAAAATTAATAAAACTATTTAACACTATAATTTGAATGTAATATAGTGTTTCAGATATGGCTAATTTGATATTGAGCATTCCAGTAATTTTTTATTTGTTGGAATCCCAGCAGAGGGCATCGTAAACGCAGAGGAATGCACTAGAGTTAGCCTCCTGGATCTTTACCTGATATCTGAAATAGGCATTTCAGAGTGAATGATCAATTTTCTTTATCTGATTAATCCTGTTAATCCTCGAAGTTTCATGATGGCCCAAAAGGTCTTTTCAGCTACAGTTACTTCCTGTTTCAGGCCAGGCTAAAGCGGAGGCTTGTGTGGGCATCCCATGTACTTAGTTTGGTGGTTAATATGCTGTCTCCATGGTTCTGATGACAGACTGACTCAGCTTCTCTCCTGGATTCAGTTGCAGCTCACTTCACTATCTGATGAGATTGGAGGCTCAGTAATACTGGCCCACCTGTTGGGCTGCATAAGCCTTTCTTTCACTGTGAATTTAAGATATCTGACTGTGAGGTGAAAAAATCAGGGCTGTCTTAATTTTGTGTAAATTTCTGTGTTTTATTAAAATGTCTGAATCGTCTCTTTAATGTATTCATATTTGCTGACAGCAGTTTTGAGGGTTAACATTCGTCTTTTCATTCTCCCCCCTCCCCCCCTCTTTTTTAGTATCACAAACGAACCATGGTTACTTAGAAGAGAAACAACAGCTTGTGGAATGTAAGGACATTTTCTAGGTTACTTGTTGTGATAAGATTGTGTTGCTTTTTTTTTAATTGCTGTTGCTCCTAGCAAAACACTAAAATAATCTCTCTTCTTCAACCTCAACTTTCTGCACATACCATATAGTAGGAGACTGAATATCATAGACCTAAAGAGCACAAAATAATTCACAAGATGTAACTAAACCTTCCTTATGTAATTGCAATATATTTTTTCTATATATAGAAAATATATGTTTTGGGGAGGAGGGATAGCTCAGTGGTTTGAGCATTGGCCTGCTAAACCCAGGGTTGTGAGTTCAATCCTTGAGAGGGCCACTTAGGGATCTGGGGCAAAACCAATACTTGGTCCTGCTAGTGAAGGCAGGGGGCTGGACTCAATGACCTTTCAAGGTCCCTTCCAGTTCTAGGAGATAGGATATCTCCATTAATTTATAATTTTATTAATTTTATTTATATCATTGAGCATGGTAGTCACAATTGTTTCTCATTTCTCTTGCCAAGTAAAAACAGAAATAAACATAATCCAGGACTCTCCTTATCAAGTTTAGTCTGCAGATTATCAATAAATTTCTTAAATAATTGAAAGAATTTAAATATTAATTGGTACAAAACTAAAAATTTTCCAAGAGGAGTAAAAGAAACATGGCACTAATAATCAGCTGTATTCCTAATTTGTTTGGTGAGGTTTTTGGGGGGAAATTTACATTGGATTATATGTTCCTTCTCGCTGGTTAAAAGAAGTTTTAATGATGCTATCACATTACTATCACAATGCTGCTAGAGGTTTATCATTTGAATAATAAAATCTTCCCTCCACCACAAGTTTTGTAACTACTGCATAGTTACTCCTTCTCATACCACATTGTAGTGTTCAATCTGTATTGCATTACAGCTATGAAAAATCAAATTGAATTTTATGGGATTTTGCAAAATAAAATTTATACTGTAAGAGTTCCCTTAACACTGTATCTGATCATAACTGAATTAGTATTAGGACCAAATTCTTCCTTCAAATAGATATGCAAAATTCTCATTAATTGAAGTGGGATTGGTGTGTGTGTGTTTGGTGGCAGAATTTGGCCCATAAGGACAAATCCCCCTGGGACCCAGTCCCCAGTATGCTCGAAGGGCCCTTTGTCCAGGAGAACTAGTGAAGTTCTGCTATAAAGCGGGGCAAAATTTAAGGAGCCATATAGAGGATTTACATCCCTTGTATGCTGTGGAGTATTGTTCTGCATGGGTTCCCTATATGATGGGTCCGTCTGTTGTGGGCAGAGCAGAGCCAGTAGATATTGATTACACAGCTGCACCAACCTGCTCCTCTCGTATATGTGACATGCAATGGGAGCATAAGCTACTATAGCGGTGTTGCTGTAATTACTCCCATGAACTGGCTCCACTACTGCTCTGTGGCATGATGGGAAGATTCCTCCCCTGTCAGGCTCCATTGGACTTCTCACTGCACAGCCCAAATATCAGGGCTCTGTGCTGAGATCAGGGCTGCCCCAAAGCACCGAATCTCACATGACACTTTTATGGGCCATATTTCTGACAAGGCTGCACTGGTTAATTTTGTATTCAAATGGTGATTTGGACATATAATTTGGTATTTGTATGAGCAAGTTCCCACTCTGTATATTTAGATAAGAGTTCTTAATTTACACAGAGGCTTATTGAAAAAATGATCTTACATGCCTAATTAGAATTATCACAACAGTTCCATTAACACTAGCTTGGTCCAATACAAGGGAAGCTGTATGTTCATGTGCTTTTTGTTTGGTTCTGAATGATATACATAGTGCATGACTGAAGGACTTTATAACATTTCTGTTATAAGTTGGTTTTGTGGGGAGGTTTAAACTTGACTGTTAATTCATTTGGCATGAAAATTGACATACAAACTCTGACAGCTCAGAGCTCGACACTTTTCACCAAATCTCCTTTAAATAGTTTAGACCGATAAATAAAGAGAGAGAGAGGGTTTTCCAGTTTCACAGGCTTTTTTGTTATGTACACTTGGGGGGGGGGGGGGAAATTGCTCACTTTTTAAATAATGACATTTAGTATGTTATTAAAACCTGATCTTTCAGCTATGACACAGCTATTGCCATTAACTCCAAAGGGAGCTTTGCCTTCCTAAATACTGCAGGGTCAATATCTTTGGCTAAATATTTCAAAATTGTTTGCTGAAAGTTAGGCATCTAAATAAAGTTAGTAAGATTGTTAGAGAATTGTAAGTATCCATGATTCCTATTTAAGCGAGCTAAGCACTCATATACCCTGATCCTGAACTTCCTGTCTAACCTACCCCCCAGGCTTTTTTTTGTTAGCTTGCCGTGGCAGACACGTAGAACCAAATTTTCAATAATAAATGCCTAAATGGCTCATATAGTAGTAGTAGTAGTGCAGGGCACAATTACCAGTTGACATCCATGCATGCATATTTTGTGGGCACAAGTTAGTGCTTGCTTTTGGAATTTTTGCCCTTAATGTTAATTCAACATAATAATATCTAAGATGAGTCAGGAGGGAGTTGATAACTTGCATCTCTGTGAGCTAGAAACACTGTGCTTGGGAGACTTTCCCATGGCAAATGCTTAGCAGCTGGGGAGGATATTCTACCCTGAGAGCTTTATCCATGATTCCCATAGTGAAATCGTGGTAGGTGAGGATATTTCATGTTAACTGTTCCTATGACAGAGCCTTTCAAAAGGGTATCATTTGACAATAGAAACCATACCCACTTCCCCCCAATTATAGGCAAGTTTCTGTATAACATTATGTTGAGATCATTCCTATAAATCTTATTATTTTGTTTCCCCACACCCAAAGAAAGAAAACCCCAACTTAAAACATAGTTTTTGACTGTTTATATATATATACATATATATATTTTTTATTTACCAGCTCGAGATTATCCTTGGATACTTAAAAACAAACGCCCAGAAAAACTGCGCGATGCTCTCAAGGAGCTGGAGGTACCTTTCAGAAACTTTCAAGTATGGCAACAAATAATCCGGTTTTCAAACCTCTTTCAACAGCTTTAATTTTCATAAAGGATCAGCCCTCCTGGTGATGATAAATGTGCTTTTGTCCAGTGGGCTGGTCCAAAACAGTTGCATCTTTGTTTGTGTGGCATGCTGATCTCTCATGCTTGAAAATCAGAAGCACCTTAACCACTAGTGACAATGTGTACAGCCAACTCCACTCTTTCTGTTTTCTGTTGTTCTTCAGGAGCTGATGCAAAACAGTCAGTGTGTGCTGAGCAAATGGAAGAATAAATATGTCTGTCAGGTAAAATGTTTTGACATGCTCTTGAAATGTTCAGTCAGTGGAGCTGAACGACTGTTCAGTGATTGATGCTGAAATGTTATCATGTTAACTGGTATAGAAACTCACTGGTGTTTTAGCATGGGGGAATTTCATTATTTAGATTTTGTTTATAAGCAGAAACAGACAGGATAAAATCAAACTCTATGGTCATTTTACTAACAAGAATTACTCAGTAAGGGCTTGATCTTTTGAGGTACTGAGTGCCTGCAGCTTCCACAAAAGTAATGGGATTTGAAGGCACTAAAAGCTCGGGGGTGCTGGAATAATTTTTATAGTGGGGGTGCTGATGATAGAACCCATGTATTTAGTGTTTGTTATTACTACTTCAAGCCAGGGGGTGCAGTAGCATCCCTAGTTCCAGCACCACTGTAAACACCTTACAGGATCGGACCCACACAGTCAAAAGAGCCATTAAAATGTATAAAGAGGCCTGGAAAATATTTTTATATGATATATTTTACGTAGCAAACATTTACACATATGTATCAAAGCATTTACTTTGAACCTGGATACCATGGTGATGGGGGTTGTGCGAGAATCTAGATAAATAGATCACACGTCAAGTCCCAGAGCATAGGGCACTGTGGCAAGCCATGCACGTGTATCTCTCCTTGATATGTACATAAATATCGATATACTGTAAAAAGGAAACATCTGTTCACATCCTCATTAGCACAGGGCAGCAGGGTAACTGGGAACAGTATGGCATATTGGAATGTGTGATCCAGCTTCCTAATCAACAGCTTGCTCTGAAGATGTGGTTAGTATTTTATCACTTTAAACGTTTCTGCATAGCCCTATAACTTCGATGTTTGTGAGAAAGGTGCATCATGTTTAAAACTGCTTCAGCACTGAAGTTGACATTTTAAAAAATGTTACTAATGTAGTTCTAAAAAGCAAATTTTGTACTTTGCTTCTGCAAAATGTTTTAATGTTTTTCAATGTAAATTAAATGTAAATAGTTCCAAATTTGTATGGTCCTGTTTTGTTAAATATATTTAAAGTATCCAAATTCCATGTATGTTAAAGAAATTTCCAGAATTGTTTTTAACAAGAACAATTTGTCAGTGAATGCTAATCTTCTAAAGCTAATTTTAAGTATCAACTGTTCAGTTATTCAAGGCCCCAGATTTTTGAGGTGGAGAGGGAAGGGAAGGAGTGTGTGAATCAGAGAAGCTGAGTCGTGATCAACTTTAAGTGTCACTACACAAAAAAATGGTTGTTCATCTTTTTTGTTACCCCTTTGCTATGTATCCTCACTTGTGTCTTTCTACCCAGTCTCCCCATATCTTTTTCCTTCCTGTTACATCTCCATCTTTCTAAACTCTCACTCCTTACTAAAATGGAATACTTGTCCTCTGAACAGCCTGCCTCCTCTTGCGGCCTGTGCTTTACGGACTGGCTTCTTGAATTTTGGAGCCTCTTGCCAGGGGACTTCTTCAAGCCAGAATTATGTCACTCCTCCCTTAAAACACAACATCCTAGGTTCGCCAACTATCGTATGTAAAACTCATTTCTCCAACTTAGGTTTCTCAGAGGAAATTCTTCACATGCATACATGTGTGTGTACACAAAACATAATATATAAAAAGAAACAATATATACTTATCAAGTTATTTCTCATACAAGGTAGGGGGGAAATTGAGAGATTGCTATTTCTACTTTTAAATATGTGCTTTCACACTACATCAGTGGGGTCATATAAGGAGGTAGATAGATATCTGGCCTATTCCTGTAAGTTTTCTTGAGATATTTTGCTCGAAAATTAACTAGAGGTGAAAACAACGGTATTAATAGTAGTTACTTCTCTATCTTAATCAATTTCCATTTGCTTTCTCCAGTTCTTAGCCCATTTTGCATTGAGATTATCACAGCTCAACACAGTTTTATACAATACGCAGCTGGAATTGAACTTTCTCATAGTGATTTAGAACATCCAGAGACTATTCAGTCAAAAAATTTGTGTTATCCTGCTTTCCATCATCCTCATAATAAATTGTAGTTCTTCAATAAATGAAAATAAAACAGAGGAAAACGAATAATTTGGGAGAGTTCTTCTCAAGTAGGACAATTCGCAAAATGCCTACTTATCAATTCTTTTTGATGTCATACGGGATCTGCACTGTATTGCTACTTATCTTCCCCATAGCATCTTGTGAAAATGACAAGATCCCTCCCTTCATGAATTGCCTAGTAGAAGATGTGCAAAGTAAAATGTGACAGTAAAATGCCGTATTTTTGAACCAATGAATTTTTAAAAATTAACAAAAATACTTCATGTTCTTCTATTTGGTGGGAAGGAGTAAATTCTAAAAATATTTGAAGCAATAACTTGCTAATGTTTTGGAAACATCACTTCACAAAGTGAAAAAGAAGTTAGAGGTTTATTTATAAACTTCAGGTGGGTGTATAATTAACTGTTTCACTTAAATGGTCTGAGTTATGTCATGTCACTATTCTATTTATATACTTCTCTGAGTAAAATAATCTTTGCCTGTAATAGAGAAGAATATGTTTTACATTAACTTGCCATTATTGTGGTAAGCAATAAGCAAACAAACCTCATGGATAGTGAAAAGTAAATTACTCCACCACTTAGATGTTAATAACTGTAATTGATTACTGATCTGGGCTCGATTTGAATGGGTGACTGGGAGTTCAAAGATTTGTATCCTAATGCCATTCTCCTCAACCTTCTAGCCCTTTTATCATAAACTACTGACAGATGTCATCAATAAAAATATAATAACTTAAAATATTACAAACAATCAATAGCCATACTTTTTCCTAAATTTCCCATTGTGTGTGAATCCTTCATATTTCTGACTGAACCATAATGAGGCAACGCTTTTCTTTGTAATAACAATCTGCCACCATCACAGCCTCTCTCTGTGGCCTTTGCTCCTCTGGCAAGGTAGAAGGGGTGGAAAACAACGTAAGGCAGTACAAGTGTAATAGGACAATCACATGAAGGACTGTTGTGTATCAGATTTTGTGAGAAGTAGGCATAGGCCTACTGTCCATAAACTGTTGTGCCTACTGGTATGTGAAAAGCCGTAGTCCCTCAGTGTGCTGCCTCCCCAGAGCCTTCAGGTAACCCAGGGAGCAATAAATTGGGTGCTAGATATTTTCAGAGAATAGCACACATACAGCTCCTAAAATTAAATGTGCAATCATGTTAATTGTGTGTGCAAATGACAGACTGCATGCACATTACTGCAGTTACATGCAGAGAGTAATTATGCATGCAAGTCATTTGCATGTACACACTTCTGAAAATCTCACTTCAAGACTCTAAATTAAATCCAGCTCTTTTGCATCCCATTACCTAGAACAGGGGCGGGCAAACTTTTTGGCCTGAGGACCGAATCGGGTTTCGTAAATTGTATGGAGGGCCAGTTAGGGGAGGGGGTCGTGGCTTGGCCCCCACCTTCTATCTGCTCCCCCCCGGGACTCCTGCCCCATCCACACACCCCGCTCCCTGACCGCCCCCAGAACCCCGCCGCCCCATCCAACCCCTCCTCTAATTCCTGACGGCCCACCCAGGACCCCTGCCGCATCCAATCACCCCTTCTCCCTGTCCCCTGACTGCCCCCGGAACCCTACCCCTGACTGCCCCCTGCCGCCCCATCCAATCCCCCTCCTTCCTGACTGCCCCCCCCCAGGACCCCTGTTCCTCCCCCAACCACCCCGCCCCCCATCCACACCCCCGCCCCCTGACCACCACCCCGAACTCAACTGCCCTCTATCCAACCCCCCCCGCTCCTTGCCCCCTTACCGCGCTGCCTGGAGCACTGGTGGCTGGCGGCGCTACTGCCACGCCGCTCGGCTAGAGCCGGGCCACGCAGCCACCACACAGCACAGAGACCGGGTCAGGCCGGGCTCTGCAGCTGCGCTGCCCTAGGAGCTCACAGCCCTGCCGCCCAGAGCATTGTGCCGGCGGTGGAGCGAGTGAGCTGAGGCTACAGGGGACGGGGGACAGCAGGGGAGGGTCCAGGGGTGAGCCTCCTGGGCCAGGAACTCAGGGGCCAAGCAGGACGGTCCCGCGGGCCAGAGTTTGCCCACCTCTGACCTAGAACTACCACTAAACCTTAATGTTGCCCCAGTTCTGTCTTTTTTTAAAGTTTAGTTTTGTGTCTAAAGTCTGCTCTCATCACTTTTTCCTATATGACAAACATCAAGGGCACCGGAACCTTTGTAGAAGTGAGGAGAGCCATCGGCGCCGAAACCGGGGGGGACCAGGGAGCAGTGCCCCCCCACACTTTTTAACATGGGTGTAGTTTGGGGATGGGCGTGGTGTTGCTCCCCAAACTGCAAGCCTTGGGCAGGCACAAAGCAGCCCTGGCAGGGGCTGCGCTTTGCAGCGGGGAAGCTGATCACCATTATCAGCTCCCCCTCCTCAAAGTGCAGCCCCTGCTGGCGCTGCTCCGTGCCTGCTAGAAGCATGCAGTTGGGAGGGGTTAGCGCCACTCCCTGCCCCCCAAACTACACCCTTGTTAAAAAGTGGGGGGCATGGCCCGCCCACTTTTAAAAGTGGGAGGTCATGGCCCCTGGGAGCCTCTCCCCCCATCCCTCCCCTGGTTCAGGTGCTGTTGACAAACATGGCACTAGAAGTTTTATATTTACATGCTTTTCATTGCCAAAAAAATCTGTTGACTGTGTTCTTTATTCTTGCAACCCTATATATACACTTGAATATTTTTTATATCATATAGAAACAGAAAATGTGCTAGTTCATGCAAACATACCTAGACTGTATTGTGATTTTTTTAAAAGGATTGTAGTATTTAAGAGAGCTTAGTAGAGCCCTAAAGGACTGAGCTCTATTCTTTTGCTCTGTACCTACTAGCTCCAATAGCATGCCATGTTAGTACTGTAGTTCTAAACCCAAAGTTTGATGACCTATGATGAGCTGCTGAAATAATCCTGTAATCTTCTGTTAGTTGTTGTCAAAAGAAGAAAATAAATAGACCATAAAAGATGCTTTGACAGAAAAGAAAGACAAGAGATCTTTCCAGTAAAATGTCACTGTATTATTTATAAATAAATTGTTCCTTCCTTCCTGTTCTGGTCAGGAATAACAATTTAATGTAGTTAATTAATTTCACTAATATTTTAATTAGAATTTGCTATGAAGAAACTGCCGCTACTTTTCACCCATGGTATCATTCCTTAACACTCTGGAATGCTTTGAAATCTTTTGCTACAAAAATGTGAATTCAGTCCTGTGAAGTGAGACCATGTTTTCAGTTTTGGTGTACAGTGTATATTTGCAAAACTAATGAGAGCTCGCTGAATAATCTAGTTCCTAACTTCTTGATTTTTACATGCACGTTTCAGTGTAGGATTAACACACGCCAGTATTTACATATTTCATTGTATGAATGCAAGGTAGCAGAAGTGAATATTGGCAGCTAATAATAAGAATTTTGCATTTGTATTTAATTACTTTTATTTTATTTAAGTTGCAGTTTGCATATGTACATAAATACTTTTTATGTTACTGTCATTTTCACATTTAGAGCTTAATTGTGAGCTGAGATACACAGCAATATGTGCTGACATGGCTTGTGCAATTAACTGCTGTGCATGTGCACGCAAGTAAGCTGATTTAGCAAGATATATGGTGACACATGCCAGGGTATCTGATGTCAGAATCAAGATACTATGTGAATAAAACATATGAGAAGTTAGTACTTTTTGCCAGCTAGTAATAGGAACACTGTCCATCATATTAAATTATTTGCTTTTAATCATAGCAGTTAGTTCATAACATGTTGGTAGAGATCCAGGGCTAAAATCACAAATGCATTGATTGTTGTGAAATATTAACATGTAACAACAGTAAGCTAAGCTGTATTGAGGAAAGTGACAGAATAATTACAATGGAGTGTGTGTGGGGGGGAAGCAACCTGAAATGAAGAGGTGGGTGAAAACACTGTGATCCTGCTTGAACAAGAATTGCTTTGCAGTTCCATGCCTCTCTTTGCATATTCCCTGATCTTGGTTGGACTTTGTGACTTGACTTCAATGCAACTTAAGCATGCACTTAAGTGCCTTGCTGAATAGAGAGGGATTTAAATACATGCTTAAAGTTAAACATGAGCTTGAGCACTTTGTTGCATTGGGGCCTAAATTCCCCTTGAGCAAGCTGTGTTCCACCAACATTCATCTGTGCATGGTAGAAGGGCATTTTGGCAAGTATTAACGAGTGTGTCAAGGATGATATGGGTCTACTCCTGGACTGCTCACAAACAGCTTCCGGAATGCAAGTCACTCTCAGCGATGTTTGTGTGTACTTGCAGCCTGCCAGTCACACACAGGCTTTTACCAGCCTGAATTATACTGCAGGGTGACCCCAGCACACTCCCAGTCCCAGACTTTTCCCCAGAAATGTACTTCTTGTACTGCCCAGCTCTCATCTGGACAATACAAGCTCATAGAAAGTCCTTCTTTTTATTAAGTGAAATGATATGCACATGCCTGCCCGCCGAGCCAGTGGGATGGCTTAAAGTTAACGGCTAAAACAACACGAGTAAATGGGTCTTAGTTCCCTGCATGTCATCAAACCGTTCTTCGGTGGTGGAGTGGAAATTGAGTGACGAGAGGGTGCTAAAAATTTCAGGTGCTAGGCCAACATGGAAAAGGACATGGCCTCGCTGTGTGTACTTACAATTGTAGGTCGCTGGCGAGGGAGGAAACATTAAACCATCTGATGGAGGAGAAGAAAAGGATAAGATGCGATATCCTCGGTATCTGCGAAACCCGATGAAAGAAGGAGTTGGAAGTCAACTGGAAAGATGGAAGCGCTCTGAGGCTCGGAAAGGGAGATGGCGCTAGAAACGTTGGAGGAGTCGGATTTATCGTCAGTAAGAATTGGGTTTCGAAAGTCATATCATGCCAGGTAATATCATCACATATTGGTGTGCTGCATCTTCAGATGGAGTCAAAAGCTATCCTCAAGGTCATCCAGGCCTACGGTCCCACAAGTGCAAGTGAGGATGAAGAAGTAGAAGAATTCTACCGAGAGCTCAAAAGCGCCCTCGTGCAAAAGTCCACTTACACTATCACAATGGGAGATTTCAATGCTAAAGTCAGGCGATGGAAATCTGGTGAAAAGTTCATAGGGAGATACGGCAGCAGCGAAAGAAATGAAAGAGGAGAAAGGCTGGTAACTATGCAGAAACTAAAGAACTGTACGTGGCGAAGATTGCAAAAAGTTGGACTTGGATCATGCCAAACGCGAAGAGTAAGAATGAAATCGACTATATTTTAGTCAATAAAAGGCGCATCGTTCAAGATGTCTCTGTAGTGCAGCGCTTCAACACCGGCAGTGACCATCGCCTGCTTAGAGCGAAGCTGATTTTCGACAGAGTAGTGGAAAAGAAAGCTTTACAGATGGCAAACAGGAAACAGCGCCCGAAGACATTCGATGAGCAAAGCTGAAGAAAGCGATTTCTGGGTTTGACTGGAGCCAGACGGAAAAGTGTGATGAGGACTATAGTATCTTTGCTGACAAGCTGAGACATTGCATAAAAGCAGCTGAAATTGAAAAGATGAAGAAGGCAAAGAGAAGAATCTCGAACGAAATGAAAAGCTTGTTAGAGAAGCGGAGAAATATGAAAAGGAGCCCCGATAACAACCTTGAGTACTCCATTCTGTGCAAGCTTATACGGCAAAAACTGAAGGGCGACTTTGAGAACTTCCAGAAAGAAAAGCTCCTTAAAACAGCTGAATCACGCAAGAGCCTCAGGACATGCAAGCAGGAATTGGCGCAGTATAGATTGAGCGTAACAGCATTGAAGAACAAGGACGGAGAGACAATAATTGACAAAGCAGGGATGGAGGAGGTCTGCAAGGACTTCTATACAGAACTGTTCAAATCAAGGATCAACGTCCCTCTCCCAACGCTCCAAGAGTCAAAAGAATGCGTCCCCCCAGTAATTGTCAGTGAAGTCAGAAGCGCACTACACCAGATGAAGGCAAAGATAGAATAATATCAGAAATTATTTCTGCAGGAGGCGAAAAACTTTGGAAGGCCCTCACTTTAAGATTCAGTCGATATCTCAAAGATGGAAAAATACCATCAAGCTGGAAGGAGTCGAATACCATCTTGCTGTACAAGAAGGGGGACTGAGAAAATCCTAAGAACTATCGAGCTATATGTGTGCTTTCTCATATCTATAAACTCGTTACAAAGGTGATAACAAACCGACTCTCGCAGAGTCTGGATGAACAACAGCCGAGAGAGCAGACAGGGTTTCAAAGAAATTTCAGCACGATCGACCTTATATTTACCCTTAGCCAGCTCCAAGGAAGAGCGAGGGAATACAAACTCCCACTGTGCATTGCTTTCGTGGAGTATGAAAAGGCCTTCGATAGTGTCGAGTTCAACGCAATATTAAAGGCGCTCTCAGAGCAGGGCATTAACACGCAGTACATCAGTTTGTTGAAGGAAGCGAATACTGGATGTACAACAGACATTACTCTCCTCGAAATTCCCCTCCCCATCCAAATCGAGAAAGGCGTAAAGCAAGGAGATACGATTTCACCAAAACTATTTACCGCCTGCCTTGAAATGGTTATGAGCAAGATCAATTGGAGGAGTGGTGTTACTATAAATGGAAAACGATTATCTCATCTCAGATTCACGGACAACATCATACTAATTGCTGAAAGCACCAACCAACTGCAGAGCATGCTACGAACACTCGACAAGAAAAGCAGTCAGGTCAGTCTGAAAATGAACCGTTGCAAAACGAAATACATGTAATCAGACATCTTACAAAAAGCCCGAATAACGGTAACAGGAGAAGAAATTGAAGAAGTGAAACAGTACATATATTTGGGTCAAAAAGTGAATATGTGCCAAGACATGAACGGAGAACTCTCGTGAAGGATCCGGGCAGGATGGTGTGCGTTTAATTCCATCAAGGACATCCTCGAAGGAAAAATCGACAAGACCACACGTACAAATATCTTCAGTTCAACAGTGCTGCCAGCCATGCTGTATGGCAGTGAAACGTGGGTACTGACGAACAGAGAACAGTGGCTGTCGGTAGCTGAAGGGCAATGGAACGAGCTATGTTGGGAATTTCCCTTCTGGATCGTATCCCAAATGAAATTATTAGAGAACGCAGCAGTGTGAAAGATATTATCGTGGAAAGCAGATATAATAAGATACGATGGGCGGGCCACATAGCACGGTTCACGGACAATAGGTGGACCGCAATCGTTACTGAGTGGTACCCAGGAGAACAGAAAAGACCACCTGGTCGGCCTCCAAGAGGATGGGAAGATGACATTGTTAAATGTTTCGGACGAACATGGAGAAGAAAGGCAAGAATGCGAGAAGAATGGCGGACGTGTTGTGATCGGAGCAGTCTTAACCGATCGTTCCAGGTGATCCAGGTGATATGCACAAATCTTGTTACTCCAATTAGAGTCTCCCAAACACTTCAGTTCAAACACACTGGTTTAGATAAAACAATAAAACAAGTGTATTAGCTATAAAGAGAGAGCTTTTAAGTGAACACAAGTAATGAGGCATAAAAGTCAGAAATGGTTACAAGAAAAAGAAAGATAAAATGCAGCTAACGCCTAACTTAACAAACTATATTAAATTCAAAGCAAGGTTTTTCTCACCACATGCTCTTAAGAGTCTTACTGGCTGAACTTTTTAGGCTAAGACCCCTGTAATGACTGTTTCCTTTGTTCCGCACCCGTAGCTTGAAGTAGCAATAACAACCCAAATACATGGTTTCCGCCGTCAGCATTCCCATTATAAAAATTGTTCCAGCACCACTGCTTTGGGGTGTCTGCCCTAGGGTGACCAGACAGCAAGTGTGAAAAATCGGGATGGGGTGGGGGGTAATAGGAGCCTATAAAAGAAAAAGACCCAAAAATCGGGACTGTCCCTATAAAATTGGGACATCTGGTCACCCTAGTTTGCCCCTTCTTTTTATTGTCCTGTCCTCTCTTTGAGAAGCATTTCCAGCTGAGAGCATGGCACCAGGCAGACGGTGTGGTCAGGAATCCCATGCTGCTTCTTTGCTAAAATGTAGATTTTCTGCTCATTCCCCTTTTCTTGCCAATGAATAGCCATTTAGAAGGCGATGGCCCATTGACCTTGTTTTCACCTGGCAGAGGGGTCAGCTTGCCCGTTGTCTCTAAGGAACAGGTTTGGCCTCTCCCCAGACTTGGAACATGTTTTAGTAACGCCATACAGTGGAATCTTATAATTTTACACACAATGTTGCTACGCATATTTTACCAGGACAATAATGACCAGCAAATTATGAGTTTTTCACATGATACCTCACAAGGCATACTTTGTACAAAGATTATTACAGTAGTGTACTAGGAATGAAGACAGAGGTACAGTCTGTCACATCCCTCCTCCCTGCCTCATGTAATTATGCCTGCATGCATACCTTTTACTCAGGCTATGTTCGAAGTCTATGTTTGAAGTCACGCCTATATTGTTTTTTATGCATTGTTCCAGAACATACTGAAACTGATGCAGATATATATCTACAGACTTTTATCTTATAACTATTTCATACATTGAAACACTTGTTTTGTGAGTTTTGTGATGTATTTCATTATGTGTTTGTTTCCCTAGTTTGCTTCCCGGCTCTTTGAGCTGTGGTCAAGTGAAAAATTCTCTAAGTAATATTAGTTCTATTTGATAGCATGTTTGAGTGAGTGAGTGAGTTTTAATTCCATTAGTAACAATGGGCAGCTCCTTTCAACAGCAATTTTTGGTGTTGGATCATCATGTGTGTGTGTTCAAACCAAGTTTACACCCTTCCCCATTAGATCTATGTTTGTTCCCATCCACCTCTCCATTTGAGTTTGAGTATGTAAATTTACATACATTGCAGTTAAATCTTACTACAATGGCACAATAATCTTAAACATCTGAAGTCCAATATATACATTTTCTAAGTTTCAGGTTAATTTTGAATGAAAACATAAACTGTTCTGTGTTATTTAAACACCTGCTTGTGCTTCATGGCAAACTTTTTTTAAAAATTCTTTTTGGAAGCAAATGGTTATAGATCTATTCTGTATTTCTACTTTGATCTTTATATAATGTTTTTTCTTAAAAGCTCATTTTCACTGGCTACTTATCCTCTAAATGAAGTCATAGAGCTCTTTTGTGACATCACATTTAGTTACTGTGGAAATTTTGTCACATTATTAAGGTTATAATGTCACAATGTAGTTATGGCTTTATATGAGGAATAAGAAGCAGGAGCGGATGAGATCTTGCATATAAATGTTCCCTTTGCATTCCCTTTTATTCTTGTCTGTGTGCCTTGTTCCATGCTCTCACCTATACTTGAAATGGTCCTTCTCTTTAAAAAGAACAGGAGTACTTGTGGTAGCTTAGGGGAGGTAGGGATAGCTCAGTGGTTTGAGCATTGGCCTGCTAAACCCTGGGTTGTGAGTTCAATCCTTGAGGGGGCCACTTAGGGACCAGGGCAAAAATCAGTACTTGCTCCTGTTAGTGAAGGCAGCGGACTGGATGATCTTTCAAGGTCCCTTCCAGTTCTATGAGATAGGTATATCTCCATATTTATTTATAGAGACTAACAAATTTATTTGAGCATAAGCTTTCGTGGGCTACAGCCCACTTCTTCGGATGCATAGAATGGAACCTGTACTGAGGAGATATATATACACATACAGAGAGCATGAAAAGGTGGGAGTTGTCTTACCAACTCTGAGAGGCCAATTAAGTAAGAGAAAAAAAACCTTTTGAAGTGATAATCAAGATAGCCCAGTACAGACTGTAGTGATTATCACTTCAAAAGTTTTTTTTTCTCTTACTTAATTGGCCTCTCAGAGTTGGTAAGACAACTCCCACCTTTTCATGCTCTCTGTATGTGTATATATATCTCCTCAGTACAGGTTCCATTCTATGCATCCGAAGAAGTGGGCTGTAGCCCACAAAAGCTTATGCTCAAATAAATTTGTTAGTCTCTAAGCTGCCACAAGTACTCCTCTTCTTTTTGCAGATACAGACTAACACGGCTGCTACCCTGAAACCTTCTCTTCAAACTCCATCAGTCACCTTTTCTTTCTTCAAATTCATTCTAAAAATAAAATCACTTGCCCTACAAAGCCTTTGAATCATGACCCACCAAAACATGGGTGAAAAGATAGGAGGCATAGGATGTGTGTGTTTTTTTTAATGAAAAACATACCGATATCTATCTATACATAAGTAACGCTAGTGGAAGAATGAAGGCGCTTCTGAGTGATTCTGTGGCTGCAGCAGGGCTTGGGGCAAGAAGCAAGCAGCCAGGAAGCTTCTCTGTGATTTCCTGAAGCTCTCGTGGCAGAGAGAGTTGCCTAGTGGCATCCTGCATCTACTTCGTATAGGGAGGTGCAAAAGATTCGTGCTCTCCCTGAAGAAACATTACTATTGAAGGTCTGTTGGTAAACCGCAACAAGAGGGATCCAGACTTAGCTACGGAGCTTGGAGGAAAGCAGAAGAGAGAACTGGAGGACACATGATGCACATGTACTTTTGAGCGGAGGGCTAGGGAGGTTTTGGCACTATGCCTTTAAAAGCACATAGACTTCCAAATCAGTGTGTGAGCATGATGACAACCGGTATCTGAATTGCACAGCAGTGGATGTAGCTAATGTACCTTGGTGCCTCTTAATAGCAGGGTAATGGCCACATTAGAAATGTCTAGATCAGTGCTTTTCAACCTGTGGTCCGGGGACCCCTGGGGGTCTGCAGACTATTTCTAAGGTGTCCGTGAAAGGTTGTTGTTACCATAGCACAGTGGTTTTCAACAAATCTGCAAATGAAAAAAGGTTGAAAACTACTGGTCTAGATCCATAAGTATATAAGATGGACAATTTAGATGCAACAAAATAACAATCATGTAGCTTTGATACCGTAATATAGTCATCTGAGAGGTGGAAGGTACCTTTCTTGCTGACTGAATGGGGTCACAAACCAAAAAGCATTCTTCCCAGCTGTTATCTAGAGAGACGTGGTGGATATCCCTACCCTGTAAAATAGGGAGAAGCTGCCAACAGACCTCTGATTCACCTGGTTTATCCACTGCCCTCTTCTCTCAGGTAAATGCAGAGCACTACAGCATCTCACCTTTGGAGAAGGGGAAATTTCTTATGCCCTAAGGTTGTAGGAACTTTTCCTGGATGAAAAGACAGATTGACTCCCAAGCATAGGAAGTTGTAGAGCACAAGTGATAGGGAATTTATTTACACAACCCCCCTTATTCAAATCTCCCTCCAGTTTGGAACTGAAGGATTTGGGGTGTTTTGCTCTTCTGTTGCAGACTAACATTTTTGCTTACTAGATAATCCCTGGCTTTTTAGAGTTTGCACAATTCAGAAGATTATGGAGAATTTCTCGTGGTAAATGTATTCCTTTTTGTTCTCATCGTTTAAATTTGGTCAATTTTTCCCCTCTACTTTTTTAGCTTTATTCATTAGACAGTTATAACTAACTGTAGTCAGACCTTGCTGGACTCACGTTAGCAAGTTGGAAATAAATTGTGATTTTATCTAGTCTAACTACAACATAAGGATAAATTGAAGTTTTGAAAAGTTGTAATAAAAACTACAGGCGTTTGACTGTGTCTAACATTTTTACTAGGACAGAACCTTAAAGGACATCTTTCATGACTGGGACTCTCTTGAATTATTGTATGTGCTTTCAGACTAACACAATATTCATCTTTGTCAGGATAGGAGGTTACAAAAAAAATTTTCTTCTGCTTTTCATGTATTTGTTTTGCATGTCAGGTATGTTTAGTTTGTATTTGAAATGTCATGCCAATTAGTTTTTAAAACCTAATATAAGTTAGCAGGAAAGAGATGGAGTGGAGAGTTTTTGGTTAAAAATATTAATAAAGAAAAGAGGGAAATAGTTCATTTGTTTATATGTTGTTCTGTTCAGTGCTGCAGGGTGCATAACATTTATACTCATTCATTAAGATGTGTATAACTGCCATTTTGCAAAGGTAGGGGCATAGATGAGAAAGAAAGCCAACAGAGATAGGCAGGTGAGATAATCAAATTCCTGTCCCTATTGCTTCCTATACTTCAGCACAGTCAAATGAAATCTTTCATTCTCTTCCCTTTCAATCAAAATGTGGAAAATACAAAACTCAGAAAGAAAATTCATAAATGAAAATATCTGCTGTATCTGACGACATAATAGGTTCATATGAATTAGAGATGGTCTGAGGTCATCTAATCCCGGCCACTTACAATCCAGGTTTGCTCCCAACTGTATACTTCCTACTGCTTTTGCAGTTCATTTTTAAAAGTCTAAAGTAATGGTGCTCCTGCTGCTTCCTCTGGAAACTATTATACAATTTAATAGATCTCACTGCAAGGAAGTTCTGCCTGGTATTCCATCTAACAGCATGCTGTACATCAATGTTTGCTTCACACCTGTGACATAGAGTAGACGTGGGTTATTATGATAACATCTATTAGAAAAGCAAGCATTTGCCTGGCATCACATTTTTAAAATATAGAATTCTAAAAATATAAATATTTAAATTAGAAATATAAATACAATCCTGGATCCTTGGCCCCTGGTAAGTCCTCTTTGTGCTTCTCCAGTGATGCAAAGAGGGCTTAAGGCTGCCTTAATGCAACAGCTGAAGACCCCTCTGATATAGAGGAAATCTCAGCAGGTTTCAGGCTGGCATAACCAGCTACTTCTGTCTCTGGAAGAGGTGGCATAAGGGGTGGGACCAGAGCACAATGTGGTCCAGCGATCCATGCTGGCAGAAGAGATCCTACAGAGTTGATTGGGACACACATTTGAATGAAGACAGACACAGGGCTAAATTTAAGCAGCAGGCTGTAACTTTATTAGCTTACCACTGGGGAGGAGGACCTCCGCATCCCCCTACTCTTCTGCACCAGGCATTTAAGTGGGTCTAGTGCGATAATCAGAGGGATATTGTGAGAAAAGTAGGTAAAAGTTTATAATGTGTTACAATAATCTATAACAATGAATGTTGGTGGGGAAAGGTGTAAAAGGGAGACAAATGAACTGAATTGGTCTACACAAAAAGGCTTACTGATCTAATTCAAGGACTGTTCAGAGATCACGCTTGGTAAACATATAAAATGTGGGCCGGAAATCAGTGAACCAAAATTGGTGTGTTGGAAATTAGTTCTAATTGGTGGACAAAATAATGAGGGATGGGCTATTTCACTCATCACTCCCTTTGGGGGTCCTCAGAAAGAGACTTTGAGGGGGAAATTAGCGGCTGTGGATCCCGGCTGACTGAAAGATGGGAGAACAGGAAGGAGCAAGCCTCACCATTATGGCTCCCAACCCCATCATCTCCGGGATGCCAGGATCCACTCTGACACCATTGGGCCTTCGTTGTCCTAGTCCCGAAAGATGTTCTTTTCCTTCCCCATCTTATTTCTTCTCTTTCCTAGTCCTCTGCTTTTGCCTTCTGTCTAATAAGACTCTGGGTTAGCTGGCCAAGACTGTATTTTGCAACATTTTGTTAGTCTGTGACCAGAAAGACAGCCAAAAGCAAGGTCCTAAGTACCCAATGTTGGTACACATTTGCCTCGTCTCTTGGGTGGTTAATAAGACAGAGTGCTGTGTCTGTGTTTTCCAGCCATGAGGTTGCAAGTGAGAGACAGCACCAGAGACAAAAACTACATTTTTAAAATCTGTTCTGTTCTTTTCTTTCCCCTTTTGTGTGTGTTTGTCTTGTTTTGTCTTCAAGAAAACAGGATTGGACTTTAAGAACACCAACAAAAAGAATGGCTCCAGACTATCTCAACTAACTTCTTGTCTTTTCCCCCAAAAGGAGAGTTGTTGCTGCCTTTAATGCTGTCTAAAAGACTGTCCGCTAGGGAGGGTTTTCCTTCTAAAACCTCTCCAGCTCAAGGGAAGGGGAACAAGAAATGTTGTTAAAATGAGAGCCTTCCTTAATAGTTTACATTTCAAAGGCTTTAACTGTTTTGTCTTATTTTCTGTGTCTTTAATAAAAGGTTAAAAAGATTTTTAATGCTGTGTTTGCCATGGTACTAATCTGCTGAGATCTCTGTATAGCAGACCCCAAAACTGATTACAACTGTTTAATGTTTGACAGTGACAGAGTCATATTAACACCTCTGAATCTTTGGGCCCATATATGCCAATACAGTGGGAGAAGGGAAGGTGGCATAATGCCAGTTAAATACCCTCCCCCCAGATGCACTGAGCAGTGCTGTGGTACACCAGGGGATCAAACTCACATTGCTGATTTTCTTCAATGCTTTTTCATAGACATATACACATTAAGGGTACTGTAAAAAATACAAACACCTAAAAAAATTTTAAATAGAATATCAGGGCTGGAAGGGACCTTAGGAGGTCATCTAGTCCAATCTCCTACTCAAAGCAGGACCAATCCCCAGACAGATTTTTGCCCTAGATCCCTAAATGGCCCCCATAAGGATTAAACTCACAACCCTAGGATGAGCAGGCTAATGCTCAAACCACTGAGCTATCCCTCTCCCCAAATTTTGGTAGCCAGTTAGTCCATATATGGGCAAAGAGACCCAAATTACCCTTTTTATCAAGATATTCCAGAAAATATTTTTTTAGCATAATAGTGATTTTACCTACTGCTTATGCTGCAGTACCCTGGCACAGTAGCGTCAGCTGACAGTGGAGCTGAGGTTTTCGATCTTTATTCTGCATTACTTTGCAATGGTGGATTTAATTCAAACTCTTACTGCGTTTTGTGATTTAATTAGGCGAAAACAAAGCTTCGCTTGTCCCTCTCACCAAGCAGCACCCCTTATCCAAGCTATGGCATCAGAAAGGACTGCTGTTCCTTGTGACTCAGTTTGCAGTACAGTCTGTGCCGCTTAATAGAGGTGACTTTAATAGGGATGTTTGATTAACTCCGAAATGTGCCTGAGACACTCTCCTGCCTGTATTTAGGCTTTAAGTTGCTTCTTTATTGGGAGGCCTCTGAGACCTCATGCCAGACAACATCATTAATGTGTGAATTCATTAGGTGCCCATCACTGGGGTATCTAGACACCATTATATGCATTTAAAAGCACATGAATGATTAAAGATAATAGGGATGGAAGAAATCTGATGTTTTAAATGTCTGTGTGCAACTGAGGTGAAATTAAAGTTCAAGTGCAACTTTTAGAGCATCTGATGACTGAGGATATGACGTTATTTTTTATAATTATTAAATATTTATATAGCGGTAGCACCCAAAGACCCAAATTTGCTCAGTGCAGTACAAACACATAAGAAAAGATAGTTCACTAATGTGCTGTGCACCCACCTCTGAATATCAGATCCCTTTTATGTGTGTCAAGTTGAGCACCCAAGAATTGAGGCATCCAAAATCACTAAACACTTCTGAAAATCTTGGCTTTAGTTTTTAAAATGTCTATAGACATGAAAATGTTACATAAAGCATACTACAGCGTTAACTATGTTTTTTCTGAGGAATGAAATGCAGCAGGGAAAAAATGCAACATTATGTGTCTTTGGTACTTAAAAATACACTTGCTGATAAGACTGGCCTCTTTATCCGTACAGGGCAAGATTTCAATCACAATTTTCAGCATCTGAATTCTGTATAATCCATGCAACATATGGAGATTTTGGGCCCATAGTTTTGAAGTGATCAGCATAAATAGTTATTGTACACATGTCGCAGTACATTTCTCTTTTGCTTTTTCATCCTGTTTCTCTTTTTCGTTGATAAAGCTTTCATAGTGCGTATAATATATTTTGTTGGCCAAGATAAAAGACTTCTTGTTATTTTGTAAATTAGATTACCATATATCAGAGAGGGATGTTAGTATGTACTTTGGAACATTCGAGTTTCTTGATTATTGTTTCCTGATGTCTGATTTTCTGGCTTCTTGGATTTAGCTCCTCTTTCATTCAGGTGTACTGGTGTCCCTAAGCCTTTCTGGGCCACAGCTGGAGAAAGTGGTGATTGACAGGACCCTGGCAGGGAAGCTCATCTCCGACACCATCAGTGATGGTAATTACACCCATGTGCAAATCAATTGCCTACATTAACAATAGAGCAGGAGAAATAGTATGTCAACAGGTAGACTAATTATTGCCACTGGGGACTTGCAAACACAACAAGTAATTGCATGTAATGCCATAGTTAGAACCCTCAGGACCAAGAACAGTTTGGGAATAATACTTAACATCAAAGTTTTCAGTCTTGTCAAATATTGAATGGATTTTCTAAAATTCATTTTCTTACACATTTTAAACACTAGCACATGCAATTGTTGGCATGCTTACTTCATATACAGGGAAAAGTGACAGAAGCAGATAATAATGAAATAATTACACCGGATTTTTACATATACAAAATGCTCAGTTATCAAAAATGGCAGGATAGCCATGCACGTATTGAGCTGTACTGGCTGCATTTCTAGATTGCCAGCTCCCAGGAAATCAATATTTCTAATTATTAATGACTGCTATTGCAATGAGACGTGTTTATTTAAAAATCCACTGTATATGAAATACGTCGGTTTTCAAGAACCTCGTCATATGAAAGTCTTTATTTTTATTTTGTTAATGTTCCGCTGCAAACCTCCACTGAGAACTGTAATCGAACATTAGTATCCTGGCATCTGAATGACCAAGAATATGCAATTTCAGTTTGAGTCTGAGCAGATGTGAATTTTACTCTGAATACTCAAAGAAAGCTACAGTCCAAGCATATGTATGAGTGCATGAGAGCTCCTTTTGATGTTTGGGGTTATAGGCCCAGATTCACAAAGGGACTTAGGTGCTCTGACGGTCGTTTAGAATTCCCTGGCTTGTATACTTTTTTCAGAGCTTTTTTAAAATTAAAAATGACTTAAGTCTA
Organism: Chrysemys picta bellii; assembly: GCF_011386835.1. Taxonomy (NCBI): domain Eukaryota; kingdom Metazoa; phylum Chordata; order Testudines; family Emydidae; genus Chrysemys; species Chrysemys picta. The sequence goes on from NC_088793.1 coordinate 194,403,190, forward strand.
ATCATTCTTTCAAATTAATAAATCTTAACAGTCAGAGAGAGAAAAAAAGTTCTTTTCTATTTTAAAAAGTAAATTCTTGTGAACTTTTTGGAGCTCTCTATTGCCCAGACAATAGGAGTTGAAATTTTGCAAAACGATGTACAGAAGAAATTTCTCTGGAAGACATTAGGTTGAATTTGCCCTAATTGTGAGGCTTTTAGAGTCTGTTTTATATTTGGTTTGGTTTGGAGGGTTTTTTTTTCTTTTTGCTATCATAAAATGTGCAGCAAAGAATGAATATGCTGCACATGCATGTGGACCTAACTTATTTACAACAGAAATGTCCAATCATACATTCTGAGGACTGACCAGAATACCTGGGGGTGAGAAAAGATCTGTTGCCAAATTCGAATCAGCTCAATATCAGATTAAAGCCCAAGAAATTCACTTAACACGCTATAGATTTAGGCCCCGATCCTCCAAACTGACCCAAAGTGACAGACATGCCCAGGCAAAACCCCATTGAAGTCAGTGGAGGTTTGCCTGGGCACTGGGGTCCATCTACATGAATCAGAGTGCAGGATCAGGGCCTAAATATACAACAAAGAGTATGGAAATCTGCTGCCATACAAAGCCACCTAAATTCACAAAGAAATAGCTGTATAGTTAACTTCCTTCTCTTGTGAACTGCACTTAAGGAAGCCTCTGCTGATGATTGAAAATAAACTTGTATGTGGGTTCTAACAAACTCATTAAAATAATTTCTCATTGTTCAATGATGTTTAATATATAAGGAGCCTAAATCCAAAGATATCAGTCCATTTTAACAATGATATATGTAGAAAAATGGGAAATATTACAATATGCCACAAATGTGTATAACTTTTATGATTATATTATATGGCTTGAGAAGTAGTATGCCATCCTAAAATTATAGAGTGTAACATAATGCATCCACAAGGTGCAGAACTAAGGTTGCATATATAACCTTAACTTTAATATTTCCTGACTTTTGAGTGTTTAGCCATTTAACCATAATATTTTATTAAATATAATTTTGATCTATGGAATATGTAAAAGTTTGTGGCTGCAACTCTGAAGGAGAGACAGACTTATTTGTTGTAAGTTTAGTTTATTATATTGTGTTATAACGTAGAATAGAATTGGCTAAATAAAGAAAAGTTTGGTATGGAAAAAGACGCCATTTACATAAATCAAAGCCACACAACTCTCAGAACAGGCAGGATTGTCATAACTACCATCCATGTCTCTTGACATTTCAAAATGCCTGAATTCTGTTGATACATTGTGGTCTCATGACAGGCATGTGCTGGATTCATAGCCCGATACCCTACCTAATATTCAAAAGCTTGCTGGGGTATTATGACCCTGTAAAGCAGCATTCCAATTCTCTTTAAGGGGCTCTGTGAGCAATGGTATAACCAGGGTTGACCATTGTTTTAGGCCTAATCTGGTGCAGGAAGTAGGCCTTTTCCTGGGTGTGCTCATCTAAGCAGATACTCCAGATTTACAGGTATTGATGGCAACTGAATGTCTTGAATGTATGCCTGATTCAGGAAAGAAGAATTATGAATGGACGGCAATCCCTTTGATAATATCTTATACCCCTCCTTTTCCACCCAACCCTCTCTTGAAATCTTTTCCCACACCCAATCCTATAATTTAGCTTTGCACCCTAGCTATCACCAGGTGTCTCTGAATGACCCAGCTGTGCTGCCAGTCTAAACAATAAGAGTCACCTTTCCTGTTCCCCGCCCCTTCAGCCAAAACCCAGGCAACCAGAGCTTTGCTGAGACTGAAGAACCAACTTTCTCTATTCACCACTCCCACCTGCTCATGGGTCCCCGACCCCTAGTCTGTCTTTAGACCAAAATTTCAGGAGTGTTGTGAGGTTTGATGTAGGCCTGTCTCTAGTGTAGCATAAATATATGTTAAAGTTTATTTCTAGTAATACAGTGTATGTAATTGCATATATACAAAGAGCCATGTCTATAACTTTGAATTCTCTTGTGTGTGTTAAAATCTCAACTGTTGCATCAAAGGGGCAATGTCAGGTAGTTTAGGCCCAAAGTTTTGTTTCAAAACTTAGTATTAACAGAGTTGCTTTTATGAAATTTTTAAATATCAGTGATCACAGTTTGTTTAAATCCAAACGTTTTCCTTTGACATTTGCATACCAAATGTTGTAGCATTGTGCTAATACCTGACAATCTGAAAGTGCAGCTGGCTGTAAAACAGACTGCAAACAAAAGCAAAGCTGACTAGTTTATTTTCTTTGTTCAAGTGGAGTATAATGCAAGAATACGCTATCAATATCAATTATTACAAGTATGTTATAAAAATGCTTATATATTTAAGAATCTAGGGTCTTAGTCACAAATGCAAGGCATTTTTTAATTGAATTTTTTAACCAGGTAATTTATTTAATTTTTTTTTACCTGATGGTGTCCCTTTCATATAGGTTTCTGCATTTAATTCTTGAAAATAAATCTCACCGTTTTGACTATAGTCATGGTTCTGTCCAAAGAGGAGTTTTCAGCCATCTGGTACTAACCAACCATTGGCTGTCTGAACACTCAGATATTCTCTTACAGGTGTTCACAGTTCAGAGAGCAGTGCAATGTTTGGGGGAACCCCTAAATTGTTGGCAGTGTTGTATCGCTCATTTTCTTTGTTCACCTGTGTTTTCTCTGTTTGTAGTGCTAGTTAATTTATTTTACATTTAAATATTTCTATTTATACTATATGGTAACACAATTGTGATTCCATAGACATTTTCCAGACTTCAAGGGAGTACATCCACTTTTAGACATGCATGTCGTTTAGATCAAGAGCACAGAGGCAGAATGTCCTGTGTTAAGCTTTCAACGGGTTCATTTTTGCCCATAGCAACAGTATTATAAGGAACAACATTCTTGACTGCTGTGGTAGCATCTGGAATCTTACTGCTGTTACATCACTTATTGTTTATTCTTGAAATTACCAAATCCAATTCAAATAATGATTTGCATTTGACCAGCCCAAATGCAAACAATGTTGTACAAAGCCACAATCCCAAAATATCAATGGGAGTTGCTTTGGGCAAGGGACTGAGGAAGGTACCAAGATGCAGATGGGGGGGTGGGAATAAAACATACGTCTGATTAGAGTGATAACTTGGTATAAGATAATTTATTCAGTTTTATTTAATCTGAGTACTCCCTAAGCTTTATTTCTCATTTCCAAGAAGGTCCTGGCAAGATGACACATTGATGTCTTTTAGGAGATTACACAGGCTTCAATGTAATATTTAAGACGTGGTCTTGAAAAAATTGCTTTTTGCAGTGTCTCAGTGGAGAACTCAGTAATTTGTTTTGTTATTGGTAGCAGGTATTACAGTGGTGACAATTTTTATTTGTTTTTCAGCTGTTCTTACAGACAGTTTCATCATCTTGTCATTTTGGGAGCAAAACAAACTCTGCTTCATTCAGTTTACAAAGAAGACAGGTTCTCCTGATGTAAACAAAAGACTGGAAAAACTCTCATCCTTGGATTTTAAGGTATAGCTGTCAATGATGTCTGTAAATACCGTAGTAACTTTATGTTATGGACCACTAGCACTGACGGATAGAGTATTGCACAGTAAAATGCTGGTCTTTGACATAGCTCTTTACCTGCCATTCTAATCAAAATACTTTACATTCTAAAAAATGAACTGTTATTGCAAAGTCAGAAAATATCTAAATGCCAATAAGGGTCCAATTTTTCATACATTTAGTGTAAGATTGTTACAGTTATTTAGTTTAAAGATTGCTACAAAGCTGACTGAGGCCGAAGTAGGAGGTGTGAAATTTAATTATTCATCTGTAGAAGATCTTGAGTATGTGGATGATATTGGAGAGACTACGGCCCAACTACAGCTAATGCTGGAAGAGCTGCAAAAAATGGCAGGGTGATAAAACCAAAGCTATCCATGCCTCCTATAAAATGGAAGCTAATGACCTGCTGGCATGATATGTAGAGGACAATGACATTGAATGAGTGAATAGTTTTATTTATCTGAGTAGTCGGTTGACAGCAGACACTTCTGTAACTGGAGGAGTCACACGTTGGATCACATTGGACACATTTCAGCATCTTCAGAGGCCTCTGATTGGGTGGCGGGATGTCTGTGTTACAACTAAGATATGAATATTCAGTGCAGTAGTGATGGCAACCCGGGTTGTATGGAGCAGAACCTTGGCCATTAAAAACAGCTGAGGAGAGGAAACAAAACAGTTGTCAGTGCCAAAAGTTAGGTTGATTTGATTTTTGTCACAAATGAGGAAACACTTAGATGATCCCAGCAAGTTGCAGGCTTGCACCAGCTGAGATCAAGATGACTGCAATGGTGGGGTCATGTCCAACATGCAGAAGGAGGTATGCTCTTACAGAAGGTTTGTAGAGCTGAGGTTGAAGGAAGCAGAGCATGAGGCCAACCATGAATGAGGTTTGAAGATGCAATTCTGGGGGATTTAAGAACTGTAAATCCTCTCAAACTGACTCTTGTCAAAGGAAGAAGACGTGCAAGAGACCGTTCAAGATGGAAGTTCCTTCTACACACCACCATGGATACATCATAGCCATGTGAATCTGCTGCTGCTGTGTTACAATTGTTTGTAGAAGCCATAATTTTCCCTCTAGTTACAATGCTCATTCCCTAGGCGTATGGGAGAGAGGGTGGCTTTATGGGTAAAGCACTGGACTAGAACTTGAAAGACATGAGTACAGTTCCATTGGCCACATGGCTTAATCTCTCTATAGCTCAGTTCCCCAGCTGTAAAATGAGGATTGTAATACTCCCTTTCTCCTGGCGTTTGTTTATTTGGATTATAACCTCTTTGGCTTTTAGTACAATGGGGCCTTGACCTCAGCTGGGACCTGTAGGCACTAGTGCAATATAAACAATGATAATAATCCTCCAGGTTCTCTTTGAAGGCCATTAGCTTCAAACAGAAAGGTTGAAGTTTCTAATTCACTGCAAGAATAGAGGACAGAGAACCATCTTCCCCAAAAGGCTAGGAAGATATGTAGTAAGCAAGAGGAGGGAGTTTGCACTTATTACAATCTGGATAAATATTAAGAGAAAGAACCTTGTGCTAGCTAGTATTTTCCTCCTGATCACCTCCAGGTAATTTGTTTCTTTGTATATGAGCATTTGCATCTATATAGCAGGCTTTTTCAAGGATGTGTTTAATTTAAGTTTTGTCATAGCACATTTTAACTTTCAAGGTAGGAATACTTTCTGCTAGGGTGAGTAATACATTTTCCAGGCTGTTTCAGCTCAAGGCCTCTTTTCAGCAGTGACTTGTGTTTGCGAGATTGAGCCAACCTCTGTAACGTGGATTTGAGACAGTTCACTGTTCACTAGGAACTGAGCTGATACGTACTTTACTTTAAAATGATGCACACTTGTGCCTTGCCTATAGGTATTTGTTAAGGTTGCTACTTTAGAAGCAAGATTGATGATCTCTATGCCCCTAAACTTTAACTGAGAAACTGTAATGAGCTGAACCACGATCATTTCCTGGTAAGGGCTCCGTCTCCGATGTAGCTTTATCCTTATATATCACAGTTTTTTTCTGGATACTACTAAGCGTGTTTCTGGACTAACTGTGGTGACTTTTTTCTTGGGGAAGAATGAAAACCTAATCCATAGAAACATCTCACTGTGCTAGGAAACCAGACATACCCTCTGTGTTCCTTAATAGGGTTGTTTTGTTTAGTGGTTTACTGACACAGCTGAGCTTCTGGAAGACTTCTATCTATGATACTAACATTGCTTTCTGTAGATCAGTGGTTCTCAACCAGGGATACCCCTACCCCTGGGGGTACACAGAGGTCTACCAGGGGGTACATCAACCATCTAGATATTTGCCTAGTTTTACAACAGGTTACATAAAAAGCACTAGTGAAGTCAGTACAAACTAAAATTCCACATAGACAGAATGAGAAAGTAAGCAATTTTTCAGTAACGGTGTGCTGTGACATTTGTATTTTTATGTCTGATTTTGTAAGCAAGTAGTTTTTAATTGGAGGTGAAACCTGGGGTACGCAAGACAAATCAGACTCCCGAAAGGGGTACAGTAATCTGGAAAGGTTGAGAGCCACTGCTCTAGAAATCAGTGGGAATGACTATGGATTATGTTTTGGCCAGACAGAAAAAAAGGCATTAGCATTTTTACTGGCATGCTCTTTTGTGTCAGGCTTACTAGTTAGGCAGCAAAATATAATTTTAATTATCTATAAACTGCAGCAGTGTGAGCCACCACAAAGTATTATTCACTAATGCAAGACTGTTATGTCAGCTTTCTGTAGTAAAGTACCCAGGGCAGCGAGTTATATGAGCCCATGGTGCCTGGGCTCCAGCAAATTCAGGGCCCGGGGGGCTCGGCTCCACCAATGTTCGGGGCCGGGTGTCTCCCCCCGGCCCTGCCTGCCGCCCCTGCGCTCCTCCCTCGAGCATCCCTGCCTGCCGTGGGCAGCGGGCAGCTACCCCCTGCAGCTCCGTGCTGCGCTCCCTCACTGGCTGCTGCTGCTGCCAGCTACAATTTAGGGAGCGGTGCCGGGGGCAGGCTGAGGTGGCTGCTGCGCCTGCGGGGGGAGGAGTGGAGGAGGCACATGGCAGTTTCCCCCTCCCCCCCCAGCAGGCGATGCCGAGTCGACTCGGGGGGGGGGGGGAGTTATCCTGGTGGGACCTCCTGAGCAGCAGCCTAGGGGGGCTTGGGTGAGTGTCGGGCCGGGGGGGGCCGGGGCCTCCCTCCCCTGGAGCTCACTTCCGCCAGCAGGGAGAGGGCTGGGGGAGTCCTCCTCTCTGGCCCCCCGTCCCAGCCCCAGAGCAGCCTGCCTGCTGCACCCCAAACTCCTCATCCCCGGCCCTGCACCTCCTGTCGCACCCCAACCCACTGTCCCAGCCCAGAGCCTGCACCCAACACCCAAACCCCCTCATGCAGCCAGCACCCCAAACCTCCTCATGCGCCCGCTCCTGCACCCTAACCCCCTGTCCCAGCCCAGAGCCTGCACCAGCACCCAAACTCCATCCCAGAGCCCGCACCCCTCCCACACCCAAATTCTCTCCCAGAGCCTGCACCGCAAACCCCCTGCCACACCCAGACTCCATCCCAGAGCCTTAGGCAGGTGTGGTGGAGGAGACTTCGACCCATTCTGGGCACCACCAAAAATTATACAAACCTGCCGCCCCTATAAAGTACAGATATTCAGAACTGCACTACCTTGGTCAAACCAATGTACAATGACTAGGTCACAGACACGGTAAGCAGTAGAGTTGCAATCAACAATGATAAGACTCAAAGATGCTCCTCAATGGGAAGCCTGGGGCACTATAACAGTGTTGCCTTCTTTTCTAAACCAGTTCCTCGTCATTTACCTTATTCACAGGAGCTGGGCGCTTTGTCAAAAGGGCAGAGGAAACCAATGTAACAAGGTTTGGTTAAAGCATAGGACTAGGACTCAAGTTCTCGGTTCAATCCTTGTCTCTGTCACAGACTCCCTGTGTGACCTTGGGCAATTCACTTAATCTTTCTGTGTCTCCCTGTTGCACCATCTCAAAAGAGATATATTAGAATTGGAAAGATACAGAGAAGGGCAATAAAAATGATTAAGGGTAATAGAACAGAAGAGATTAAAAAGACTGGGACTGTTCAGCTTGCAAAAGAGATGACTGGGGTGGGATATGATAGAGGTCTGTAAAATCATGAATGGTGTGGAGAAAGTGAATAAAGACGTGTTATTTGGCCCTTCATGTAACACAAGAACCAGGGCTTACCCAATGAAATTAATAGGCAGCAAGTTTATAACAAACAAAAGGAAGTACTTCTTCACACAATGCACAGTCAATCTGTGGAATTTGTTGCCAGGGGATGTTGCAAAGGCCAAAACTATAACTGGTTCAAAAAAAGAATTAGATAAGTTCATGGAGGATAGGTCCATCAATGGCTATTAACTAAGATGGTCAGGGATGCAACCCCATGCTCTGGGTGTCCCTAAGCCTCTGACTGCCAGATGCTGGTACTGAACGACAGAGAATGGATCACTTGATTTCTCTGGTCTGTTCATTCCCTTTGAAGAATCTGGCATTGGCCATTGTCAGAAGACAGGATACGGGGTAGATGGACCATTGATCTTATCCAGTGTGGCCATTCTTACATTCTCATGTTCTTATTTGTAAAAGGATATCCTCCTAGTCTCTTTTTAAATTGTAAGCTCTTTGGTACGGGGACCATATCGTACTATGTCTTTGTTCAGTGCCTGACATAATAGTGTCCAATCTTGGTTGGCACTTCTAGGCAGTATTGTAGTAATAATGAGTCAGTCAGGCTTATTTTCTTCTCAATTTTATGGATAGTTTTTTATTTTTAGCCTCAATGCTTGGAGGCAGAAAAATAGTTTTGTTTTTCTTCAGAATGTCTCTGACTAGGAGGATAGAAAGACTTGGCTTTGGAGTTTACTGTTTATCTTTGGAATGTACTCAAACTTTCTGATGAAGTATTAACTGTACAGATGTTTCATAGTTAGCTGAAAATTTGATTTGTGTACAATATATACCTAAGTGAACCCATCATTGTCTGCATCTTTTTCCTTTCTGAGAAGTACCATCTTTGGTCCCATCGAGACAGTGACACTTTGAATAAAGATAATTGGAGCTATTATGTGAATCAACAGCACTATGTAGTCTTGGAGACTGGCAAAACATAAGACCAACTACTACCAATTCCCTATTCTCAAGAGGACTGTCAGTGTTGAAGGTGTCATCTAATATATATATAAGGTTTAAAAAAAACTAATAATATTGTTTTTAACTGATACATGATTGTTAAAATTACAGCACTGTAATTAATATCTGGGACTGCATTTGTGCTTGTTAGCCATAAAGTATTTTTATTTTTCATCTAAGTATGCCTTCAGCATGTTTTTGAATAATAAAATAAAAGCTAAGTGGTTAAGTTAGCATTCCTTGGATAAACTTTACATGGATGTCATATATTTCTACTTTTAAATTGACAGAATTTGGGCAAATAAAAGTGCAGGATAAATTTCCTGAAAACATTGATCCTTTATAAGTTTTCCCTTCTGTGGTTTTTTTAGTCAATTTCAATTTACTCAACATTGAGGAGAGAGTACAAGGTGATAAATGTTTACTATGAGAGAACAACATTGGTAATTACTTTGATTTCAGTTTCTTTTGATGTGTATTCAGGGGATGAAGAGGTCAATAATATTATGACCATGCAAATAGAAAAGGGTTCTTTTTGACCATATAAAAAACAGCAAAGGATTATTAAAGCATTAACCTTGATTTTAATGGCCTTGGTTGAGTGGTGAGATCACAATTTGGATGAGCCTGATTATTTACTAAATACAATACATAAATGCAACGGGTTCTTAACACCCATTGCACTCTGGCATTATCGCATTACTGCCATCCTTTGTTGCCTTGCAGACAGGAATATGAAAGCAATCTGTCATGTAGTGAGACTGGCTCCAGAAGCATTTCTCTGATAAGAAGACCCCCTGCCCTTTGCTAGTGTCTGGTCCAGTAGGCTTAGCCATGCGCTTAATCCCCAGAAAGTGGTTCGATTATTGCTGACCAGCAATGGCAAGATAGTTTTTTTTTTTCCCCTAGCTATCAACCTTCCATTAATTCCTTAAGCAGAAATGCGGTGCAATCTATATTTCCTTGGCATGTGTCACCCAGATGGTGCACTGCTCATGTTTTCAAATAACCATGCTCCAAAATAACATAGTTTGAATAATAAATTCCACAAATCCTTCCTGAGAAATAGAGGCACAATTCTCAAGAGCTGCATAAACTTTACGCATGATGCTGTAGCTCATCCACATTATGCAGAAAAGTATATAGTCTGTTACAAAGTGGGTATTTGTGGCTGGATTCCTTAATTTATGGGGGAAAATAAACATTCTCTTTTCAACATTGTGAGCTGTCTTTAATGTTTGATGATGTGTGTCTTAAACAGTAGCCTTAGCTCCTTGGTCAGCATCACAGAACTTGTCATTTAATATGGCTGGGTTTAAATCCTGTGTAGGTCGATGCTGTCAAGTAACCATGACTGTACATTTTGGTATTGATTGGAGTCATTGCAGTAAATTCCTGCTTAACTCACATCCTTCTCCTTCCCAATCCCTTCCCCATAGATAAAATTGTGGGCGAGCATGTGTCTTTCTGTCTGGAGAGAGATTTCTTGCATTTAGATGTAGCGTATATGACTATATGTACACGCATTGTCCTCTGTGGTATATTTTTACTTGCAGTAAATGCTCCCAATATGTTGTTTTTATAACTTTAAATATTTCCTGCATTCTTTTCTCCATCAGATTTCTTATATTGATATACCTGGACCAGCAAGTAGAAGGATAAAACGTCACCTGTCAATAAATTGTATCCAAGATATGGTCATTTGCTGGTGGTCACTGACTAATGACGGAGCGTGGCCTTGGTCTCCTATTTCCAGTGAGAGGGACAGAGCCAACTTGTTGTTATTAGGCTGTGCGCATGGCAGACTAGAGGTAAAGTTCTGAACTGTATCTTATTACTTAATTTTCAGATTTGCTAACAAATAAGAACAATCAACTCAAGTTTATACCTGGGGTTTAAAAATAACAGCAGAGAAAAATGCCAGCCGTTCTAAAAACAGCAGTTCTCTAATTCATGACAAATAACTTACTATTATTAATGTCTGAACATGATTTATTTTTATTTGCACTTCAGAATTGGAATCCATGTGCAATTCAATAAGGAAATTAAATGTATATCAGAGCATGTTATAGCATTACCACTTTATAGAAAATATAGTGTAGGATAGCTAGCCTATAGAAAAAACTTGTAAATGGGCTAGCAGATGTGGGGCAGCCTGAATGTTCAAAAGTCAGAGTTTTACATTGTTTTGAGATGCTATTATTTATATTACATTTTAAAATAACATTAAACGCACAGAAATGCACTCAAAAATAATAACAAACACTAATGTATCTGCTTTGTAAACTTGTTGTGTTAAAATCATGCAGCCAACCTTTTTTACTTCTGGTGAGAGAAACAGAAGTACAAAATTCCTAATAATAAAATCTGAATATGGTCTTCCAATTAGCCCAATAATTTAGGAGTTCAATCGGGGGGAGGGGAGGGTAGCACAAGGATAGAAGAATGTTTGAAAAAGTTTAAGCCAACACAGTGATGGGAGGTGCAAGTCAGGAGATGCTAGGTAATGATTATAATGCTTATTTAGTACTATAGGATCTGTCCTCTTAATGTTATCTAAAGTATAATATGAATTTATATACCAGGGATCGTCAACCTTTGGCATGAGGCCCGCCAGGGTAAGCCCCCTGGCGGGCCGGGCCAGTTTGTTTACCTGCCGCGTCTGCAGGTTCGGCTGATCGCAGCTCCCACTGGCCGCGGTTCGCTGCTCCAGGCCAATGGGGGCGGCAGGAAGCAGCGGCCAGCACATGCCTCGGCCCGCGCCGCTTCCCGCCACCCCCATTGGCCTGGAGCAGCAAACCACGGCCAGTGGGAGCCGCGATCGGCCAAACCTGTGGACGTGGCAGGTAAACAAACTGGCCCGGCACACCTGGGGGCTTACCCTGGTGGGCCGTGTGCCAAAGGTTGCCGATCCCAGTTATATACCAACACACGACAAGAAGTAAAAATTTGGGCCAGATATTCACATATCTCAGTCCTATTTCTAGCCTCAGGATATATGTAAATCCCTTATTGAGGAAGCAATTTAATTAAATACCTTTAAAAACTCTTCAAATATCTTTAACTAAATATTAGTAACAATCAGAAAATAGTAGTAATATGATCAACACCTTTCATCAATGCTTCATTTACTTGGCCTTTGTGTTTAGTTGCTGGCTGAGTGTTTGTTCCTTAAACTGCTGTAATCGATAATGGACAAGGCACTAAACTGGGACTCAGTTCTTATGGGGTCGGTTCCTAGTTATGAAGGAAATGCAGTCTCCTGGTCAGAGCAGGGCATCTTTCTCTGCTGTAGGCACCAGCCAGCTTCATTTTAAAATTTTCACCTTACATAAGAAATTTGATTCAAATATTCTCAAATGTATTTCACTAACTAAAGCCTATACATGACCTTTTCACAATAGTCCCCTTGTGTAAGCAGTGGTATCTATTCCTTTATAATGGAGATGTATCAGAGTTCTAGTGTCTTAGAATTATTGCCTTGATAACCAGTGATCCTTATGAATTTTTCCCTTGACATTTTCTATATATATTGGAAATGTTATGGAAGAAGAAAATGTAGTTGATACAGTCTGTCTATATTATTTCTAAGGTCTGATTTCTATCACTGTGGTATTTAAGTACCAGAGTATCTGAACTGTCATAGCAAGGCGCTTTCTAGCCACATTTCTTTCAGTTAGCCTCCCACCATTAATGGTCATCTTTGACTCTTCCCTTTCCACACATCCACACTGTTGTCAAATCCTGGTGCTGTTTTCTCCACAATGTATCAAAGTACAGGTCTGTCTCATCTTACGCTGGGGTTACATTCCACAGTCAGCGCTTAAAGCGAAAATCGTGTATAGTCAAAATTACATTGAATGTAATGGCGGGCGGAATCGCCCTCACCACAGAAACAGTATTTAAATTGTTATTTTTCTCTTTTTTTTGTTTTGTTTTGTTTGTTTTTGCCGACCACATAAAGCTTAAATCGCGCATGTTAAATACGCCTAAGATGTGACAGACCTGTATATGACCTGTTCTTTCTGTCCCAACAAATAAAAAGCTTGTCCACTCTTTGGTCAGTTTCTTACAATCTCTTCCTCTGTGGCCTCTTTGAGTCCCACATTGCTCCTCTCAGTCCATCCAGAATGCAGTTTCTCAAATGATCTAAATGCCTGTCTATCAGATGACATCATTCTTCTTTTTGAATCTCTGCCCTGGCTCCCCCATAATTAAATGCTAGTAACAATCAGAAAACAGTCATATGATCAGGTACTGTACCATGTTTAAACTTCTCATTCTCCACTTTTATACTACGTAACTTTCGGTTCATAACTTCACCTGACTGCCGTTGCAGATCTTATTGTGACCCCACTTACCTCCTTGCTCCACCAATGATGCCAGCTTTTCCATCCCTTTTGTTTTTCTCTCCTTTCCATACCTTCTTCCCGATGCCCCCTATAATGGTCCTCCTAAGCCAAACAGAACTGACTCCCAGTCTCTCTGTATTCAAATCTTTCCTAAAGACTGATGAGACCAAACTTTTCCCCAGGATGTGGTGCTGTGACATTGTCCACATGCATTGGGGAGATGCACATTGCACATACAGTGGGGTTGTTCTGGATCCTAGCAATGCTTTCTTTTAATGAGGAAAAATAGATTTTTTTAAAAATGTAACATCCAGTATAAAGGGGACCTTGTGAATTGTGTTGTATGGAGGGTTTTTTTAAATTGTATTAAGTCTGAGACTAAAGCATAGATAACATCCTTTAAAAACAGGAGCAGATGCTTTCATAGAGTCTTTTGAGGGGAAATAGGAACAAATTAAAACCTATAATAACCAAGCAGTACTTTCAATATTTTAAGTCACATGGTATACAGTAAAAAAAAAAAAACCTCCTGGAATGATAGATTGCAATTTTGTTTACTGGAGAATGCAGTTTAAGATTACTATATTTATGTAAGGTTTCAGAGTAGCAGCCGTGTTAGTCTGTATCCGCAAAAAGAAGAACAGGAGTACTTGTGGCACCTTAGAGACTAACAAATTTATTGGAGCATAAGCTTTCGTGGACTACAGCCCACTTCTTCGGATGCATCCGAAGAAGTGGGCTGTAGTCCACAAAAGCTTATGCTCCAATAAATTTGTTAGTCTCTAAGGTGCCACAAGTACTCCTGTTCTTATATTTATGTAAGGTTTTTAATAACAGTTTGCTGTACAAAATCTTTGATTGCTTTACTGTTTTTAATACAGGAACCATTTGGATGTGTTAAATTGTATAGGATTTGGTGGGGACCAGCCCCCAAAAGAGAAATATGAAGGTGCTTTTCTTTTTAACGAGTCCATATACAAATATATTTATTCTACTCTTTCTATTGGTAATAGTGTGCATGGTCAGGGATGCTATTTAAGTTGTTCTCCTGTGGAGCTGGTGCTGCTGTTTTGCTTTTAAAAATAAACAGAGGAGTGTATCTTCAAGAAATCATTTAAAACTATTTTCTTATGAATCGATAAGATCTAACATGAAATCATCCTTGGATTAAATGTTTTGTGAGAAACATGGTGAAAACAACAGCATAGACTTTATTCCAAATATGAATTAAGTGATAATGGTGCCAATGATCAGATGCTGTGATACTTTCCATTTGTCTTGTCATGTTTATTTTCACCGCAGTTGCCCTTTTTTAGAATAACTGAAATTACTTTTTATTCCTGTGGAAAAAATAATTTGTCTATGAAAGAATATTATGTTTCTTTCTCCCCCCATGACTGTCCTTAGTAGTTAGTCCTTCTGAGTTATTTGCTCTCAAACTTGGAAGCGGCGCGGGCCAAGGCATGTATAAACATAGTTGACCTTTTATGAGTGAGATATATCCTTTAACAATTACAGGATTCAGAAAGAAAGGTACGCTCTATGTGACTGAATAGTTGCAATACCTAACACAGCCATGAAGCAGAGAATGTAAAATTTTTGATGTCACATTGGGCTAAAAGTTCAATGAATAAATATAGAACAAAGACAATGGTGATAAATTTAAAAGAAAATAAGAATAGATGTTAGGTGGAGATGTAGATGAATGAGACGGTCTGTGAAACTGTAAATACAATGCAGCAAATAAGCAGTCTGTAGTTGGAGTCTTGAGTTCTTATTTAAAATGAGTTCAAAAAGGGGTTTATTTTTTCTTCTTTACGTTGTCTAGGACATTTTACCCTAGAGTGCATCACACTTCCCACTCAACATTTCTAATTAAAGTGTTTGTTGCTGTTTGGAATCTCATGGTGTGAAATTAAACTAGCAGTTTTCTAACATGCATAAAGTAAATCAAACATTTTCTCATCTAAAAGACAGACAATTCAGTCACAGAGAGCTTATTTCTATGTTTCCTTTGTTTTCTTTTTTATCTGCTTGGTAAGCCAATTTTCTGCTTAGAATCTACTGTTTAAAACTCTTAATTCATTCAGTATGTGGGCTTTATCCTTTCCCAGTACGCTCTGCAAAAGGCTGCAATTATTTCACCGTGTAAAAGTTTGCACAGAGGAGGGTGCTACTACCTAAATAAGGTTTATTATTTTCTTTCAAACATCCAAATAAGAGAGAACTAACAGAGCTCAGGTGCTTCCGTTACAAAGATGAAAAGATTTAATTCCTTAACTTCGAATGTTATGATTTTTGAGTTTAGATTTTAGAGGGTAGAGCATACAATAGCTCTCATTCTGCTGATTAGCTAATGCAGAGCATAGGCCACTGAAATGGAAAAAAGAATGGAAATATGCAACACTGGTGCATGACAGCTGCTTTAATAGGGAACACATACATAAATTACAATGCAAAACATTTTAAAATACATTTACTACAATTTGTGGTGCAGTGGTTACAAAACTAAAAAGGAGTACTTCTTTACAGAATATAATTGGTTCTACTTCATGAAAATTACCTTCAGAAATCTCCCTTTGGAGTCACAACCCATAGTATGAACTCTGGAACTGTGGCCAACAGCTGTCCTAAGATGGAGGCTGCAAACTTAGATCTATCTATGTAAAGGAGGTACTACCCTGTTCTCCTTCCCTAATCCCTGCCTCTTTTCTGTACATTATGTGCAGCTTCCCTGCCTACTTCCCTTGAGCACCTGAGAGAACTCTAGCTCCTCAGTTCCCAATCCCAGACAGATAGACCACTGCACTGTAGCCATTAACACTTCACATTTAGTCGGCATAAATGATTAAATGCGGAGTCTAAGTTAGATGCCTGCTCTGGGGGTGGGAGGAGACGCAGTCTAATAGGGAGCTTAAAAAGGGGTAAAATTGTTGGGTTGTTTCCTTGTCACCTAAATTTCACATTCCTCCTTCCATTTATCACCCTTGTTCACTATAAGATAAAAGCACATAGGTTGCATGTGCCATAACATTTTGTTCTCTGAGAGTTCTTGGCATCCATGTTGGAGCTCAGAGGACACCATTTTCCCTTGCATCCCCTTAATGTACTTCCAAAGTTAGATCTGTACTCTAGGGAAGGTTTCTGTTGTCAGTGGTCTTGGGATCAAGCCCCTGATGAGAAGGAAGAGAATACAAAGAGCCTGGAGAGCTTTAAATAGTCAAGTGAACAATCAGAATCTAAATGGAACCATTTGAAAGAGCTCTTCTGATACCTTAAAAGATTTGGCCTATAAAGGCTGAAACAAAAACAGGACAATAAGATTCTTAGGGACAAAATATTGTGTGTGGTTTAGCTTTAGGAAATTGTAATGCTTGGGGCTTGTCAACCTGGTTTTAGAAATCACATCGCTGTAATGCGCATTGCTGCACCATGTAAACAAGCCCTTAAATCAACACCCCCTCAAAATGCAGACATCTTAATATGTCAGGTCATTGCTTTCCTCATAACATTGCTTTCCTTACCCATAAACAGAAGTACCAGCCTCCCTAATTTTCCATAATCCTCCCAATTAATTTTGCAATTACATTTAAAAGGTAGGATTAAGTGTGTTGTGTGTCACCCACCCCTCAGGTCAGATAAGAACAGTGCTGTGGCTGTGGGAGGCATTCTTCTCCGTCACCAGAGCCCCATGCAGTGGCGCCCACAGCCAGGCTATATGCATATCACACGGGGTGTACCATTTTGTCAGCCAGAGTGGGTCCTCGGTCATGTTTTTGAGGTCCCATGGTAGGTGGAGCTGGTTCTAGGCCAGGGCCCAAACACATGGCAGCTGTGTCACCACTGCAGGAAGCAGAGGGCCAGGCCAAGAACACCAGCAGTGTGTGTCAGGGACGACATGCTGGCCCTCTGTGCCTTCTTCTCCAGTGTGGCCAGCAGTAGTGTCTGGGCCACACAGGCTTCTCCAGGTCTGTGACACTCCAAGCAACTGTCTGTGGCACCAGTAAGTACTCTCCACACACCCCAGCGCCGCCTGCACATGATATTGGTGCCTCCTCTCCCTGAGCCTGGCTGCCGCTGGGCAGCTACCTCCCCTTCCCCCAACCAACCCCCCCTCCATCCCTGCATCTCCACTCCTTTCGGCCCCATCTCTGCTCTCCCATCCCCACCTAACGCCTCTTCAGCCCAGCCAGCCGCTCCACGCCAGCACCCCTAGACCTCCCCCATCTCCCACCTTGGTGTACCCAGAGAGAAATTTCTGCATGATGCAGTTAGAGCACAACATGCAGCCTGTGGCTTGGGCAGTGAATCCAGCACCCTACTGACAAAGTGAGCCAAATACGCAAAAAACTCCACGCAAAATGGTTTCAGAATTGCTTGCGCAGGAGTGAGGATACGGCCTATATCACTGTCAGACCTGGTCTGGGCTATTGATGTTGCTACATGTTTCTTCAGCTAGTACCACTGTTGTTTTTACTCTCACATCCACAGAAGTCCCTCTGAAATGCACCACAAGCATTCAAGGCACTACTCCAGAGCCCCCATCTGTGTTTGGCTTTGCACGTTTGGCACTTGCTGCTGCTCCAAGCAACCTCCCTGATTTTTTTCATAAATGACCCTGGAAGTCTCAGAGCAAGGCTGGCACCTTGACATAAACCTTTTTCATTTTATAATGTATCGTCAGTCACATTCATATGTAATGACGGAGGGAGCCATTTTGGAAAAATATAGCCTAGAACCTTCACCTTCTCTTCCCTCACCACCTTTCTAGGTAGCCCCAATGTACAAATATTGTGTGCCATTCAGACATTTTCTGACAGTTCAGCTCAGGAACAAAACATGGTGACTTGGAAGAAAGTGTACCTTTTCCACAAACCTTCACACAAACAAACCTCTGTTCACATCAATGTTCAAGAAAAGTAAAGGCAAATATGGTACAAACATAGCAACTCAAAAATACTCACCAATAATTTTGCCCACTGTTTACCTGGGTTTAGTTATGTCTCCTCTGTATTGGTGAAGATCTCCCCACCAGAGCTTGCATATATCATTTAGGTCACTTTAACATACAGGTATAAGCATCCATTATTACTTGATGACTTCTAATCAAATATAGCTTATACAACAAACACTGCATATACCATACTCCATTTTATGTGCCATTTAGGTTTGATTTCGCATCATTAAAATCAAGGGAGTTATTCCATTGACTGGAATGGGAGCACGATTGAGTCCCCTTGCTCAATACTGAATGGAAACCGATGTCTCTTGTTTTTCCATCTCCTGCCCCTTTTGAATGAGTTTTGAAAGACCCCTTTGAACCTGGGGGAGGCATGAAATAGATAGATAAACTATCCATTTTGCATATACCATCGGGTATCACAGAAAGCTCCAGCCCGCTTCCTTTCTCATAGCCCCTGGATTCCTGGGAGCAAATATCTCTTGCTTCCTAAGGACCTACTGGGTGCTATTTAAGCTGTTCTAGCCCTTGCTCACAGAGTTGGACAGAAGATCATTCCTTAGTCACAGTTTTAGAGTTCTTGTATTTCCCTTACCCCAATTTATATCAAATGTGATTTCTGTTGCGTCACAGAGATGAATTCTCATCAAATACATTTTGAAAATCTAAGCATATACCATCCTCTCTCTTCCCTCTGTCTCCACTGCAGTAATATCTTTGAGGAAGTCCATGCTTAATCACACTTGCCACTCTTGCCTTTTTGCCCAGTATGGAAGTAACCAGAATCAATTTATATTGAGTTTCTCTGACTGTTTCTCAAATATTTTCTACTTTTTTTGCAGGCAATTTCCTACACATTTACAGGACTCTAATAAAAACATTATCTAGTTTTGCTGTAGCAACATCCAAAATCACTTCATTAACCTTTACTGATCTTCTATCCAAAACATCTGTGGTGTTTATAGAATATTTCTCTTTGCAGGCATAATATCAAAACTCACACCTCCTGTTTTATTTTGCCTATCCATTTGGTAAACATAATTGTTGTATTGCATATAACTGACCTAGTATAAAGTAATAAAATGTACCTCCTTTATGCTAATAATATTCTATTTATTCTCAATGTTCTATAACTCCAGTTCAGCAATATATGCCCCTGGTACAGGACCGGCTCCAGCATTTCTGCCGCCAAAAGCAAAAAAAATAAAAAAAATAAAAAATAAAAAGGCCACGATCGGCGGCAGCATTTGGAAAAAAAAAAAAGCCGCGATCGGCGGCGGCAGTTCGGCGGCAGGTCCTTCGCTCCTAGAGGGAGTGAGGGACCTGCCGCCCCCGAATTGCTGCACATGCCGCCCCTCTCCCTTGGCCACCCCAAGCATCTGCTTGTTAAGCTGGTGCCTGGAGCCGGCCCTGCCCTGGCATCTGTATATTGTTGGTCTTTAGCTTTGTTGCCCTTGGCTTACCTTATCATTACATTCTCAGTGGGTCAGTTTCACTGGGGCTAATCCCCATAATGCAACTGAAATAAACAGAAATCAAAATCAGGTGCACTGACTACTAGATATGTACCTTCCTTCATATCTAGACAGTGCTCTCTATTCTGTTCTTCCCTCATTGCTAATCTAAAACTAGGTTAGTGATTTTTATATTATCAGCCAGCCAGTTTGCTGCCATATAGTTGAGCTAATCCGTTGCTGCTTTAGTGCTCAGTTTCTCAAAATTAGCTTCAGTTGAGTAAACTGCCAAAACAAAACCTTCTAACCAGACTGGCCAACTACCTATTCATCCTAAATAGTTTGTTTATAAATTTACCAGTCCTCACTTCAGCAATACCGCTGAATATTAGAATGAATTTTTTTTTTGTCTCAGTTACGGGGCAAGAGGCTAAATTCTGCACTGGGCTATAGACTCATACAACCTCAGCATAGTCAAAATGATAAACTACTTTGAGTTAGGTTTCCACTTCTTATATTTCTATATTTTGAGTTCTGACTAAAACACGGTGTTCCTTTTTTTTTTTGATCCCCCTCCAGGCTAATGATCTGCTCAGTCAACTAATCAGGTTTATTATCCATCTTTTTAACTGCTGCTTGCATGCTGCCTGACCTCAAAATAAGTTTTACTGACATTTCTGCCTTTAGGGCCTCCAAAAATATTGGCAGGTCAGCAGCATTGGAATATAGTTTAAGGGGTTGTATGGGTGTAACTGAGGGCAGAGTTTGGCAGAGTCAAATACAAACAAGCTCATCCCTTTCTTTCTCCTAGGGGAACACTTTTGCTAACTGATTGGCTCTCTCTCTCTCTTTAAGAGAAATAGCTATTTATAAAGTAGGATAGTTATTTATCTACTGCCTATTTTTTCCCATAGCTTCTCTGCTCAAGTACACACCCAGTAGCTCTTGGACTCCACTCTTTTTTTCATCCCTTTACAGTACTCTCTGCCTTTCCGTACCACAAGTTCTTACAGTTATCCATCTGTTGTCTTTGTATCATCCTGGTTTTGTGCTCTGCCTCTAGTTTATTCAACCCACAATTTTTACAGCTAGTCCTCCTTCTCTGTTTTCATACAGTCAAGTATCAGAGGGGTAGCCGTGTTAGTCTCAATCTGTAAAAAGCAACAGAGGGTCCTGTGGCACCTTTAAGACTAACAGAAGCATTGGGAGCATAAGCTTTCGTGGGTAAGAACCTCACTTCTTCTTGCATCTGAAGAACTGAGGTTCTTACCCACGAAAGCTTATGCTCCCAATATTTCTGTTAGTCTTAAAGGTGCCACAGGACCCTCTGTTGCTTTTCATAGTCATTTACTCTGAATCTAAACCAGCTAGGTTTCATTTGTGAACCTCTCCTCATCTTGCATTAACTATCACAGGTTTTTGATATATACTGTTTCTAGCACTGCTGTACAACTAACAATGCCCACACAGCATTTGCTCTTACCACATCCCAGAGCAAACAATCACAAACATTTTGCTCTTGAGACACTGTGTAATTTTTTTGAAGTTGTTGATTTTTTTTTTAAGTGAATCATCAGCTTTTCTTGGCATCAGTCAGCAGCTTATTTCCTTGTTTTCTTCTAGGAATGAGACTGTTGCAAGGGCTATCTGCTCTTGTGTCTTCTGTTCGGCTAACCTCCTAAGCAATCTGTGTAGACAAAGAATGTTCAGGCTGTGTTGTGTTATATTTTTGCCAAACAGATTACCCTTTAAAAATAAATAAAAGGTTTACAAATCAATTTGTAAAATATGATAATTTGTTTGGTTTATTGAGCTGTGAGACTATGGTATGGCTTTTATATTCTAAATTGTTAGCATTTCATTAAATATAATTGATAGATTTGTTTTGCGGAATTTATATGGAGGATTATATTTTGCAAACTGTAAAAATACGAATGAATCATTATAAATGACTCAAAATATTCTGGATTTTTTTTCAGGTTCTGAGTTACATCCATACAGAATGGGATCCACTTGATGCTAGCTTTAGCACTAATCAGCCTTATCAGGTTCACACAGTGGAGCACTCTATCAGCGCAGACAAAGAGCCCATGGCTGACAGCTGCATCTATGAGTGGGTTAGGAACAAACTTCAGTGCATGGCAGTCACCAGAATACCACTAAGATCCAAGGCCATCAGTTGTTGCAGGAACATTGCAGAAGACAAGCTGGTCCTGGGCTGTGAAGATTCTTCAATAATTCTGTATGAAGCCCACCAGAGAGTGACTCGGTTAGCCCAGGCAGAACTATTGCCTGCTTTAATAAACTGCCACCCCAGTGGAGCCATATTTCTGGTTGGCAGCTCTCAAGGGGAGCTGCAGCTTTTTGACATGGCACTGTCCCCAATTAAAATACAGCTTTTGACAGAAGACTGCTCACCTAAAGCAACTTTGCAATTCAGTAAACGGTTTGATGTGTCTAGCAGCCTCATCCAGATACAATGGGCAGCTCCTCACACCACGTCTGACAGCGACAACAGCATGGATGTTCATGACCTTCTGTTAATTCGGTTTGACAAAGGACCTTTAGGAGTACTTCAGTTTAAACTTGGTAAGTCACTCAGCACGTGTACTGTACATTAAGGTCTCTAGGCAATACCCCTTCTTCACCAGCTTCTCTCATTTTGAAGGATATCGCTCACTTTAGTCTCAAAATTGTTTATGTTCCAAATAAATTTGATGTCCCCCCATATAGTGACTAACATAATGGAAACCTGGCCTGTGATGGGGGCTCCTAGGTGCAACTACAACAAAAATAGTTTTATTGTTAAAAGTTATTTACATCAGAAATACCAAAACAGAGTTCTTTTCTGAGTGTTTGCATATGCCCATTCCACTGTAGATGCCTTTGCATGAAGACAGAGAACTTTTTCCTTTACGGGTACCCATCGGGGTGGCTCATGCACCCTCCACACGCTCATGCAACTAGACAAGGGTATAGAGGGGCAGGGCCGTCCCAATCCCCCTTTTCAACCCCCCTTGGTCGGTAGTCAGAATGTGTGTGCGTGAGCTTCTCACGCTCTTTCCTGTTCTCTCTTTAGAAAAACTTTTTCTCAAGTTTTGTAAATAGTATAGTTGTAGTTATAGTTTTAGTCAGTGGTACTCGTTTATGAAAGATTCTTGGTTTTTATCTTATTTTTCTTCAAGCGTTTAGCTCGGTATCGGAGCATGCCTAAGTCTCTGGGATTTAAGCACTGTTCGGCTATTACAAGTCTATGCCTCTCAGCGATCCTCACTCCCGCTCTTTAAAGTGTTTGGGAGAAGGACCCCTGTCTGTAAGGGGTTTAAGACCAGGACTAAGAAGCTGGGGGAAGTTTGACTTTGAGATATCCTGATGGAAGCAGCTTTGCATCCCCCGTTTGGAATCCAGCCACTTGCTACATGGGGATTGTGACTCAACTCTGCCTCAGAATGCACCACCACACCCGGCAGCATCCTGGTGTTGAAATTTGTAGAGAAGTGGCCAGATGATGCTAAAGAGGAGTTCAGAGCTCTTGTAAGTAAAAGCTCTTGTAAGTGAAAGCCTGGAAGCAAGATCATCTTTACAGGCTGCATTGGATGAGGCAGATTCAGCAGCTCAGGTGATGGCAACAGCAGTCACTATGCATCGTGCTTCTTGGCTGCAGTCATCGGACAATTGAAGTCCAACAGACAATTGAGGACTTGCCCTTTGAGGGCCCAGATTTACTTCCTGAGAAGGCAGATGAAGCTTTGCATTCTCTTAAGGATTCTAGGTTAACCCTCATGTCTTTTGGGCATTTGTACCCCAGGCCCTTAGAGAAAGCAATTTTGCCCGCAGGTCCAGCAAAGATACCCATTCTGCCTGATAAGGCAGCTGGCTCAGTCCAGGACATGCTATAAGTCTCAGAGGAAGAGACCTCTTAGAGTCATAGAATCATAGAATATTAGGGTTGGAAGGGACCTCAGGAGGTCATCTAGTCCAACCCCCTGCTCAAAGCAGGACCAATCCCCAATTAAATCATCCCAGCCAGGGCTTTGTCAAGCCTGACCTTAAAAACCTCTAAGGAAGGAGATTCCATCACCTCCCTAGGTAACCCATTCCAGTGCTTCACCACCCTCCTAGTGAAAAAGTTTTTTCTAATATCCAACCTAAACCTCCCACACTGTAACTTGAGACCATTACTCCTTGTTCTGTCATCTGCTACCACTGAGAACAGCCTAGATCCATCCTCTTTGGAACCCCCTTTCAGGTAGTTGAAAGCAGCTATCAAATCCCCCCTCATTCTTCTCTTCTGCACACTAAATAATCCCAGTTCCCTCAGCCTCTCCTCATAAGTCGTGCTCCAGCCCCCTAATCATTTTTGTTGTCCTCCGCTGGACTCTTTCCAATTTTTCCACATCCTTCTTGTAGTGTGGGGCCCAAACCTGGACACAGTACTCCAGATGAGGCCTCACCAATGCCAAATAGAGGGGAATGTTCACATCCTCGATCTGCTGGCAATGCTCCTACATATACAGCCCAAAATGCCGTTAGCCTTCTTGGCAACAAGGGCACACTGTTGACTCATATCCAGCTTCTCGTCCATTGTAACCCCTAGGTCCTTTTCTGCAGAACTGCTGCCTAGCCACTCGGTCCCTAGTCTGTAGCAGTGCATGGGATTCTTCCATCCTAAGTGCAGGACTCTGCACTTGTCCTTGTTGAACCTCATCAGATTTCTTTTGGCCCAATCCTCTAATTTGTCTAGGTCTCTCTGTATCCTATTCCTACCCTCCAGTGAATCTACCACTCCTCCCAGGTTACTGTCATCTTCAAATTTTCTGAGGGTGCAATCCATGCCATCCTCCAGATCATTAATGAAGATATTGAACAAAACCAGCCCCAGGACCGACCATTGGGGCACTCTGCTTGATACCGGCTGCCAACTAGACATTGATCACTACCCATTGAGCCTGATGATCTAGCCATCTTTCTATCCACCTTATAGTCCATTCATCCAGCCCATACTTCTTTAACTTGCTGGCAAGAATACTGTGGGAGACCGTATCAAAAGCTTTGCTAAAGTCAAGGAATAACCCACTGCTTTCCCCTCATCCACAGAGTCAGTTATCTCATCATAGAAGGCAATTATGTTAGTCAGGCATGACTTGCCCTTGGTGAATCCATGCTAACTGTTCCTGATCACTTTCCTCTCCTCAAAGTGCTTCAAAATTGATTTCTCGAGGACCTGCTCCATGATTTTTCCAGGGACTGAGGTGAGGCTCTCTGGCCTGTAGTTCCCCGGATCCTCCTCCTTCCCTTTTTTAAAGATGGGCACTACACTAGCCTTTTTCCAGTCATCCGGGACCTCCTCTGATTGCCATGAATTTTCAAAGATAATGGCCAATGGCTCTGCAATCACATCCGCCAACTCCTTTAGCACCCTCGGATGCAGTGCATCCGGCCCCATGGACTTGTGCTCATCCAGCTTTTCTAAATAGCCCTGAACCACTTCTTTCTCCACAGAGGGCTGGTCACCTCCTCCCCACGCTGTGCTGCCCAGTGCAGTAGTCTGGGAGCTGACCTTGTTCATGAAGACAGAGGCAAAAAAAGCATCCAGTACATTAGCTTTTTCCACAGCCTCTGTCACTAGGTGGCCTCCCCCATTCAGTAAGGGGCCCACATTTTCCCTGACCACCTTCTTGTTGCTAACATACCTGTAGAAACCTTTCTTGTTACTCTTAACATCCCTTGCTAGCTGCAACTCCAATTGTGATTTGGCCTTCCTGATTTCACTCCTGCATGCCTGATCAATATTTTTATACTCCTCCATGGTCATTTGTCCAATCTTCCACTTCTTGTAAGCTTCTTTTTTGTGTTTAAGATCAGCAAGGATTTCACTGTTAAGCCAAGTTGGTCGCCTGTCATATTTACTATCACATGGCATCTTGTACATACGTGACTCAGCACAGCAGACTTCACCTTAGAGTCATGCAGAGGTGGTTGAAGTCTCTCTACCGTCTCTCTCATCATCCGCTGGACTTGCTGATTCACATACCTACAAATGTTTTGTCATCCCTGGACTGGCAGATGGATCCTGCCACTGTATGCAATCGGGTTCCTTTTGCCCAAACCCTGTCCTCCATGACCATAGTCACAGAGGCTTCATCTCTAAGTTGGCGGGGAGCTCATTTAGGGGCGTTTCAGACTCAAGATCTCTGGTCAAATCAGGATCTCTCCCTCCACATCAGAGTTCAAGAACTTCGACCTATCTGCCTGGCCTTTCAAGTGTTTCTTCCCCACATCCCAGGTTTTTCTGTAAGGGTGCACATAGCTAACACTGCTACAGTGTTCTATCTAAACAACCAGGGAGGTGACAGGTCAGATCCCCGTGCCAAGAGGCAATGAACTTCTAGTCTTTCTGCATCAGGAACAAGATTACACTCAAAGCATCTCATCTTCCTGAGTCTCAGAACTGTCTGGTAGACCATCTCAGCAGATCATTCAGCAAAGATATGAATGTCCTTCAGACCTGACATAGCAAAGTCTATTTTTCAGATATGGGGAATGCCAGAAGTAGACCTATTCACCTCCCAACAGAACAAGAAGCATCACCAGTTCTGTTCAAGAGCAGGTCATAGTCCAGGGTCTGTGTCAGATGCCTTCCTTCTGTCCTAGAAAGAGAAATGTCTTTACACTTTTCCTCCCATCCCCATGGTGCTGAGAGTTTTGAGCAAGCTCAGACATGATCACTCCCTCCTAATTTCGATAGCACCAGTCGGACCCCATCAGCATTCATTTTCAGACCTGATGATCCTTTTGATACCATACTTCTCCCTCAGGTTTTGGACATAGTTTTATAGACCACAGGTAGACTCTGCGTCCCAGCTCTCTTGGTTGACACCTGACTGCTCGGATGATCAGTGGTTAACTCCCCAGGAATCTGTCTGTTCCGTTGGAATGCAAAAATGTTATTTTAAATATCAGAAAACCCTCCAGCAGGTATATTTACTTCAAAAAATGGAAGATGTTGTCTGTGGTCCCAGCAAAAAGATACCTGACCTCCACAGGCTCCCATTCATCTTAATCTGGATTATCTGCATCACCTAAAGGAAAAAAGACTTTCTGTCCGGTCCCTGAGGATTCGTTGGGCAGCTGTCTCCAGATTCCATCCTCCTGTAATGGGAAGATCATTTTTTTCCAACTCTCTGACTCTTAGGTTCTTGAAAGGTTTAGGCTAGCTCGTCTGACTTATTAGGGACTCAATACCATCCTAAGACCTAAGTTTGGTTCTTGTGGTTTTAATGGGCCCCTCTTTTGAACCTATAGCTGTATAGCTGTACATGCTCATTTTCTCATCTCTTCAATGAAAGTAGCATTCAGCCAGGAGGGTAGCAGAAGTTCACACCTCAAATTTCTCACTAAAGTGGTGTTGGCTTTCCATCTAAATCCGCCTGTATACTTACCAACTCTTTCCCCTAAAACTTAGTCTCACAAAGGTGAGGTAAAACTTCATACTTTGAACATTCGTAGGGCGTTAGCCTTCTACCAGAACAGGACTAACTGGTTTGGAATGTCTCTACAGTTAGTCGTCTCCTTTGCTGACAGGATGAAGGTCAACCTGTCACTTCACAGAGGATTTCTTCCTAGATCTCCTTGTATATTCGTCTGTGCTCAATATTGTTACGGTTCCACTACCGTAGAGTTTTAGCACACTCTACAAGAGCACAAGCACTGCCAGTTGCTTTTTTGGGTCACGTTCGCATCCGTGACATTTGCAAGGTCGTGACTCGGTTCATATGTTCACTGCTCATTGTGCTTTTAAGAGATGATGCTAGATTTGGGAGACGGGTGTTTCAGTCCTTGCTTAAATAGACTCCGATACCCCCTCCATCTACAACTGTTTGTGAGACACCCAAAGTGAATGGATGTGTGCAAGAACTCACAGAATACCTGTTTGGTAACTGTTGTTCTCCATGACCTACCCTCCTTCCCTTCTGCATTGGAGTCACAGCACATACTGGCTTCCAGTGTGAAGGAACTGAGAGTATCAGGGTGGTCCCCTCAGCTAGCAGCATGGGTGTGCAGTGGGCACATGCAATGCCTCACCAGGTATTGCTATGGGGAAAAAATTCTCCAGTTTTGTGCACTGATGCATGCGCACCTGCCATGGAACAGACATGTGCAATGCATCACAAAGAACAGCAGTTACTGAAGAGGTACATAACCATTTTTATAGAATGATTATTTACACTAAAGGAATAGGTCTCACGTTATTTTGTTTCCTGCATGAATAGCGTGTGTGTGTGTGTGTGTGTGTGTGTGTGTGTGTGTCCCTCCCTCCTGATGGGTCTTTATCAAACTGTGCATCCCACATTTGGGCTGTCTTATGTTGAGAGGTGTGGTAATATCTGCCATGAATCTGCTTAATGTTCTTCCTGACTCCAACGTATGTGATACCCCATTTCCTTTCTTCAAAACTCTTTATAAGAGGCAAATGCATTTGTATATTTTAGGGCAGGGGAGTCTATACATTAACATATTCAGAGTTTTGAACCAAGGTAGAAGTAATTAGCATTTATAGCACTTTTCATCTGTGAAGCTCAAGAGTTCTGTACCGAGGCAAAGAATCATTATTATCCCCGGGGGGGGGGGTGTTACAAATGGAGAAACTGAGGCACAGAGATGCTAAATGGCTTTCCAAAGTTATGCAGCAAGTCAAGGGACGATGCAGGAATGGAGCGCTGTAGAGAGCTAATTTCCCTCTCATGCCAGGGAGAATCAGGATTGACTCCATTCACATCAAGAGAGTGTAAAGCCAGGGAAAGTGAGAGGAGAATCAAGCTTAAGACTCCTGACTCTGAATTCAAGTGCTGTGACAGAGAGCCATGTCGGACGTACCTACGCTGGGAAATTTCTGCATTTTGTCCCACTCTTGTCCAGCAAGGTGAAGGTGCTAGCATTGACCTTGTACGTATGTTTTTACTAATCCCTACTGAGATCGCAACAAACTCCAGTTGATTTTTTTAGTTGGGAGGCAGTGGGATCTAGATCCACAAAGGGACTTAGGCATTGCAGTGCCTAGGCACCCTTCTGCCAAGTGAAATTCTCAGCCCTGAGTTAAGCACCCTAGCTCTCTATTCAGTGAGTGGAGAGAGGCACATGCCTAAGAAATGGATCTCCAGCAACCAGCAAGCTGAGCGGAGAGCTGCCTAAGCTAGCCAGTGAAAGGCAGAGGAAAGGGGTGGGGCTTAAGGCCCAGATCCATAAAAGTATTTAATGGCCTAATGCCCACTGATCTGGGCCTTAGGCACCTTCCTGACAGGCCACATAAATGTGCCTCCCTCTGCTCAGGATCGCCAGCTGTGAACCCTCTCTTGGAGGTAGGTCCTAAGCCAGGTCTACTGTTTAAGTAGCCTATGCCCTTTCTCCCAAAAAAATGATCCCAGGCTGTCTTTTGTGTGAGGCCCAATCCTGTAGGTTTGCTGTGAGAACACGTACAGGATTGGGACCTGCGGGCAAGATGGGTAGGGGAAGGTCTAGTTTGAGAAGGCTGCCGTGGCTTAGGCATGAGCTAAGTCTCCCAGCAGTGCTGTGAAGTAGCACAGCTTTGCACATGCCTCCTGGCAGAAACTTAGGCACCTACCGGGTTAGGTGGCAGCTGAGTGGTGGTTTTGAGAACGTCAGTGGCAACTGAATGTTGGACATAGGCACCTGAAGAGGCAGATAGGCACCTAAGTACCTTTGTGGCTCTAGCCCTGGGTTTTTTGACAAGTCTGTCCATGATATATCTGTTCCTCAATGATATTCTTCTATGGAGGGGGAAAAAGACTGATTAAAAATACTGAAAACCGCCATTTAATTGAGCAAATAGTTTCTGAAAGGAAAAAATGACACTAAAAGTGATTCAGATAACATAGTCTTCAAGGTGTAAATTGGTAAATTGATACTGTGTGGCTTTAGCAACCGGCAAAATGTCAGGGTTAGCCATATTTTTATTGTTTGAAAAGAACTAGCCAGATTGTCACTGTTATCCAAAAATAGTATTAAAGAAAAATGTTTGTAGATTGCCATTTATTATGAGATAATGCCGCTCCACCATGTCCAATACTGCTTAGCAGTTGTAAAGCACCAGATAGAACACTAATTAAAGCATCTGTTCGATGTTTTTCTGCATGTTGTCCATTTAAAAAAATAAACCTCTAAATTACCTGGTGACCTGTCAAACAGAAGGCACTCTGCCCGTGTATACCTTGCTTTTCTTCAGTCCTCCCTTGTGGGGTCTACTCACGACAGCTTTCCAGAAAGCACAGCTTTCCCCTTCCTATCTCTAGCACATTTATGTTCTTATTAAGTCAAACAGGCTCTCAGTGCAGGGACTTAGAGGCCTTCCTGCTAATTGCCAGCTTGTAAACTTAATTGGCCGGTCTCCCTGGGCACTGTTCCTAAATCAATTAGGCAATGAGTTGGCTCTCACCTCTTTTTCCCAAGTAGGTCGCTTGGAAGCGCACCACCCAAGAGAGGTCAAGCATCCAAATGGGAAGATGTTGACCTCCACAGTTGAAAGT
The DNA here is from genome assembly GCF_011386835.1 of Chrysemys picta bellii. Classification (NCBI taxonomy): domain Eukaryota; kingdom Metazoa; phylum Chordata; order Testudines; family Emydidae; genus Chrysemys; species Chrysemys picta. The sequence goes on from NC_088793.1 coordinate 194,433,252, forward strand.
TATCGCATTTTAAAATTCATTCTGTATATTACCGTCAAATCTCATCTCCATAGAAGACCATGGTTCCCCCCCCACATAGTCAGCTTTGCAAGTCATAATATAAAGTCCTCTATTGCTTCAGTGTTCTCTTAGCTTTCTCCCTGCTTGCCACATTAACAAGGTGAAATACTGCACTGATTAGTCAGTCCTCATTGCTGAGATCTGCAATTTTTTAGGCCTCTGTTAATTAATAATTAATATGCATACAAATTATATCAAAATACATTATAGGCGTGTGACGGGAAAACAGACATTCAGCAGTGGAAGCTGAAAGCTATCATTAACTTGCTGCGTTATGCATATGTGGAGTAGCTAATGTGCTGTGTTAGGACACGCTCCTGGGAACCTCCCATCAGCAATGTCTATGTATAACAGGATAGTTTAAAGATGCAGTTGTGGTTTCTGAGACTGCGTACATGCTTGAAGTTACATTTGTGCATAAGTACTTTGCTGAATCAGTGTCTATAACAAGAATTTCCCTGTATTTGGCTCTAAATATCTGTAAATAGGGTACTGTGGCTATCACAGGTTTTTTATATGCGATATGTTAGAATCAGCAGATCTATACAAAAAGAATAAAGTTTCAGGGCAATACTGCATATTTGATCTAGTATCAATAGTACTCTCTCTTCAGAGTAATTTGCTCTTTTGATTTGCTATAAAGACTCTAAATTCATGGCCTTTCTAAAAATCTGATTTTTTGATTCTACTTCCTGTAACTGCTCCCCACACTATGATTTTAACCCTTTCAGGCCAGGTGATCTTTATGCATAAACTTTATCATCAAAGAGCGATTTCCACTATCAGGGTAATCTCCCAGGAAAGCTTAACCCATTAACTCACATGTCATTAACCACACAGCATAGTTTTACCAAGTAAGTTTGTATTTCACGGTTGATGGTGGTTACTGTTTTTGCACATGTGCAGTTCTGAAAAATCTAGGCCCTTGTTATAACAAGTAATAATTTATCTCAAGATTTTCTAAACTGTTCCATATGAAAGTTAACAAATAATTCCAGTGACTGTGCAAAATAGTTTTTACTTCCAGCTGCCACCACAGATATCTGGACAAGTCTGTGAAGCCTCCAATGCTTTGTCTAGCTAATTTCAATTCAGAAAAATAATGATACCAATCTTGCACTAGAGAGATAGTGTACTATATTAGATTTCATTAACATATAAACAAACATCTTCATCTTCCCTTCACAATTAACATCAAGATTACCTACCTTGTGCAATACTTCAAAAACATACTATAAACACTGATGAAGAATAAGGGCTACCATAAAAATTAAATATTATCATTACCAGAAATGCGCATGTATAAACGACCTCAATTAAAAACAGCAATTACCCAGAGAACGTACCCATACAATAAATTCAAGTGTGAAATGTAATCTAGTAAGCAAGCATGTGTTTTCTTTAAATGATACTGAAAAAAATAATAAAAGGCATTATTTTATTCTCTTTAACGAACAAAGCCTTTCAAATGGTCTGGAAACATCAGGCATGGCGTTCTGGGTTCTCCAAGCCACTTGCTGGTCATTGACATCTGGCTATACCTGTTTTCCAGTTTTCTTGCTTCTTTGCTCTTCTATGCCTGTGCAAACTACACCCACAACTGCATTTGGGAAATTTTAGTGAGATATGGTTTTCTGCAGCTTGTCTCTGCTCTTCTCCACTGGAAGAAGGTTCACTCCTTGCCATCCTTTGTGTCTTTGACTGCAATTCTTAGGGTCAGTTTTCTCTTTCCTACTGGTATGTTTTTCTTAAAATTAGGGTTGGGTGACAATTTCAGAATATCTGTGATAATCTTAAAATAAATTTAGTTTCCTTTTTCCTTTAAATGGAAAAAACGGACAATATATTCTCTGAGTAGATTTCAGAGATATTTTAGAAATCTACTATTTCATGTCTGAAACCATCAACTCTGACCCAACATCTGAGGTTTTAGGGTAACAGTTTTAAATGAACATACTATTTGGCCCTGGTAGGCAAACCAGGCACATAGCTGAGAATATTAGCCGTAGTGCATATATGCTGTAGGTAGCCACATTGATATGATCAGCTGGCTAGTCAATGATAATCTAGATCGCTATTTTCTGGAGCATTCTGGGCATGTGCAGAAGTATAGACCCGGGATTGGGGATGCATTATAACTTCTACCTCTAGAGAACAAGAATTATACATAACTCATCTTCTTTTAGAGTGGGGAGCATGCTGGTCAGTTTATTTCATTATCCTATTGGGATCCAGGAAGTGATCCTGCTAAAGGACTTACCCCAAGCCTAAGGGGAGTATCCACAGGGCTTGGAAACCAAATGATTCCGGGGGACAACTAATGAGATAACAGGGATGGGAGTGAGGTCAAAGGGTCAAACGAGGGGAACTTGATGGGGACACCAAGCAGAGAACCCCGGACAGCGCCCACTGCTCCTCAAAGGCATCAAGGGAGCCAGTGGACGCCGCTCACAGGAACTCCGCCCGGATGCGTGAGTGGACGGAGGATTGGAAATAGGCCCCACAGTCACAGGAGACCCTGCCGGCCAACCTCCTCTCCCTGGTTTTATAGATGGCCATTTTGGCCAGGGCTAGGAGGAGGTTGACCAGGAGGTCCCGTGACTTTGTGGGGCCGTGGATGGGGAGTGCGTAGAAAAAGAGGTGAGGGGAAAAGTGCAACCAAAAACGTAACAGGATATCTAAGAGGAGCCAGGGCTGCAACCTGGCACACTCCAAGTAAACGTGCTCCAGGGTCTCCCTCACGCCGCAGAAGGGGCAGGTGTCCGGGACAGGGGTGAACCACGCCAAGTACATGCCCATGCTCACGGCCCCGTGAAGAAGCCGCCAACTGATATCCCCAGTGGGCCTCGGGACCAGGGTAGAGTATAGGCTGGCCCACCGGGGCTTCTCACCCTCTAGAGGTGGAGGGAGGTCCCGCCTCTTCGTGACGGGGTGGGACGCAAGGGTGAGGAAGTGAAGGGTGTGGAGCACGAGCGTGTATAGATGTTTCCTTGGCGCGGTCATATTTCATTACAATAGGTATGTTAACTCTGATTTTCAGCAATTCTTATCTGTAATTGAAAGGTGCGTTGATGTTGGTGTCTGTAAAAAGATAGCTGGCCCTTTAAATGAAATCAGGCCCCGCTTTTCTGTTCCAGTCCAGGTGAGTGCTAGTTTGGGTTAATGAGGAGTGCGGGGCTGCCCCTGGGAGTTACAAATAAGAGACAGGCCAAAGTAAAGGGAGAGTGCAGAACCCTGAGAGTGAGGCCTGATCTACACTGAAAAGTTATATCAGCATCGCTATGTCGGTCAGGGGTGTGGAAAAAAAAACCACTCCCCGACCCATGTAGCTATGTCGACATAACCCCAAGTGTAGACGCAGCTGTGCGGATGGAAGAGGGCTTCTGCTGACACAGCTAACTTTGTTTGAGAGTTGTTTATTCCTGCTCCGACAGCAAACCCCCTTCTGTCTACACTATGGGGCTATGCTGGTATAGTGTCTGTAGTACAGATGTACCCAGAGAAAGAGAGAGCCTGAACGAGTGCTCAGAACGAGAGCAGAGCTGGGCTCAGAGCTTCAGGGAAGGGATGCCCCTGAAGGAGGGAGCGGTAACAGTTCCCCAGTGAGCAGTGGCGCCAGATCAGGCTGGTGAAAGCAGAAGACACGGAGGCAATCAGGGGCTTACCTACAATCTTTCCCAGGCCAGAAAGTCACCTCCAGAGAGGGCTGGAAAAGGAGATGCCTGCTGGCTCTCTGAGTCAGACAGCTGAAGTCCAAGGATCAGAGAGGACTGACGGCTGGGGACTGGATGACCCTGATGATGTCTCCAGCCAGGAACTAGAGCCAGGCCTGAGAATGAACCAGGGCAGAGAATACCCCAGCAAGAAGGGCTGGGGGGAGACATGGTGAGAGATGCTGGAGCCATACCTGAGAGCCTGAGCACAGTGAGAGGTGCCGGAGCTGTACTTGGTATGTTGACAGACTGTTGGGACTTGAAGATTAAATGCAGTGTTTGGGCTATGCTGGGGAATTCTGGATTATGGTTGTTTGACTTTTCTAATAAATTAACCCCACAAAGGAATATTTATATTTGGAAAGCTTGTGTAGAGTTACTGGGGACTCTGGAAGAGGGAAATAGAGGAAGGGGCTGCATGCAGGGCCACCCTGAGGACACAAGCGGGCATCCTGGAGATGGCCACTCTTTCATATTGTCTCACAAGGTCACATTCTTCTCTATAATTAAATACTGAAGAAATGCCTCGAGTAGAGGATTTTGCTGAGCTGGAGGTAACTTTTGTGCATGACACCTAATGTGAAGGCTCTGACTGTTCACTGTAGGCTCATAGAAAATCCCATAGGACTTTCTCTTTAATAGTGTTAGAACTTGATCCAACTTCCTTTAAAGTCAGTGGATCCCAAACTCATAATATCCTAGTATAATTCCAACCTCAATATTTATATGCTAAAAAATTCCTTGTAGTTACACAAGAACTGTTATACCTAATCAGACCCATAGCCCATCTAGTTCAGTATCCCATCTCTTGCAGGAGCCATCACAGGATTCTTCAGATGAAGGTACAAGAACCCGGCTATAGACAGATACAGGATAATCTTCCCACCACATTATGTTTTATTGTAATCTCCAATAATTAGAGGTTGCCTTAAGCCCTGAAACATGAGGTTTAATATCTCTTTCAAAATCTTTGTGAGCATTAGCTGTTATAAACTCCAGATATTCTTTTTATCTATATAAATGTTCAATCTCTTTTTGAAATTTACTAAATTCTTGGCCCCTATGGCATCCTGTGGCAATGAGTTCCAAGGTCTAATTCCACATTTTATGAAAATGTATTTCCCTTATCGGTTTTGAATTTGCCACCTTCCAATTTCATTGAATATCCCCTTTGTTCTTACTTTATGCGAACAGATGTTCTCAGGCTACCTTCTCTATAGCATTTGTTGTTTTATATATTTTTATCATGTCCCCTCTTAGTTGTCTCCTTTCTAAGGTAAACCACCCCAGTCTTTTCAATCTCTCTTCATTAGTTTTTCCATAACCATGCTTGCCTCCCTTCTCTGAACCCCGTGCAATTGTACAATATCCTTTTTGAGATGTGATGACCAGTATTGCACAGAGTATTCCCCATGAGACTGCACCACTGATTTACATAAAGGCACTATAGTATTTTCCTCATTGTTCTCAACCCCAATCCTTATGCATCCTCTCATTTTGTTTGCTTTTCTAACCAGAGCTGCACACTGAACAGAGGTCCTCATTGAGCTGTCTGTGATTCCCAGCTTCCTTTTCTGAGTTGATACACTTAATTTAGAACCTTGTAAGGTATATGAATAACTTATATGTTTTTCCTTCCAGTGTTCATTACTCTGCATTCATGACATTGAATTTAATTTGTCATCATGTTGCCTATTCACCTAGCTTGGTTAGGTCCTTCTGAAGTTCTTCACAGCCCTTTCTGTTCTTCACTAACGAAAATAATTGTCATCTACAAATGTTGCTACCTCACTGCTCACTGTCCTTTCCAGCTCGTTAATAAATATATTAAACATGGGACAGTGAGGATGCTTGAAGCATCCCACTGTAAACCTTTTTCCAGGATGAACATTGACCATTCTTCTTCTTTTGGATGGAAATAGCAACATTAACTAGTTAGTGGAAAGGTTTGAAATCCATTTGAGGACTTCAGGAGATGCCGAGTGCATGTGTGCGATACCTTCTGGAAATAAAAAAATGTTCACAATGTGTTTGATGGTTTGGAGGTCTCTGCATTCACATGATGGCAAATCCTTGATTCCCCATTTGTGCATCAGGTGCATGCATCTTCCATGTCATGTCCTAATATAGTTGGTGGTCATCCCACTGTCTTCAGCACAGCAAGAAACCAGACACTTTGATGATGAGATCAGCTATGAGGTGGTGGTTGTTTACGTCAGAACCTGCCCATTGCCTCCACCCGGTGTCTTATGGATTGAAGTTGGCTTCTCCAACCACCCAGAATGGTCGGCGGGACTTAGAGCGAGGGTGAGGAGGGTGAACAAGGTTATCATGGTGCGGGAGCTTTTGGTTACCAAGAGCTTTCTTGTACTCAGACAATGTAGCCATCTCTCACCGGATGGTGGAGGAGGGATGTTAGCAAGGACTGGAACCAAGGCAGTGGAGAGGACTTCAGGGTGCCAGTTACAAGTCTCATAGCTGGATATCAGTGAGACCCATGTGTGAGCTTCTTTCCTACACAGTACACAGAACTTGGCTGTGGAATAAACTAAACCAGTGTTGCCATTCGTAGCATTTGAGCATCACAACCCCAGCTAGATCCTGCTAGCTTTTTGGATGATATTGGTGCAACACTTCGTTTTATGACTCACCTGTTTCAGATGTTGTTGATAGGTAAGGCTGCAATCGAGGGTGACTCCTAGATAGCAGGGGTTCAGATCGTGAGTGATTGCCTTGCCACAGAAGTTTGCATTCAGCATCATCTTCACTTTGGAATTGCTGAGATGGAAAGCTGATGATGCTGTTGTTAATGGGTTGGGTTTGAGCACCCAGTACCTAAAGTAGTTTTCCATCCTCTTGACCATTTAATCCTACTCTTTGCTTTCTGTCTCCTACCTGTTTTTTGATCCATGACAGTACTTCCCTCTGACTCCATGACTAGGTAGCTTCTTTAATAACCTCTTGTGTGGGGACCTTGTCAAAGACCTTTTGAAAGTCTACATAAATTGTTACTGGTTCTCCTTTATCCACTATTCTATTGACATGTTCAAAGAACTCTAATATATTAGAGAGACATGATTTTCCTCTGCAGAAACTGTGTTGGTTAGACCCTATCATCTCATGATCATTTAGGCATTTATTATTTTATTTTTAATTATCATTTCAATCAACTGACCACGTACAGATGTATGGCTTCCAGGACTGTAATCTCCCATATCACCTCTATAGCCATTTAAAAATACAGATACAGCATCTACTACTCTCCAATCTTCTGGAATAATGGGTGTTTTATTGAGAGACTGCCAATTTTTGTTAGCAGCTCAGCCACTTCACATTTAAGCGCCTTCAGAACTGCTGGATTTATACCATCTTGTCCTGATGATGTACTTCTTTTTAAATTACTGGTTTGTTCCAGCACCTCCTCTTCAGACACTGCAGTTTGGTTCAACATCATAGGGGGAGGTAAAGTACCTGCAGGCTTCATGCTTCCGATATACTTTTTAAAAAAAAGTCTTATTGTTTGTTTTTATACTTTTAGCTATTTGCTTTTCAAAATCCATTTTGTCCCTTCTATTTTCCCTCTTATATATTGCCTGCTGTCATTTGTGCCCCTGTTTACTGGCTTCACTAGGGTCAGAGTTCCAAATTTTGAAGGATTTCTGTTTGGTTCACATAGCCTCTTAAACCTTGCCATTGGCTTGCTCTTTACCTTTCTAGTTCCCTCTTTGTTTGGTGGAATACATGCCTTCTGAGTCTCTATTGCTGTTTTTAAGTAAATAGCTATGCCACGTGTAAGGATTTTATTTCCTTTATTTTTGATTTTAGGGGCTTTTTGACTAGCCATCTTATTTGATTGAGTTGTCCCTTTCTAAAGTTTATCATCACTGTGTAACCTTTTGGTTCTTTACCTCCTCCTAGGATGCTGATGAACCTATTTATATTGTGGTCACTATTAGTAGCTCAGCAACTGTTGCTTCTTGAACTAACTCCTCTGTATCAGAGGGGTAGCCGTGTTAGTCTGAATCTGTAAAAAGCAACAGAGGGTCCTGTGGCACCTTTGAGACTAACAGAAGTACTGGGAGCATAAGCTTTCGTGGGTAAGAACCTCACTTCTGAAGAAGTGAGGTTCTTACCCACGAAAGCTTATGCTCCCAGTACTTCTGTTAGTCTCAAAGGTGCCACAGGACCCTCTGTTGCTTTTAACTCCTCTGTGTTACTTAAGACTCAGCTGAGAATAGCCTTTCCTCTGACGTGCTCTTGCACTAGCTGGTCCAAGAAGCACTCACTTAAGTTGTCAAGAAACTCTTTCTCTAAATTTTACGCTATTCTTTGCTTTCTGCCTTCGCTAATAATACCTCCTTACCTGGAAGAGACATTGTGAAAATTCATTTATTAACATATGTGAGGAGTCCAGGTACTATGGTGATGAGCACCATATAAAAACCTATAAATAATTTAAAATAAACAAATAATATAAACTGTTATGTAGTGTTGCTGTTGCTGGTAAGCATATGCCACATTCCCCGCCCCATACATGGATGCATTTCACTGTTGGGTTTTCTGCACCATGTAAAGCGTATTGAGGCTAGATATGTTTAGATAAAAGGTTAGGGTGACCAGAAGTTCCGATTTTATAGGGACAGTCCCGATTTTTGGATCTTTTTCTCACATAGGCACCTATTACCCCCCACCTCCTGTCCCGATTTTTGACACTTGCTATCTGGCCAGCCTATAAAAGGTGCTGTACAAATGTACTAAATAATATTTAAACATAAAACTCATTTACTTATTAATACCTGAATTAATAAGGAACAATATTTGTAACTGCTGAAAAATAAGAATTATTTTTCTACAATGTTATGATGCTATCCTTGGCTTTAATATTTCCTATGACAGGTGTCATCACAAGAGGACGGCTGGGCCTTGTGGAAATCATCCACCAGTATGTTCATTATGATGAGATATCTGAGGCGATTAGTGTCCTGAGCAGCATGAACTGGGACACTATGGGTCATCAGTGTCACATAAGCATGAGTGCCATTGTAAATCACCTTCTTAGACAAAAGCTGACACCAGAGAGAGAAGGTCAGAGTTTGGTTGTATTTCATAAATGTTTATACTTATATTTTAAAATCTATACTTGAATGATTTTGATAATACATATTGGCTTTAAAAAGAAGACTCAATATTTACTAGGTCCTGACTAGTCAGAATTATGCTTTGCTATTCTACAATCAAATGTCATTATTATATAGATATTTTTAATAAGATTATGCACACACATAAATTACATTTTAATTCATGTTAATAGTAAGGAAGGTGTAATAATACATATATTACATAATATATACACATGCATAAATATATATTGTATGATCTATATTATCTTTGATATTTATATGAAACTATATGATCAGTAATTTTATCTATTATATCTATTAATTATATCTATCTAGATATCTAGATATCTAATCTATCTATGATCAGTACTTTTATCTAGATAGATAGATAGATATCTAATCTATCTATCTATCTGTCTAGGGATAGATAGATAGATTAGATATCTTTACATTGAAATCAGTGACTAATGTTGGCCAGTACAGAAGTCAATTATTTATTTTATATCAATATTTAAAACGGGCACCAAATTAAGGAAGGGCGTTGTCATGGGGAGGGGACAGGAGTATTTAGTTCAGTTTGGGGGTATTTGCAAAAAGCACGGTCTTTCAATGCAACATCCAGTGTCTTTCCACACTCCTGCAAACCATAGGACCACTACACCTCCACTCACTGTAACCTCCCTGTCCCCTGCAGTGATTCCTGACATCTCCCACACGAAAGGATGAATTTAAGGTTCAGCCTCATCTCCGCTAGACCCTGATGGCTTCCCACTGAATTGTGTATTGGAATGCAACAGACTCAAAAATTTAGAGTGCAACAGTTGAGTGACAAGGTGTCATGCCATGGCCCAGCAAGAATACAGCTGCGTACCAGGCTTATCTTTTATATGGGAAGAAAAGCCAGTGCTATTGGAGGTGGTGAGCTATAGATCTTAGGAAAATTGTAAGCTGCCCAGCTTGCTCTCAAACCATCAGTTGGCCATCCCTGTTTTACAGCATGAGATGTGAGTTAGATTACCATAACCTCCACTCTACAAATGTGCAGCACTAAAATCTTGTCTTAATAGAACACACTTTTAAAGTAACCAGTGAAAAAATAGGCTATTCTTGAAACTGTTATAAAAATATGCACATTCTAAATAGATATCTGTGTATTTTCTCCCCATGCAGCTGCCTAATGCTGTCTTACGACAGGCAGAATTTTATTCCAGCCTGGATTTATTCTATATGAATCTAACAAATTTGACATGGTAATTTGTTTTCTTTTTATTAGTGGAACCTAGTGAGCCCTTTTATTTGTAGCAGTGTGGCGGTTATCTTTGAGATCTTTATTTCTGCCTTCAACATCAAGCTGGGCTATCTAATGAATCTATAACTGTGCTAGTAGTTACCCATATTCCATGTAGGTTGGCACATTTCAGAAGTACAAAACATGCTGTCAGGAAAACAGCAATAGCAAGAGAGTATGACTTGTTTTCGCAATAGCATTGCTGTATTCAATTTTAATCTAAATTGACTGCTGCTTTGAAAGAAAATACCTTTAAGGTTTATCTTATCTTACTGTTTAGATTTAAGATAATGTAAAACCTAATTTACTAACACTTTGCCTATGTTTATAAGGCTGTATTATTAGAGCATTTAGTGCTGTCAAACCTAATAAAATAAAATGTAACTATGCTTAGAACTAAAGAACCGTTATCACTAAATACAGAAATGGCTAGTTCAAACAAAAGTTAATAGCAGGAAATCAATGAGATTTTGTCCGCCTAATGAGACAATGGGTCAAGTATACTCTGTTTTAATGCACACACACCACTCCACCTAATAATAATGGGGTTTGCAAATCCACCTTGACAGGAGAATCTGTCCCAGTGTATCAAATTCTTTCAGTGATTTGAGAAAAATGGAGGCTTTCATCAATCATTTTGCCCTATACTTAGGAACATATACCTCGCACTGACTCCCAGACAACAATCACATCATATAATGACGTTAATGTTACTCATCATTAAAGTAGCCCTACCAAGACACTTAGGACACAAACACTTTAAATAATTATAAATAATGGAAGAAAAACACTTCATGTTAAAAAATATAAAAAGCCAAAGTGCCATTGTCAAAAAAGGGGGACTCACAAAAAATTCTTCTGTAGAAGAAGGGCTTCATTGCCTTCTCACTTCTAATCATTTTAAACCAGTACAACTCCCTTGACTATGGTGACCACCTAGTGGTCAAACGCACAGTGGTGAACCCTGAAAAGGTGAGCCTCATTATTCTTTCTTTAGTAGAAAAGTTAATTGGAAGTTGATTTTTACTGATGAACTTGTTCAAACTGTATTGTTCTTATGAGTCACTGTTTTAATTATGCGTATCTGGCAAAAGGTTGGTTCCTTATAGATTACTTACCTTTTGACAGCTTTTGGTTGCTCATAGTCTTTGTCAACGCTACGCCATGTGAAAGTTTATACACAGGTTTGTTTTTGTACCAGCTGTCGTATTTTAATTTCATCTTTCCTGTGACAAGCTCACATTTCATCAGTGTTTGAGAAACCTGACGGATGGCAAACATGAGCAACCTGTTGTAATTGAAGCAGTTTCACTTGTTTCATTGCTGCTGTGTTTGAACTCCACAGCACAGCTTGAAGCAAGCCTTGGAACCTTTTATGCTCCAACAAGACCCCTGTTGGATACGACTGTGTTGGAATATAGAGACCCAATCAGCAGATATGCAAGAAGGTTCTTCCACCACCTGCTCAGGTGATTGACAGCTTCAACTTTTATTAACTCAAATTAATTGCACATTTCAATAACCGCCCACTTTAATGTGGTTAACGTTTTCCAAAAGGACCACCCTGGAAAAAAATGCATTCATTGCCATTGTTTATTTAGCTTGCACTTCATTCCTTTCAAGTATTATGTTGTAGATAAAGTGCTACTTAGAACTCTTCTATCATCAATACACTTTAAAATGAATCAACCTTTCCCTTTTAATTTGATAGAAAGAAGGAAGTATGCTTACAGAGCGATTTATGGGCAGGCTACTTTTAGACTAACAACTGGAATAGCTTACAAACTAGGAAGAAACATTGAGTTTTAATTGATGCTAAAAAATGCAAATGAGCAGTGTGCAGTCCAAGATATTTTTGGCTTTGAGCCCTGGAAATCTGAGTCTCTTGTTCTTCCCACCTTCAGATTTCTCACTTACGAAATAATATTCCAGGTCATAACCTTACTGCCCAGGTTATTATTTGAATAATACAACCTTCAATACAGTTTAAGAAACTAAATTCAGTTTCAGCCACAAGAATAAAGGAGTAAGAAAAAATGTTGCTGTGACTTGTAATTCATACAGTGATTTCAAAATGTCGCAAAACCAAATTTAGCTGTGGTTCTATAACATTGATGTACTGCTAGAGTTTTGATCAATAATAAATTAACGGCCTAGGTTTTTTTGAATGGCTATAAATGTTAGCATAGAAATGCAACTGAAATTTTGACTCTGTTTTTTACTTAGAAGCTATTCAATTAATGCAAATAAGGTAGAAATTCTTTGCCTTGGTGATAAATAAGAAAGTTATACCACATTTTTATACAGGGGTCTGCCTGAAAGAATAAGACTCACATGCTTAAAAATGAAAGCACCCATTTTCCATGTCTCATTAGAATTATATGTCTCCCTACATATGCAAAATTATGAACTGTCAATTATTTTGAAGGTAAATTTAACCTCTTATCAGAACTCAAAGAGATAATTGTCTTCTAAAACTGGAAAGCTGAAAAGGGATAATCTTTATACTAAACTAGTCCACAAAAGGGCCAAGGGAATGTTTCTAAATTGATGAAATTTCATAATATTAGCATTATAATATGATGCTTTAAGGACAGAATCTTCAACCGAGTTCATTGCCAGATACAGTTATGGTGTTAGGTACAAATTGTGTCCTTGCTCTTCAGAGAGAAGCAGTGGGGAGGATGCAGTGCTATAATGGCCAAATGGAGGTGCTCTGGGCGATTTTGTCTGCACAGAGCAGATACAGAAAGAATGCCTCAGAGATTGCTGCGAGGTGCTCTTTATAGCTGCTGGTGAAAGGTGTATCCTCTCCGACTTGAGAGCTTGCTGCCAAATGCTATCAGGCATGCAGAGGCATGGGGCCCTGACTAAGCTCTCAACCCTTGAGGCTGTAGAGCATGGCTGGGTGCAGTGAGCCAATCTCTCCTCCTCCCACCGCCACCCCCACCTCAGCAATCAGGGAGCCTCAGTGTCAGTATGTTGCCTGGAAACTGTGGTGTGGGGGCAGGGGATGGACAGGAGGCTTTCCCTGTGTGCTGTACCTCCCCCACCGGACAAGACAGAATGTAGCCCTTAATCAGTTCTGGAATTCCTATTCCTAATACTGTAGTGGCTTGTGGAACAAATGCATGCTATTTTGTTGTCTTCCTATTGTCAATAGGATTTGTATTCAGTGGAATCCAAGTGATATGATCATGTGATTGTTGGCAGAACAGATGGTAATGCTTTATCTGAAAAGACATAATCTAAGTACAGAATGAAATGTTCAGAAATGGGAGCTTTATCTGATAGAAAGCAAAAAACCAGTGTCCATAGCTGATCTTTATGATCTTTATTTTATTAAAGTGGTTCTGTCTTAATTGGTGTTTATTTCCTGCTTCCTTTGAGATGTTTCATTAAGTGGCTAGAAATGATTTGATTGTATGCTAAATGTAACCAGTATTATAGATTTAAAGTAACACTGGTAAACCAACTTGATCACTTGAGATCATTTAGACATAAAAAGTCTACAGAGCAAACTAAGCCTGAGGTCTGTGTGACCCATGCCTGCAGACTCAGTATTTCCAAGCCCAGACTTGAGCATCCACACTGCATTGGAAACCTGATCCCCACAATGGTGCTGATGCATCCATACTGCACTGCGCAGACCTGAGTCAGAATTTCAGCTTTTGTGAGTGTGAACCATCATATCCCAGGGTTCTAGTGCCCTTACCAGCCAAAGCCGCTCTAGGGCTTGGTTTGTAGTGAGTCGTGGGAAAATTTGTCTGTCCATCCCATGGGAGTTGACCAGAATTGTTTTGAGTGGTTTTAGCCTACCTGCACATCCAGTCAAGCTATTTTGTATCCACATGCTCCCAGCAACCGGAGCCATCAACATGGATCTTGAGCCAGTGGAAGAACTTCTCCATCTTATGCTGCCAGTCCTATTTTGGGAATTAGGCAGAGCATCTGCAAGACATTGATGGACATTTCGGCGGCATTTAGGAGGGGGATACCGACATTACAGCCTGTTGCCTTAGCCACAGATTTCCCATATGTAGACCAGTGCTTCTGGAGCAGGGCCACAAGCACCGACTGGTGGGATCACATCATCATGTGGACCTGCGATGACCAACAGTGGGTCCGGCACGTTCACATGAAGTAGATGTTCCAGGAGGTTTGGGATCGGCTTGCCCCAACTCTTCAGCAACAGGACATCCTCATGAGGGAGGCCACAGAAATCCAGAAGCAGGTCGCTATAGCCCAATGGAAGCTGGCTACCCCACACTGCCACAGGTCTGTGGCTAACCAGTTTGGAGTTGGCAAATCAACTGTGGGCGTTGTTGTGGCAGAGGTTTGTGAGGCAATCAGGACTGTGATGTACCCAAAGGTGGTGGGCATTACAGATGTTCCTGAAATAATTGCTGGCTTTGAGTGAATGGGCTTTCCAAACTGAGACAGTGCCATTGATGGATCTCATGTGCCTGTAGTTTTCCCTCTGCAAGGAACACATGAGTAACTATACTGCAAAGGGTACTACTACATCATTATGCAGGCCCTGACCACAGGGGCAGATTCATGGACACTAACGTGGGATGCACTAGCAGGGTGCATGATGCCAGGATATTTAAGAGATCAGGACTTTACCTTCCTGGACAAACTGGGCCATTGTTCTCACCACATGACATTGTTATAAATAGTCACTGTTCTCTCTGTTATTCTAGGGAACCCCACTTACCCCCTGTTGCCGTGGCTTATAAAACTGTACCCTTATTTCAGAGGACCTGACAAAAGGAACTTCAACTATATGCTCAGTAATTGTAGGATCATGGTAGTAGAATGTGTATGTGACAGATGGAAATCCCATTGTCACTGCCTTCAAAACTGTCTGGATACCAGTGTCATTAGTGCAGTTCACATTACTGTGATCTGCAGTGTTTTGCACAGTGTCAGCAAGAAAAAGGGGGAACCTTTTAGCCAGGAGTGGACTCAAGACACTGTCAGATTTCTGAATGGTACACGCAGCTAGACAGTGCACCTGTTGTGATTGGTGCTGGATCTACATGCACAGTGGAAATCAGGGATGCTTTGTGCACGCATGCAGTGGGTTTATATGGTCCCGTACATGAGGCGGAATTAAACGGTATTTGGGGTAGTGCTGTGTTATGGGTGTGGGGCAGCTGAAGGATGTTTTTTAAATGTGCTGATATTGTGTATTGTGAATTTTGTGAGATTTGTAGTGAGGAGGCAAGGGCCCTACGAAGTCCTTCGCCAAGTCAGGCCTGTCAACTACGAGATAAACCAGCCGGGGCGGCGGAAGAAGTGCCAGATTTACCATGTCAACCTCTTAAAGGCCTGGCGCAATTGGGAGAGTCTGTTGACAACCTTGGATGCCCTGGACTCTGAGCTAGGACCTCAGGCCTCTATTCCAACAGGGCAAGAGGAGCCTCTCCTTGGCGAATCTCTCAACCCCGAGCAAATAAAACAGACCAGATGCTTGCTGGAAGCCTTCTCCGAAATGTTCACAGTGGTGCCAGAGCAGACGCAACATGTCCAACACACCATCCGTACCCCACTGGGGGAGGTAATATGAGATACCACCCGACTGCTCCCTCGTTGACTGCGGCAGGCTGTGAAGCAAGAAGTACAAGCCATGTTGGAACTAGGGGTCATAGAACCCTCCAAGAGTGGGTGGCAGAGCCCCATCGTCCTGGTTCCCAAGCCAGACGGGACCCAAAGATTTTGTATTGATTTCCAGAAAGTTAACACTATTTCTAAGTTTGATGAGTACCCATTGCCCCGAGTCGACAAGCTCTTGGACTGATTGGGTGACACCAGCTATCTGACCACCCTGGATCTTACAAAAGGATACTGGCAGATCCCGCTGGAAGGCAACTCAAAGGAAAAAACCACCTTCGCTACACCCAGCAGGCTCTACCAATTTACCCACATGCAGGGGCCCCTGCAACGTTCCAACAGTTAATGGACTGACTTCTTCAACCACACCTTGAATATGCCGCAGCCTATTTGGACAATGTGGTGATCGACAGCCGATGCTGGGAAGAGCACCTAAACCAGGTGGCAGCCGTCTTGCGGTCCCTCTGGACCACAGGTTTGATGGCTAACCCCAAGAAACGTCGAATCGGCTTCCAGGAGACCATACGGGGAGACAGGAAAAGGTGGATACTTTTATGCATCTTAACTTTAAATGCTTAGACATTTCTAGGTCTGAAACTGAAAATGATTCACGTAGACAATTGTTCATCTCTTTTGCTTCCCCTCCCCACAGTGTGTCCCAAGTCTTGTCTGGCGGTGACCTCTTTTTGGAGAGTTATAGTAGCTCAGCCTACACGCCAAGGCAATTTTTGGCCTGGCTGAGGGGAGTGCCACAAAAGGGGCCAGTTGCGGTAGAAGTTTTATGATGCAAACGCCAGCGTTCCTGGAATCGGGACTAAGATTGCCGTCTCAGACAGGCCACCAAACAGCCATCACATGGCAATGGGTCACTGCCAGCCTAACCAGTACAGTAGGTGGCAGATGCTGTAGATGAAAGTCTTTGTATCCCATTACAAATGCCTTGAGAGATCTGTTTCCAAATCAATGAAATAATAGGCCTTCATTTCTTGGTGCCCATCTTGAGACACCTTAAAGGAGCCTGATTTTCAGAATATGGTGGGCATTCACCCTTTGGACATCCAGCCCCTTTAAGAAGTCCCAAATTGGACACCTAAAAATGAAGCTACCCAAAAACACTACTCACATCCGAAAACGTAGGTCATAACGGATTGTGATGGCACAGAATATGAACAGCAAAGAGATGAAAGTAAATCACTACCAGAAGGAAATAAAATGCAAATTACAACATGTAATTTTAATGCAGCCATGTTGTTTCTGTCTGTTATTATAAAACTAAGGGCCCAATCTGGCAAACCGCAGAGCTTCCTCTGTGTCCGTTGAATTCGATGAGAGTTGAAGGGTTTTGCAGAAGCAGGCCTTAAATCATGAGAATGGAATACCTTTGAATGCAAGAGTTTTATATACAAAATGAAAATTAAAGGCCTCTTAAACATAGGTGAAAAGCTATCAAAAGACTGTTTCTCGCCAGCACGACAGGAACACAAGGGCTTGTCCTGGGGAGACATAAAATTAGGAAGTATGGTATGAATAACTATTTTCACTTCAAATTTGAATTCTTATCTATAAATAAAATACAGGAACTGAATTACAAGCATCAAATACATCTTTGGTGTTTCTTGGACATCAAAAAACCACTCTCCTGATTTATTATAATATCACCATGTATTTAACGCATTATGAATACAGAACATGGAGAGGGATGGAATAGTTATTTTTCACTTGTTAGGAATGACATTATATAGCTGACTCATGGCTTTGCTTTGCTCCACTCAAGCATTCATAAATTGTTCTTGTCGTATTTCCTAATGCATGAAAATAACTTGTTTATTTTGCACACATACACGCCCATGCTCTGTGTTTTATTCAGAACATGTCTGTTTCTGTCTCGCTTTCTCTCTCTCACACGCAATATGCACGCATACATTCTGAGAGTAACATTTCATGAGCTGGAAATTAAGGCCCATCCATTAACATCTAAACTGCAGCTGCAGAGTTGGCACAAGTCAGAATGGAGCCAGCAGATCAGCATTTACAGTTTGCCCTTTTCTCCCTTATAGCTGGAGTCTATTTTTGTGTTTGTGAATTTACATTTTAAAGAAGTTGAAGCTTTTATCTCTGTTACTTGCAGATCATAGAAAATATTTTAAAGTTCAAGGACAACTTGGATCTCAAAATCTGATGATTCCACCAGAAGAATATAGTTGTATTTTTGTCTGGGGTGAAAATGAATTACCTTACAAAACAAAGTGGTGTTGTAATTACTTGTATGTGCCTATCCCTCCCTCTTGAACAAGCTGCAGATCTGATCAGATGCACACTTAAAATACTGGATAAGCCATTGTGTCTAGCCTGAGGCTGAAAATGAAGCTTGGCCTCCCACCTCAATTTTACTGTAATTACCACTGCACTGCAGTTACACCTTGTAAGGTCCTCTCAGGAGAGCCAAGTCCTCTCTTCACAAAGTTCAGTGTAGGGCGCAATTGAGCAGAGTCAGAAGAAGAATTTGGTAAAGTTGTGAGCAAATAAATGCAGAAGTGCAATGGCATAACCCCATGCACACAAAAGCAGTGCTTAAACATGGAACTCTCTCTGGCAACCAGCCACCTCTAAGGGAAGAGAGAAGGCAGAATATCTGTGACAGCAGGACAGAGTAGAAAAAGGCCTAATTCCACCTAGTGCTGTCTCTTATGTGAGGCACTCCACTGTCTGCTGGCCAGTCCCAGGACACCTGAAGGGTATACCAGTACTCTCCTTAACTTACACCAATAACTGCCTTTTAGGGACCATTACACAGCCAGAGATCACTGGAAAACAAGGGGATCTGTGAGTGCCTCTGGCAGGCCTCTAAACTAGGGGGTCTGGAGAACTCCCGCCACCCTATAAGGATAGATTTCCATCCCCTTTGCCTCTGTGGGAGTGGGAGATTAGGAGAGATGATGCGTAAGGATAGAGCCTTATGTGTCTAGGAGTGTATGCCTTTTTTTTTTTATGGCACCCTGAGTTTGGCAAGGCATGGAGTTTTCGTTGTATTAATATCTAGTGTTGTCATGAAATGTATTTATAAACATTAATGATAACAGTACAGGAGCGTGTAAGAGTGTGTCTTCCTCTCTTAAGGAGACTGTCTTGGATAATGTCATTTGTTTTTTGCATAGTGTGTGTATGGCAACCCTTTAAGGGTTAATTATGCCCTTGGATGCAATTCCCACTCAAGTCAACCAAGTTTTCTCAGGTCTCAATAAGGGCAGAATGTAGTAGGTGTAATAGAAACATGGACTGGTGAAATTACCATCTTTTAGAGAACATTATGCATGTTCACTGTTTTTGCCATCTTGTAAAAGCGATCAAAACTAGAGGTTTTCATATGCATGCTGCAGTCACCGACAGGAATTTCGGTCACAATGATCCAAGTGCACATGAAAAAACTTCCCCGAGTCATGCTTCCCAACCTGCTTGAGAAACCAGAATAGGGTTGCCACCTTGACTTCACTAGATGTGTATTTTCCAGTTAAATATTACACCCCGTGACCATGTAGAGCACCTTTGTTTCAGTAGTATTGCTAATGAATTTTTCTTAAGCCAGCTCCCCTACAGGTTTCAATTTCAGTCAGATACTTTGAAGCCGTGTGAATGGGTCTGAGATTTAATTCTCTGGTGAAGATCACAGAATAAGCAAAATGGGGCAAAATATCAGAAAAGAATATTAGGGGGGAGGGATAGCTCAGTGGTTTGAGCATTGACCTGCTAAACCCAGGATTGTGAGTTCAATTCTTGAGGGGGCCATTTGGGGATCTGGGGCAAAATCAGTGCTTGGTCCTGCTAGTGAAGGCAGGGGGCTAGACTCAATGACCTTTCAATGTCCCTTCCAGTTCTAGGAGATGGGATATCTCCATTAATTTAAAAAAAAAAATAACAGGATGATATGATTGCCTAGGGACCCAATCCTGTGGAGCATTAGCAACAGAAATTTCTGTAGCCTCGCAGAAAAAAAGCTACTGGGTCAGATTTTGTGCTGCACCTCATGGAAGGCAGACCCTGGAGTGGGGGAAAGGTGGCTGTATATCATCTCTGAGATTCTGGGCCTGACCTCCAGCATACTTGGAGCAGTCCTAAGGGCCACTCTAATTTACTACAGCTTCCCACAGCCACTTATGGGCTGCTGCATGGCCCAGAATGGCAATACTGCAGAGTTCCACACCATCTCCCGTTCTCTGGCATACCTCTACAGCTTGGGCTGCATTAGAAGGGAGGAACATAGAACCGTTTCACCAGCCAGTGCTGCCCTGGGAAACCCCTATGCCAGGGCTATTCCTCCATGGTTAAACTGGCTTTACAGCAGACGAGTCAGAATGAGGACCATTGGTTAGTTTTAGTGTGTGATGCGTTTATCTGTATGTGTAAGAGCCTGATCTTGCAGGCGTGTGGAATTCTCTTTAAAGTACATGGGGTTTTGAGAGTGGATCAGTTACAGGAACAGCTATGGTAAAATACATCACAGTTCTGGATGAAAATCCAGTAATGAGTCCAGTGCACAATCTTCACTATCAAAAGGATGATGCTCTCCATAGAGTCTAGAGTATCTTCTTGGTCTTAAAAAGGGGGTCTTCCTACCCAGTTTCACCTCTCTTACTCATCTTGAGCTTCTCATCCATATTTCAATTTCTTTCTGACACTGGACAGTTGAGGAACATCATTTACATGATGATTAGAGTGAGAGGGTTGCAACTGAAACAAAAGAAAGGCTGGAAGAGAATCACAGAAAGAAACAGAGATTTTAACACCCTCATACTTTGACACTGCCATCTTTGGTTCAGGGTAACCTGAGAATTTGCATTCTCTGGATTAGTAACCTAGCAAACCTACAATCAGTCAATTTGAGCATGGTCTCTATATGTATTGTTCCCTCATCACTGTCTCTGGCCAGTTCACAGCAAGATATTATTGATGGTGAGGTAAGTTTTCTGATGGTCAAGGGAGGGAGAGACTTGGAAAAACTTTTATAGAGAGATTTTCAAAGGCACAAAGAGCAGGTCGGCAGCCAACTTGCTTTGAAAATCTCCCTGTTATACCAAGTGATAGCTATAAAGGAATGAGAGTAATGCACTTTGGGGTGCATAACTCAGCAACCCATTAATTATAAACTGGGACCAAATTTCTAAATATGGATTTAGATACTTAAATTTAGGCACCAAACTTTGAAAAATTTGGCCTAATACATTATTCTCTCGTGGCTGCACCACATGTATGCACCCTTGTCCATTGTTAGGCAGGAGAGAGAATTACACCTCTAACTCATGGAAAGATAAGGCGGGGAAGGGAAGTGCATCCATCTTAACTTTAATATCAAATTCCCATCTGCTGCAGTTTGAAATTGCTGAGATATCACACTCAGACAAGAGAGATTCATAATAGAGGCAGCAACTGATCCTTAACCAGAGTTGTGATACGGGGCCCCTGCAATGGAGCTGTCTTTGGTGTGTATACATGCTGATATGTTTGCTCAATAAAATACAGCTTTCAAGACATACCGTTGAGTTTAGATGATCACCAGAGTGAGAGGGCTAAAGCAGGAACAGAAGAAAAGCTGAAGAGAATTAATGGAATGAAGGCTGGGATTTAACAGACAGGGTTGAGCAAAATAAGTGTGAAACAACAGGTGTCATCAGCTCTTATCTGCATTTTTAATTAACATCTGTTTTTAGCCTAGAGTAATTTGGAAGAGTATGTTGGAGAGTGTCTGTATTTAAAGATAAAGGTATGCGGTTGAGAAGTTACTAAGTAGTGAAAGGTTGTAGGAACTGAAAGGTTGGGAGGGTGTGTGTGTTGAGGGTGGGTGTTAGTTGCAGCTTATAGAAACCTGAAGGAAAGCCACTATGATAAAATTGCAAGGAAGGAAGATATTGCTATGGCAACAAAATATTTTCTCTTGAAGGAGAATGAGTATGATAAAGCAAATTTGCAGTGTGGGAAATTCAAAGGAAATGAAGGTTATAAGAGAGAGAAAATAGTGAAATATAATTTACAAAGAAACAGCTCTCTTATCATTTTAATTGAATAATAATATTTTACTCTTCTCTAGCACCTTCCATTGAAAATCTCAGAGCACTCTACAATATGAAAGAATTAAGCCACATGACATTCCTGTGAAATGGGAAAGTATTGTTCTTCCCAAGAGTTCTCCTTCCCAGTAGCAAACCCCCATTTTGCAGAGACCTTATGTGACCTCCTCAGCATCATACAGAAAAGTGTGAGCTGGGTTGGGTATA
This sequence comes from Chrysemys picta bellii, assembly GCF_011386835.1. Classification (NCBI taxonomy): domain Eukaryota; kingdom Metazoa; phylum Chordata; order Testudines; family Emydidae; genus Chrysemys; species Chrysemys picta. The sequence continues at coordinate 194,455,318 of NC_088793.1, forward strand.
GAACCTATATTTCTACTAATAATTCTGTGTTTGACTATCCTTCTCCTCCATCCAGAGTTCCATTAATTCAGCGTTCTGTTTAGTTCCACAAAAGCCAGGAAACTCAGTATGAAGGTTCCCACAGTAAATCTTCCCTCTTTCATATATGCGTTACAAAGAGGGGTTTCTTTATTACAGTCTCTCCCAACCCTAAGCGCTAGTGCGCTAAGTACTCCACACATAGCATAATGGAAAGGAACAGCACTGTATTTTCTATATTATTTGTATGCTTCCGCCATTAAGACTGAGCAAATAAATTGAATGGCATACTCTTTTATATTTAAGCTGCCATTTTTAACATAATTTTAGCTACATATGGAACATTTTTATTACTGGATCTGTATTTAAATTCCTTTCTTTTGTAAGTAAGACAACTTTTTAAAAAGCTACTTTATTCAAAAATTCACTTTGAACAATGTTTTTCAAACATAAAATAAACTCACCTCTATCTGAGAAGAAGCATGTACATTTATATATGTATACGTATCATTTCATAGACGTATTAGTTTCGGGTTTATTGTATTTATAGAGTAAAATACAAAAACACCACAGGAAGAAGAGTTTCAAAGCATGATTTCATATAATCTTACAGAGCAAATAGAAGGATTGTTTTGTGTTGGGCATGTCTTATGCAGATTCACAGCAAATTAAACCCATTAGGAAATTCTTTGGCCAGGGTGTCATACTGTCAGACTCCTCATATTAGCTTCCTTTTCCAGTTTATTTTTGTGTCTGTTTGCTCCATACCAGAGTATCTCTTTATGTAAAGGGCATTCAGTTCTCCATCCAGAGCTTTATATCATAGTCTTAGACCTGTGTTTTTCTTCTCAATAAGATATCAACTTATATATGGACCTTCTTTAGAGATATGTAGCTTAACAATATAAACAGAATAAAATAAAAATAGCGGAAACTCTTGGATGGCTTAAAAGTGCTGTGTATTTAACTTTTAATCTAAATTATTACTCATTAATCTTTATGTAGGATGCACATGGGTATGACCCATGTCAGGCTTGACAAAGCCCTGGCTGGGATGATTTAGTTGGGAATTGGTCCTGCTTTGAGCAGGGGGTTGGACTAGATGACCTCCTGAGGTCCCTTCCAACCCTGATATTCTATGATTCTATGACTTTCAGAGCAATACACTACAAGTTTTCCTCATAAGTCATTAAAGACCCCGTTCAGTAAAGTACTTAAGCACATGCTTAACTTTAAGCATGTATTTAAGTCTTATTGAAGTCAGTGGGTCATAAGCAATTTAGGTGAAGAATGTGACTAATAAATCTGCATTTTTTCTAGGGACAATGTCCTAGTTTTCCAATGCTAGGACGTCCCAAATCCAACTTGTGCAGAAGAATAATTCATTCCAACTGTAAGCGTATAAAATTATATTTTTAATCCTTTGGGTAGAAAGTAGTTGTCTTTTAAATGTTCCAGGCTTTGTGCTATAAAACAGACTCTTTTGTTGAGTGATAAAAAATGAAATTTGATTTGAATCTCATTTCCAAAGTCCAAAATTAGCAGCCAACTTTGCTGACACTGTGATTTGTTTTTTGTCCTTTAAAATAGTCTCTGTCACTGGCACCTTAATTTTCCTGTTCTTCTGTGCCTCCTACAGCCTGTAGCGGCCCATAGGAAGAGAAAAAACAATGTCTGATATAATTAATATAAAATTAGTCTGGCTAGTCCAAAATCTAATATCTACAACTGATCATGAGTATTGCCAACTCCAATCAAAATCACGCATCACTTTGTGATATGTGAAGCTGGCACTTCAGAAACACAAACAAAAATTGTACTAGCCTAATTTTGTAAAAGTGATTTTAATAAATTATAGTTTTCTTATCCTTTAAATACCCTCTAGAAACACAAACACTTCCATCCACTGTTGGCTTCTTTTTCATGTTTCCTACCTAAGGGGCAAATCCAGTAATCAGTCAAGTAACTATACTGTTTCTCAAGGGTCATGAAAAGAAAAGTCTCTTCCCTGCTTCCAGGCCACTTCGGGGAAGTGATCAGTGGGTAGTGATCGATCTATCAGGGATCGATTTATCGCATCTCGTCTAGATGCGATAAATCGATCCCCGAATGCGCTCCCCGTCGACTCCGGAACTCCACCGCTGCAAGAGCCGGATGCGACGTCGATGGGGGAGCGGCAGCCGTCGATCCTGCGCCATGAGGACGCAAAGTAAGTCAATCTAAGATACGTCGGCTACGCTATTCTCGTAGCTGAAGTTGCGTATCTTAGATCGATCCCCCCCCCAGTGTAGACCAAGTTGTTTCTGAATAAGCTCCGTGTCCAGTGTGCCTGTTCCTATGCAAGGGTTTGGGCAATAGATCATGTAGTCATGAATCTGCTGGCCACGTCTCCACCAACCTCCAACCAACTTTCCAACAGCTTTCCTCCCCCAGTTCCAGAATCCCATGGTGCCCAGCGGGAGTGAGGACCCTCCCTCTGCATGGGCTCTCAGGGTCCGGTTGGCCCATAAGCATATTCCCTGGTCTGAGCAGCTCACAATCTAAAGACAGAAAACTTGGATTTGTCCCTAAGTGCTTCTGTAGCAGCAGATGGTTGGCCAAGTGATACAAACTACCATCTCTGAAGTCAGATTCTTGTGTAAACGTTTTTTTAAAAAGCAGTCAGCAGGCATGGATTAAAGTTTTAGCTCTGATTGATGTGATGCTTTTGGAACACTTACTGGGGTAAAAACTGGTAAGTTGCAGCAAATATACATTTAGTGGCTTATCCATTTCTCCCAAAGCATATCAGAAATACACTGGACCACTGTTTCTTTAGACTCATCTCCTGTCTAGGCATATTGAAAATATCAGGTACATTCAGTATTGCCAGCCCGATATATTCAAAAATCATGAGTCAGGCACCCAAAATCATGAGATTTTTTTTTAAATGGTCTGTTCTTTTCCTTTGCCTTTTGGTTTCTGAGCCTTCAGAGCTCACTCAGGGATCACATTTTCAACCTAAATGGGAGAACAAGAAACTGGGGGTGAAATCAAAGGGGGCAAGATTTTGCCCTTTCTTTGGGTTTCAAATGAAAGCTGAGATTTTTCACATAATCATTTGTCTCCAGGAGTTGACATTTTAAGTAAAACATCAAATATCACAAGATTCACAGTAAAATTATGAATGAGTTCTCGCTGGTCATTTTGTGCCTGATCTCCCACACTAGGGCGGTTAGAATCCTTTTAAAACACGTAACTTCATTTTTAGTTTTGTCTAATTTTAAAAGAAAAAAATATTGTAGCTAAAAGAAAAGCAGTACTTATTTTGAAAAATCATGCAAACTGCTTCTGTTCCAAAACTTGCTGATATGAGAATGTATGGGAAATGTCTTCTTTTATGAATAATAATGAATATTATTGTGCTTATGAAATGGGCAAAATGCCTAGAAAGTGAATGAAAGAATGAGCTATTAAATTGAAATATTAAATGAAATAACTGAATTTAAAGAGATCCTGTAAACCCTGCCGTAAATGTTGGGCGTTGTAGATGATTGAATATATTTTCATCATCTGTTTATGTGCTTAAATACAATCGCTTGATGTAAGTAAACACTTGATTGATATTCCGAATACTTAAATATTTGCATATGCGTCACACAATATTGAACAATTAAAACTTAATTTCAGTGGAATTTGATTGCATGTACATTTTTTTTTCAATATTCATTTTTGTCTGTTGTCTCTCCTCAGCATGTATTTAAATATTCCTTTTTATAGTGCATATCATCCTTGATTGGACTGCTAGATGAGGAGAGCTCAAGATTTCGTCAATTAAAAGAAAGGGTTTATAAATAATATTTGTGCCACAGCCCTTCTGCCGCAGATTATTTTTTAAATATTGTGTACTCTTATTGAAGACAAGAAAAAATAATGCAGCTCTCCTCCTTTATCGGCCCAGCACAAGGAATATGCTTACATGGTCAATGGGCATGTCTAAGAAGGCTTGTTGCTGTTAACTAGTCCCTAAAGAAATGTTTCCACCTTGTCTACAGTATATTTCCCACTCTCTGTTTCTCTGTCTCTGCTCAGATTTTTTCCTGTTGCTTCTTATAACTGGCTGTAGAAGATCTCACCCTGGATGCACGAATATACTGTATGTATTTTACAGATACCCCCCCCCTCTCTCTCTCTCTCTCTCACACACACACACACACACACACACACACACACACACACACACACACACACACACACACACACACACACACACAGAGTTGGACCACTTTCAGAGCCATGAAATTCAGAGTGAAGGACAAATCACTATCTTGAAGCCTCTGTGTTATGTTTAGGTATTGCAGTACATATATAGCCAAAATCTACCCTCCAATATACCTGCAGAGCCCCCAGTTGAAATCAGTGAGAACCTTCCTCCCCTGCTCATATCCAGGAACATGAATTTGGTTCACTGTACATAAAGATAAAGTATATTACATGAATTAGATTTAATTTTTATACAATAACAAAATTAGGGGGTGAAAGAAATGTAATAGGTGCAGGGCAGATCCTTGGCCATACGGCGGCAGGTGCCTCCCCTTCTCCTCACCCGCCCCCCCATTGCCCCTGGCCCCCGCCGCCTCCCCCGGTCCGCTATCCATTCCCCGCATTGCCCCTGGTCCCCACTGCCTCCCTACCCATCTCCCCATCCAGGGCTTAATTTGTCCCCAGTCTTGCCGGGGCTGAGCAAGTCTACTGTGAAAAATGGCATTTGTATGTTTGTTAATGTCACTTTTCACAACAAACTTAGTAGCTATCTAGGAGGCTGTGAAAAAGTGATATTAACATACAACTATCACTTTTCACAACAACAGACTTACTAGCTAGAAAGTCTTTTAAAAAAGCAAAAGAAACAGCAACAAAAAAGAGAAAAATGTGCAAAGCATCTTATTTGTGCTGCTAGTCCGTTTAGGTCCAGTAAAGAATAGAGACAACAGTACATTATTTTTATTATTGAGTCTGCAAAAAAAACCCTGCAAAAATAAACTACAATGATTTGGACATGTATATGTGCATATTTATTTGTTTTTCCTAAAGTTGATTCAGCATTTTAGGGGAAATTGTCAGAGCGGCCTCCAGCAAGAGTTGGTGGTTGCATGCTGAGGCCATCAAAACATTTGTTGTGACTTAAAGTCAGTTTCTGTTTAACACTAGTTAAACACTGTTTAACACTTGTGTGTAGATTTAACGGGGCAGATTACAGACTGAGCGCCCTATTCTCCTCCTTTCTTATGCTGGCGTAAATCAAGAGTAACCCCACTAAAATCAATGGCATGACACTGGTGTAAAAATGAGATAAGTGAGATAAGAATCAAACATTCAGCTTTTATGGCTTTTGTCAGTTTAAGTCACACTTTTAACACAGGGAGACAGAAAGGTCCAGCCCACCAGTTTGGAAGCCAGGAGATCTAGATTTTGTTCCTAAATCTGTCTTTTTCATCCTGTGTAGTCTTGGGCAAGTCACTTAATCTTTCTCTGCTTCAGTTTCCCCCTCTGTAAAATGGGGTGATAATACTCATCTTTCAAAGCATTAGAAGCCCTATAGATAGAAAGTAGTTATATAAGAACATACTAGTAGTATCATTTATTATACTAGGTTTTATACTTAATATTCTGTACTCTAAACAGCTCATAGAATAATGCTTTACTATTTGCCCTGTATAGTTGAATAGTATGTAAGTGCTAATCTCTAAGGTCATATTTCTGTTGGCTATCACTTTGACCAAACAAGTGGCTGAACTTCATAGTTTACAGGCAGATTTTCTTCTCTCTTTTTTTCAAAGTCTTGATTACTAGAGTTATTTCGAAGCAAGCAATAAGTTACAGTGTTCGCTTCAGGATCGGTGGTATATCAGCACCATTTTGAAGGCAACAAATTCTGCGCCCTGTAATCTTAATGCAGGAACAAAAGGTGGATTTTTTTATTGTTTAGGGGGGCAGATAACTATGAACGGAGTGTGCTAGAAATAATAAGAGCTCTCCCCACAACAAAACCCTATTGTAAAAGCATCATCTGTTTGACGGTATCTTTGCACTAATACATCACACAGGACACTTTCTAATTGTCCCTACAGAATGAAAATAGAGTGTTACACACCAAAGGGACTTAAAAAGGTTTGCAAATAAAGCTAGTTTTAAAAAAAAACCCAAAAGGTTCACTTTCTTGACAGATTTAATATTGGTTGCATAGGTAATCCAAACTTGTCACTGTCATTTGAAAACACTACCTCATTTAAGAGCAATACTACTTATAATAATTTATGAAGTCTGTGTGATTGTTCTTTCCGGCTCTCTTGGTTTCTGAAGAGAATTTCTTTGGTAGATAGTTTTTTCCAGTGCAGCTCTGAAAATAACAAGCTGGCTTTACGGTTTTCTGAGTAGGGTCCATAATGAGACAGAAGTATGTCTGTTGATTAAAGGGAAAAAATTGAAATAATTGTGAGACAGAAAAGAACCGACAGTTTTAAAGCCATGATTCCGTTCTGCAGGTCAGTCAAAGGAAAATATTACTTTTCATTTTTGGTGGCAAGTATGGTCTTGGCTGGAGCAGATCTCATTCAAATTGTTCCTTTAACTGTTGCCGTGTAAAAACAAAGACAGTGTAGGTGTATTCTTGCTGGTATCTTACAGGGCATGTTTCACTGAACTATTCGGTCTCCTCTTTTCCTTCTTGGGACTGTGGATGTGTTTTTATTCTGTATTTGAGAAACGTAGGAATGAGAACTGTCATTTAATTTTGGGGTGCCTCCTGAAAAAGGTATACATGACACTAACATATATGTACCGCTGTAACATCGATCTATGTATTTCTCTCAGTTAAAGCATTTAATTAAAAAGAACTATAGAATGCAATGTATTTTAATGTAATATCCTTCATACAAAATATTACAAAAAACTTCAGCGATATAGATGTGTGACGGGTCTGGGGCACTGCCTGGACCCCAGTAATAAAGGGGTTAACTTCAGCTCCGCTTTCCCCTCCCCTTATGACGGGATGGGCAAACTTTTTGGCTTGAGGGCCACATCGGGATTCTGAAACTGTATGGAGGGCTGGGTAGGGAAGGCTGTGCCTCCTCAAACAGCCTGGCCCCCGCCCTCTATCCGCCCCTCCCACTTCCCGCCCCCTGACTGCCCCCCTCAGAACTTCTGACCCATTCAACCCTTCCTGTTCCTTGTCCCCTGACCGCCCCCTCCCGGGACCCCCTGCCCCTTATCCAACCCCTCCACTCCCTGCTCCCCACCCCTACTATGCCGCTCAGAGCAGCAAGACTGGCAGCTGCGCCGTCCAGCCAGAGCCAGCCACGTTGCCCAGCAGGAGCTCACAGCCCCGCCGCCTACAGCGGTGGCGACATGGCGAGCTGAGGCTGTGGGGGAGGGGGGAGAGCAGGGGAGGGGCCAGGGGCTAGCCTCCTTGGCCAGGAGCTCAAGGGCCTGGCAGGACAGGCCCGCGGGCCATAGTTTGCCCACCTCTGCCTTATGGGGTGCTCAGAGGAAGGACTGTAAATTAGTGATTGGAAGACACAGTGGAAAATTGTCTTTAGGAAGCTAGGAGTCCACACCTAGGGGCATAGGAACGCCAAGCGGGAGAGTTTCTTTCCTTTTCTGCTTATGTTAATTTATTTTGCTTTCTTGTCACCAGCATCATCCCTTGAGGGAAAGCACTTGCTGGCTAGCTCTAGGTTCCATTCTGCTGTGTCATGCCACCAACATGCTATAGAAAAGAGCCAGAAGGCTTTAAAGAGCTGGGTAGAACAATGCTTTGGCCCAGGCTAGAAACATAGGAATTGCCATACAGGATCAGACCAGTGGTCCATCTAGTGAGACAATTTCACCCATCAAAGGAAAGAAGGGCTGCGTTCTTCCCTGTGCACTTTCACTAACTTAGAAAAAGCCCCAGCACTGCCCACTAACTTTCCTGATCTAACCAGGCCTGTGAAAACCCAACAGAATATTGGCAGACCACTAATAGATTGTCTTACAAAATCCACTGAGCCCTCACAAAACACAACTGTTGAACCCTCTTAACTAACAAATCACAGTCAGTTTTCACCAGACCATCATCTGTGACCTCCTGCTGCCAAATTTCAAGTTTCTGTCATCTACAAGTGACGCAGTACTGTTGTTATTTTTAAAAAAGCAAAAAAGGCACAAATGTTTTTCATAAATGGGGAAGAAAACTATTATTTTCCATTGTCTTCATTCTCAAAAATAGCAGAATTGCTTTGGCTCAAACTTTCAAAGAAAATCTGTTCCCTGAGTGAGAATAAACCTGTCAAATTTTGGCCAGAAAGGTAAAAGAGTAAAAAAGTTATAAGCAACTAAATATTACCTCTTAAAATGGAAACACTTGTGCATCCTTAACTAGGGTCACACTGTGCTTATAGTAACTGAGATGTTTTATTTTATTTTACTTTTTGTTATTCTGCAAATCAAAAAATAATCTTTTTAAAATACGCTATTTCATTTCATACAGATTTTTCAGACTGTTTACAAGAATAATACTTTACCAGAAAACATATACACTATACAAAAATCAAAATCTCTCATTATTCAGCTGAACTGTTATATGGTGAAACATGCAGACAGCATAATAGATTAGTAAACCTTTTTCCATATCAAGACTTTCTTTTCCATACTGTCCTCCCTAGTTGGAGCCTCACCTTCCATTTAACAAGCGCAGAGTGGTTTTGATCCTCTGTACTGAGAATTCTTCTAGATTCCCTGATATAATACGTGATCTCTCATTAGATGAGCATGATCTAGGGCAGCAGTTGTCGAAGTGTGGTCTGTGGTGTTGGAAGGGTACACAAACTACTTGATGGTATCCTACAGATGGCTGGCTCTCCTTGGTTTCAGCTGCTTCTATAGATGTCCACTTTTTGTATTAAAAACATACATCAACGCTCTCTTGATATTTCTTTCTCGTGTAAGCATTTGCTGTAGTTGCGGCAGGATGGTGCATGTTTGTGAATGAGAAAGGAAGTGGTCCATGGGATTGCACTTGGGAGGCACTATTGTCCAGAAGACAATCTCTCTATTAAAATGTTCACGTTCGGAAACAGTTTGGGAACACTTGGTCTAGTGATCTCAATATAGGAGTGGGAACCAAAAGTGAAATTATGATCCCAGTGCTGACACAGATTCCTTCTGTAGGCAGGCAGCTCATGCGGTGTAAAAGGGGGATAAGGGCTAAGACTCTGCCTTCTAAATCCACTCTCAAATGGGACTGGGACCCTTTGCTTGTGGATCTCCACTCTCCTCCCATGCAGAATTGAGGCTCAGTTACCTCTGTGACCCTGTTCTCCTCTTCACCAGACCCTGCAGAGAACACTCAGCCGGTCTGGAGATCTGTGCTAGAAAGGGGGCCATTCTGGGTAGGGAGAAGAGTCTGTGGGACCGGGGGTGTTCTATTGCTTCTCTTCCCTTTCCAGCCCTGTGGAGCTTTCCCAGACAAGATAGCACTGCCTCTAGGGCAGCGGTGGGCAACCCACGGCCCGTGGGCCGCACATGGCCCGTCAGGGTAATCTGCTGGTGGGTCGCGAGACCGTTTACGGCCGTCCGCAGCTCCCATTGGCAGGGAACGGCCCACCACTGCTCTAGGGGGTACCTGGAGTCTGTCACAATGAGGTAGCATGACTCCAATGGAACTGCATCGTCAGGGAGCTGGGCTGTACAGAGGTTGCCGAAGTTCAGAGCCGGTGCAATACATGTCCCTTCCATATGGCCCTCTGGAGTCCTGACAATTTTGGGGTGGGTCCATTAGTCTTTTATTGGGGGGGATCCTCACAGATTTCTCCCCCAGCTCTTTCTCTCACAGGTTTTACCATGGGAGGGGGTGATTGGGGCCAATAATATTTACCTAATTAACCCCCTGGGCTGTTATAAGGATGAATTTGTTATGTCCTGATCCTGTATGATGATAAACACCCTCAATTCCCATTGACAGTAACTAGATCAAAGCATGCTGATTGCTAAAATGTTTAGAAGATGAAAGTGCTCAGTAGCGTTGCTGTCATCATATTTTCATAGTTCTGTGATCTCCAGGCTATCTCACAAATGATTTCACCAGTCACCTGGGGCCTCCCTTTTGGGGTTCATAATAAATGCAATATATGTTTTAGATGAGAACTGAAGCAGAGGCAGCACACCTCATAGATTTTTACCAGCTGTCAGTTCATCTGCACATTAACACAGAGTACACTGGATCTCTCAAACTGGTGTTCTCCTCCTCAGCAAATGATACATTTCCCCTTTTCTTGCAGGTATCAGAGATTTGAAAAGGCATTTCTGCTCGCTGTTGACATAGGTGCTCGTGACCTGTTTATGGTGAGTCATTCCTGTAGATCGCTTTGTGATTGCTGTTCCTGAGATGAGTTAGTTGTCAGCTTTTGTGCACATTAAAAAGGATCAGTGTCATTTGCAGTATTAGACACATACTGGAGAAGGCTTTATTCTACTTGGCTTGCCTCTTGCCATCATGAAACTGGTCAATAGCAATCTAGTAGCTTTTGAGTTGCTGACATTTTCCTCGCCAGGGCCTCAAGACTGTTTTATGTTTTTCAGGAATTAATATATACATTCTTGAACTTTCCTCCTCCTCCTCCTGTGTCAGATGTGGGTGCATGTCATCTTTCACTCTAATAAGCTTAAATGTTTCTAATCCATTCCTTTAAGAAGTACAGCTGCCGAGGCCAGGACACAAGAGCAGACCGTATCCTGGGGATACTGAATGCTCTCAGTGTGTCTCTTAGGTTTCTGTGGAAAGTGACAAATTATGAACGCTCCTCCAGGTACTTTTAAAACAACAAAGCTGCAACGTCAACCCAAGCGGTTTTCCATTTCGTGCGCTCTTTGGCCCTCCCATTTAATTAGCTACAAAAGTAAAATTAACCGTTTTTTAAAAGGTCCTATGTGCAAGGTCTGCAGGAGGCTCTTGTTTTATACGATCTTGCACCACAATGTCACAGTGAGGTCAGATGGACAAAGCCAGGAGTTCTTTCCCCGGCTCTCAGCATGCTGCTGCTATGCAGCTGATGTAGTTGTTTTCAAAGAACAATAGGGAAAGGGCTTGTTTTAAAAAAAAAAAAGCCCTTTGAAAGTCTCATTTGCTTGACTCTTTTGCATAATGAAGACATTCTGTTGTTTAAATTAAGCTTTGGCACTAGATGTTAATATTATTTATCCCATTAAGTCACTTGCCCTGCTAGTTTGATCTTGATATTTAAATTGTATGTTAAATGATACAATTAAATCCTTCTTTTATGGGTTATAAAACGTCCTGTCTAATTATATAAAGAGTTCTATGAATCTTTTGATGCTTTTTGCCACAGCTCTAATCATGTGGCTTGTTCCATCTAATTAGAAAGATGTGTATACTATGATAAACTTTTCTAAGTGTGCATCAAAAGAATGAGATGGGAATATCATACTTTTAGGGAAATCATTACATATTTTTGTATTTATTTATATCCCCTCCAAACATTGTTTTTTTTTCCGTTTCATCTCATCTTTCTCCTCTCTCTCTTTCTCGCTCTCTCAATAATATAATCTTTTCTGCACAAGACTTTGATGTAGCAGTGTTGAGATCTGTAACCATGGAGAGGCTTGGGAAATGATTCTGCTCTCACTTTCACCAATTTAACGCCACTGGGCTTGATTCTCGCTGTGCCTGAGCAGAGATTGTTTGCTGGGGGGTGGGGGGGAGAGGGATGAGAGGGAGCCAATCATGAGTTCCTGACTCTCAACCACCTGGCATGGTGTACACTAAATCAGCAGGGGGGCAGCTGTAATTTAAGGCATAAGGTCCCAAACACCAAAAATTGCTCCATCATATCCCTTCTACTCCTCTGATACCCCCCCTCCCCAACATGTCCCCTTCCTCTTTGGACCAGAAGGGGGAGTTCCATCCCAGGAAGAAGTCGCCCGGTTTGTGCTGGTGGAGATTCCCCTTACACAGGGGATATTCTCCAACACAAATCTCTGGACACCTTAAATTTGCTTTACACTGAGTCAGCGTATGTGGCACAAAGTGAACTTGGCCACTGGAGAATCCAGTCCATTGACTTCAGTGGAGTGACACCCATGTAAGGCCTTGTCTGGACTAGCTGAAAGGGTGTTTTATTTGCCCATTGGTTACATTGGTTGTCAGTGTTATTAACTTGAAGCTGTGATTTCCAAACTCACCGAGAAGTATCTCTGTCTAGCCTTGCGGTTTGGGGTTTGTCTCCCCTGGAGTTTTACCCACCAGTGTAACTATACCAATGTGGGTGCTATGGTGCAATCCCCTAATCTAGAGCATGGGTGTAACATGGCTTGTACCAATGTAGTTACCCAGGCTTAACAGTAGCTTCACCAGTGTAGACAAGGTCTTGTCTCAGCCCGCTGAGTCCTGTCGTTATATTCAGCTACAGCATTATGGTTACTGATTATTGTAGTAGCTCCCAGAAATGATGCTATACTTGAAAAAACAGTCAATTGAAGTATTTGGGGGTATATTTTCAATTTGGTACGTGGCGTGTCCACCACTAAATTCTTATTAACTCTAGAGGTGATTGGGTCCACAGTGGGACTTCTAATCCAAACCAACTCATATTCCCCACCAGGGTTGACTCTAGGCAATCTGGCATTCTAGGCACACCCCCAAGGAGTCACCCCATAGCCCCATCCCTGAACCAAAGCCCTTGATTCTGACATCACTGTGTGACTCCAAAGGCCAGAGTAATCTGTATCCCTGTAGTGTCTGTGCCTTATTCCAGCCCTGTTCTCCACCCTTATATTTCAAGGGGAACAAGTGAGGCTTTATCGGAATTGCTGGTTCAGAACTTGTTTATGTAGTTTTGGTTCAAGATTGCATTGTAAAACTGGAAAGGGCCCATTTCCCAGACTAGTTTGAATTTAGCCCCAAGATACTGTAGATTTCAACAACACAGCTGATGGCTCACCATTCAGGATTGCAGAAATCTCACAAGGGCTGCTAATTTAGCAATATGTCTGCCACTCCGGGCTGAAATCTTATGAAGAGAGCTTGTGAAACTTTGGTAATATTAAACCTGACCCTAGATCTGGTGCAGTTTTGACCTGGAACTCTATCCTAAATTTGATCCATGTCCAAGATCATCTCCTTAGCTCATCTCTAATTAACATTAAAAGGAGTTACTCTTCTAAAAGTCTACTCTATGAAGCTGATGGTTTGTTCTTTTCTCTGCTACATTTTGCCCAGAGAAGAAGCAACGACAGCCACAAGTTTTTGTCAGGCAGCTTGAGGTTCACAAGTGAAGTTATACTTGAGGTGCATCCATGAGAAACCAGATCCTTTTTGGCCCTTAATAGAGATTGCTGCCTTTCGTTATTTTTTAAATGAAAATGACTAAAATGTGATTGCTTCATAGGCACAGTGACTCTTTATGATATGATGTTATATACCAAATGAAATAACAATCTCAGAGTAATTGTCATGGTTCTACTATGCAGGCTTCAAAACAAGTTCCCACTGTCTTCTTGGAGCTGGTTCCAACATCCTGTTTAACTGCTGACTTACTAAAGGATGTTGTATGTAAACACACACTTGCATTTCTATAGGACTAGCTTGTAGCATGGCACAGTTTCATAAGTTTCATACCAGACCTGAAAAGCAAACTTAACTATGCAGTCACTAACATATGCTTCCATGATGTGTCTTTACTGTAACCTATACCAATTGCATCATGTGATGTTTTCCAGGGAATGACACAAATCTGCACAATGGTATCCCTGAGTGCTCAGTTTTGTATTTGTATCTCTAATTTAGTCTACAGATGTGTAAAATTTCATATCATCAGACACCAGCTTCCTGTCGATAGCAATTCTGAGATGACTTTAAACCAAAAAGAACAGGAGTACTTGTGGCACCTTAGAAGTGCCATAAGTACTCCTGTTCTTTTTGAGGATACAGACTAACACGGCTGCTACTCTGAAACCTGTCTTTAAACAAAAAGTTCTTCCAACTAAGATCAATATTACATTAAGATAATTTTTTGCCTCTTTTTTGTGCCTGTTTCAGATCATTCATACAAACTAGGTCCCTTTTTGGTGTTAATTCTGCCCACTTAACATCAAACCTAGCCCCTTTTCAGGTGAAGGATGCTCTGTCAACACAAACATTGAAGACATGTAGACCTCTAGCTATTTTAGAGACTGGGAGAATAGCAGAAAGCCTATTCTGAACCTTTTTACAATTATTGAGAGCTGTAGTGGTGGTGTTCTCTTCCCATACTTGCCCTGGGGAAGCAGTAGACACAATTCAATAGCAGCAGAAGATATTACAATGGAGGGCTTAACTTTGCATTTCCCTCCTTTTGTTGGTCTAAATTAGACCCTCAGGGCAAATTTCTGCTCTGGCTTACACAGGAAAACAGTGGCAATTTTAACCATGTCTATGAAAGCAGAATTGGGCCCATGTTATTATTTGAGTATATTTGTAATGTGCTTTTTGTTACATTTGTGCATTAATGGCTCTGGTATCTCTTCCCCTTCCAAACCAATCCACTGGCTCCCTCTCCCCTTCCACATCAAGTTGACACTCTCCTCTCATCTTTTCTTTTTCTTTGTCTCACTCCCTTTACTCCAGCAATACCCTCCCCCATAACTGCTCTTTTGGGGCCTGATTCTGATCTCACAGCTGTTTCACGTGAGTGGAATGCTTTACATTTCAGTTACTCCGTCCTGGCTTCAGAATCAATCCTTTTATAATGTGCCCTTGCCTTCCCTGCAGTTTCTAGTGCCTAATATGCTTTCCCTAACCCTGTGCAGGAAGCAGGATCCACCCTCTCTCTTTCAAATCCCCCATCAAAATACACCTCCCCAGTAAGCCTGTCATTGCTTATTCACCACTCAGTGAAGTGCAAATGCTCATTTATAAAAAACGAACAAGCAATACTTACATTTAGGTAACAGTCATAGGGCTGAAATTTTAAACATACAACATTTGGGAAATTCAAAGCCACGTATACCTCAGAAATTATTGTTTATTTGCATGGGGGTAACACGTGGAGGCGTCAGTCCCATTGTGCTAGGCACACAACATATATAACAAAGAGGTGGTCTCTACCCTGAACCGTTTACAATCTAAGTATATACTTTTAAATTTAGATCTTAATGCATACGTTATGGTACACCCTTTTCTTAAGCCTTTATAACAAACTATCTTGGGATTGTGAGATAGGATGAGAAAATTCAGTCCAAAATCTATTTGTTTTCATAAAATTAAAAGTATCTGAAGACAGGGATTCATACTGAAAGTTTCTTCCTCAGCTATCACTATAGCATCACTAACATGATGCTATAATAATACACATTCAGACACTGCTATATTCCTCTGCAACACTCCTAGCACCGCGTCACATACAAATCCATCAATTATATAAACTCCCACAAAGTTCAATTAAAAAAAAAAAAGTAAAATAGAAGAGGACATAATATATCATGAATAACAGTTACATTTATTGGACGATGACTGATCCAATCTATGACAGAAAAGATCAAGCGATATAAGGGTTGTTAGCTTTAAATCCTTTTGTAGTGTGTTCCAGCTCTCCGCTGCTGAAAATTCAAAAGGCCATCCACTGTACCAAAGGTAGCAGAAACCCGAGCAAAAGGCACGTTAATAAAAGTGTCAGACCTTGGGTGAGACACTGATGAGGAAAGTGTAAGTAATTTCTGAAGAAATGTTGGAATTTTGCCCAGAAATATCCTATAGACATATGCGCAACAGGGTTTCAGATGACTTCTGCTCACTGAGGGCTAGCTCTGCATAAGTTGCAAAGATGAGCATAAAAAGCAGCTCCTGGAACTAATCAAATTGTTAAATGGTAAAAGCCAGCCATTTCAACATACTCTTGATAGCCAGCAGGAAAATCTATTTTCCTGCTTGTTTCTGATAGGTAATGTGATATTTGACGTGATAATCTCTTGGTTGATTATGTGAAAAAAATCTGTTACAATCATGTTAAGAATTTTATTACATTGTTTTGTTTTCATTCGTTGATGTACATAGTAAGGGAATCTGGGTTTTGGTTTCTCTTTTTTCCTCATTTCATGTTTTGTAATTTCCTAATAAAATCCCATTTGGTAGGTTAATTTGAATATGAGGTGAAAGCCTGTGCTGTCATATGGGCATAATTCGGAAAACATAAGGCGAAAATGGCTGAGAAGTTTAAAAAGTAGATGTTAACAGACCGTGAATCTCAGTGATGATTGAACCAGGTGATGTTCTAAACAAAAAGAGCTCTCAGCTTACTTCTAGCATTTCCCATGCTACACACGGACCCAACACACATTCTAAGTGTCAAAATGACAGACAGAGAGAGAGAGACAATTCTGGACTCCTGTTATATAGAGTGACTGCACACATTTGGGCGGAAATTGGTGGTTTAATTAGTATGACAAGTTATATAAAATGGTATTTAAAAATAACTTACAATAGGGTTTTTTAAACTGTCATATTTATTTTTTGCTTCCAACATTAAAGCACTCTGCATAACCACACGAAAAAAGGCCACTTACCAGGCTGCTGTTCTATCTATGTGAGGTGCTGATAGGGTCCCCATTACCGTACTATCTGAGTGCCTTCACACAGGACCAAGAAGAAAATCCAAGAACATGAACAGGGAGCAATACAGACTGTAATTTACAGTAAACAAAGTGCAAATTTCTGTTTGTTGAAAGTACATTTAAAGGAACGTTGTCATTTTCTGTAGTTGTTTTCCCACCGACTTTATTATTTAAAAAAAAAATTACAATCGGTGCTGCTTTCAGTTTAAACTAAAAACCAGAATCCCTAAACATAATCGATATAAACGTTATTATATACGTGGACAGAATCTGGCTACATATTCAAATATTTGTAAGCTCAGACTTGTTCCAGAGCCATCTGATTTTCAGCTATCTCGAGTAAGCTGACAGTATAAACTTTTAACTTTTTAATCTAGATAAAAATCATAATTTTTTGGACTCAGGCCCCTCTCGCCTGACAACCACGGCAGACCTACACACAGAGGATGTACAGTGTTCGCTGCAAGCTCTTAACTGATTACTTTGCCCCAGGGCACTTGCACATTCTTGTTATATCACACCTTTGTTTGTGCTCAGAAACTGGTCCAAGCACATCCATACTTTTGGGATTCTGAAAGGCATCACCCTTTCATTCTGGGGACTCGCTATTCTTCATCCCAAACCTTATCCTTTCCCCACTTGATCTTCGGATGCTCGCAATCTGTCTTATTATTGTATAGTTCTCAGAAGTGTGAGATGCACTTACATGATAACCGACAAAGACATATTCCCTGCCCTAATTGCATACATTTGCTCACATTCTAAATTTTAGATGTGACAAAATGAGTGAGGGAACAATCAGTAGGGAGGAGACATGGGAAAGAAGGACTAGGGTTAAAGCAATACAGTCGTGTAGGTGGTACCCAGTTTAGGGATATACACCTCTTGGTGGTTCTCTTATACACAGAGTGCAGATGTGACTGAATGTTATTGACTTAATTTTTGTGGACACCTGAGAAGAAGTGTATTCTCAGGAGGCATATAACAATGAGAGTGAGCGGCATTATGGATCACAGTTGGGAGGATAGTCCATGTACTGGTTGCAGCATGAAAAAGGCATGGAGATGCGTGTGGAAGAATCAGACTTACTGGAGTATCGAGACTCACATCACTGGCGTGAATGTAATAGGTGACCAGATAGCAAGTGTGAAAAATCGAGACAGAGGTGGGGGAGTAATAGGCGCCTATATAAGACAAAGCCCCGAATATCGGGACCATCCCTATAAAATCAGGACATCCGGTCACTCTAAATAAGAGATTAGTTCGGATCAGCAAGAAGGAGCAAAGTAATGTAGATAAGTGAATGTGAGAAGTTTATATTTGATGTAATAGAGGAGAAGCTAGTGAAGTGATTCAAGAAGTGGAGTGATATAATCAGAATGACAGGCGAGAAATCTTTGTGGCCATATTTTGGATATACTTGTATGGGGCAATGTTGAGAGTCAGGAAGACTAGAGACGAGATTCTGCAGTAATCAAGGCAAGCGATGATTGAGACATGGCTGAGAGTTTTAGCTATTTAGACACAGAGGATTGGGTGAGTCTTGAAGCTCTCATAGAGGAAGAAACAGGACATCTGGACACAGTCTTGATGTGAGAGGAGAATAAAAGGGAGAAGACAAAAATGACCTTCAGATTCTGAGCCCAGGTGACAGAGAAGATTGTAGTGTTATCACTACATGGGGGAAGGAAGAAGAGGAGAGGATTTGGACAGAAAATCCTATTTTCTCTGGGTAATATCATCATTTGATCCAGGAACCCATTGACTGAGAGTCTGAAAAATTGTTATAATTAAATATAAATATATAAATAATATATTTTTAATCTATAAATATATGTATGTATAGAATTAGGGATTGTAGGGTTTGGTTTCTATCTTTACTCATTTTAGTGTTTGGTTTTGGATATTTTAGTGTCTTGTAAATTCCTTTAAAACAAAACTGGTTTTACAGGTTTATGAATCTCAGCTGCATACATCTGGGCAGAAATTGGTGGTTTCATTATCAATAAAAATCACACAAACATTGTTTTGTTTTTTTAAATAATCATACATTTTAAGCAGTCTCATTTTATTGTTTACATCTTAAGTTTCAACACTGTAACCACCTAAACAAAATCTGCTCCTCATGTGGCCACATGAGCTGGAATGAAATTGCAGAGAACATGAACAGGAAGTAAATACTGATTGTAAGTTTACAAGATGAAATTTCTGTTGAAAATCCCTTTAAGGGAATCTTGCCATATTCGGTTTATTTTTAATAAAATTCCTCTCCACCTTATATTATTTAAAATGAATTCTTGAAAATCTACAATCATTGTTATATTCCGTTTATATTGAAAACCAGAACCTCTAAACTTAATATATGGGGACATTTTAAAGGCACAAAGGACAATTAGGCTCCCAACTCCCAAATTTCCCCTGTAATCTGTAGATGTGAGAGTAGATCCTAGCCATACATGCAAATGACTCATCCCAGAGCCATCTAATTTATAGCTGTTATCTTGAGTAAGCTGACAGTATCAACTTTTAGAGAGACAAGTGGAATGAGGTAATATCTTTTATTGGGCCAACTTCTGTTGGTGAGAGAGACAAGCTTTTGAGCCTACACAAAGCTCTTCTTCAGGTCTTTAAACTTTTAAATCTTGATAAACATCATAACTTTTGTGACTCAGGCCCCTCTACACAGAGGAAGTACAGTGTTTGCAGCAAGTTTCTAACTAATTACTTTGCCCCAAGACACTTGCCACATTCTTGTTAAATCACACCTGTGTTTGTGCTCAGAAGATGATCCAAAAACATCCAGACTTTGGGATTCTGAAAGTCCGCACCCCTTCATTCTGAGGAACTGCAGTTCCTCCTCCTTGACCCTTCACCCTTCACTAGTGTTTTTTCTGATGCTCCTGGCTCTTCCACTCATGTACTTTAATTTCAATACTACTGTTGGTGCAATTAGATGTGGGAGAGACAAATGAGTATTTGACAAGCCATCTTTTCAAGCAGTCATTCGTCTTTCCCTATATGTTTTAAGGTTGACAAGCTAATGCAGAGCAAGCCAAAGGGTCACAAGCATGGTAAGGGATGACAAAGGGAGAAGATCTGTGAAACTGATGGTAACATACAGAGAAAGAGAGAGATTTTAATGAAAAAATACTGTTAGGTGACATTTTGTTCCTTAAATCTTATTTATCTTTTTACAAAATTAGGGGGGAAATGTTTTTGGAATATGGCTGTTGTCTTTCCCCCTCTTTTTCCTTTCTGTCAGTCTCATATTTCTTTTCATCTCTCTATCTTCTGCTCCTCTTCCGGAACTAGGAGTACTTGTGGCACCTTAGAGACTAACAAATTTATTTGAGCATAAGCTTTCGTGGGCTAAAGCATGCATGCATCTGATGAAGTGGGCATTAGCCTACGAAAGCTTATGCTCAAATAAATGTGTTAGTCTCTAAGGTGACTCAAGTACTCCTAGTTCTTTTTGCTGATACAAACTAACACGGCTACCACTCTGAAACCTGTCTTCCAGAACTGTTACCCTTCAGCTTGTGCCATTAGGGTTTTTGTCCACTAAATTAAGGTGTCAGAAAATCCAGATGTAGAAGGCAACAGAGGGTCCTGTGGCACCTTTAAGACTAACAGAAGTATTGGAGCATAAGCTTTCGTGGGTGAATGCCCACTTCATCAGATAACACTTGCGTCTGATGAAGTGGGCATTCACCCACGAAAGCTTATGCTCCAATACTTCTGTTAGTCTTAAAGGTGCCACAGGACCCTCTGTTGCTTTTTACAGATTCAGACTAACACGGCTACCCCTCTGACAGATGTAGAAGGATATTCTCACCAGAAGCTCTCTGAGTCTGGGAGATAGCTGTGGCTTTTTTACTTGGAGACACTGTCTCAAGGAAAGATTCCATTCCCTTTACATTCCTGCATGCAGTTAGAGTGCAGAATAAAATATCTCTTTGGATTTTTATCTTTACGATAAAAGATAATGAGAAGGTGTTTTGCTTTTGCCACATGTGAAATAAGTGTTCTCTGAGTAGCTTCTGTATATTCCCGCTCATGAGTTGTGCCAGTGAGTGCAGTTCTGATGATAGTTCCTTAACTAGTAGTGCCCATTGGAGTGCTCACAGCTCCCCTCCTGGGCCACCCCTCACTGTTCCTGAATATTCTATGGGCAAGGCTATGAAAGGGGACTCGGCCCTCCAGCCACTCGGTTCCTTCCAGCCACCATCAGCGATGGACTTGGAACCTCTCTGGACCTTCAATCCAAATTGTGTTTAAATAAAAGTGCATTATGAAACTTTTTGCTTAGGTTTTAGATGGTTAAGATTGCACACGGTTAGCATTTACACTTTCAGATGGGTGGTTTTTACCACTTTTAAGTTAACTTTGGCATCCTTTTGAAGATTCCTGTATGGCAGATCCCCCCTTCCAAGGCACCTTTTGGTTCTCTGACCAAGCTGCTGTCACTAATACTATCCTTGCAGGACCATTGCTTTCACCTCTACCTTCTGCACTGGATCCAAGATTGGAAACACTCCTGCAAATGGAATTAGAGGTTCTTCCTCTTTCCTCAAGCCATCCACAATTTAAACAAAAGCAGGGATGTGCCCAGAAATAAAAATTTGATGGTGTTCTGTGCCCCCACCATGGCCCGGGGCTCAAGGAGTTCACTCTCCCCCGTGGTCCCAGGGCCGGAGAAGTTCGCTCTCCCCTCATGGCCATGGGGCCGGAGAAGCAGTCAGCTCCCTCTGTGGCCCGAGGAGCTCACTCGCACTGCCGTGACCCCAGGGCTGGAGGAGTTCTGTGCCCCAGCCAATTATTGGGGGGCATTGCCCTCCTTGTGCATACCCCTGAACAAGAGACATTCAAAATCCCAACCATTTCTACTTTGTGGCTAGGATTATGAACTAGATCCAGTGGGTGAGTATTGGTCCAACTGGCATATGCATCCATAGCCAACACGGCCCCTTTGGCCAACTCCTTCAGATCTGGATCCATATCACATATTTTATTCTGATCAAATGCAACCCCCTTTGGGACCTCAGGGTTTAATTCCTAAGTATCTAAAGCTACCAGATTGATCTGTGAAACCCAGAAAAGGAACACAGTCTCCTACTGTGATTGCTGATGCAATATCAGAAGTACATGACACAAGGGATGTAGGATGCAGATCCTGACGCTGACAACCAGACATCTCCCCATCAGAACATCTGAGTGTCTTCTGCATAATCTCCGTCTGCGGGTGCAATTACATGTCAGGATGGCATCCACACTGAAGTTACCAACATCTGCCGTAGAAGAAACGTCACATCCAGTGTTTGACATCTTTGGCTCTCATTCCTCCATCAGATTTTTTCTGCTTTTATTGGATGGGCTTTTACACCCAACTAAGCTCATCTCATCTAATCCAGTCACTTTCCAGGCAACAAGCAGATAAATTCCCCAAGAGTGTTTTCATACCCATCCTGCCCCATATTTCCTGGTAGTAGAGGCAGCTATCTAAAGGTCGGAAAGGGGATTGATCCATTCTAGTCCGTCAGAGAAAGATGGGGAAAAAAGTTTTCTCTTCCTCCACTTTAGGTTTAAAGGTAGCAAACTATCAAGCTGTCATGGCTCACTTCCAATATCACCTTTGGGAAAAATTATTAATATCCTCCAAATTCCTTCCTGACAAGCGGAGGAAGTTTGGCAAATGTGATCATAATGGAAACTCAGCAAATGGAAAAATATGTCTTCAAGGTGATCTTTGACTCCTCAGATTTTGTGGTCAGAGGTGCTTTGTCTGCTACTTCAATGAGAAGGTTTGCCTGTGTGACAGTGCTCACTTAGGTAATTGTGTAACGGAGAATCACAGGCTTAATTGGGATCAATTAGCCTGTAATGTGGGGATTGTTGACACTTGTGGGCAATGATAAGGCTAATGAGTTAATTAGCTCAGCCAGGGGAAGTTATACAATTGGCAGGAATGGGAAGTAAAGAGGGGAGCTCAGAGAGTGAGCTGGGTGTGGCTGAGATAGCTGGGTGGAAGGATCCTCCTGCTAGGTTCTGCAGTGCCTGGAATCTGAGATTAAAGGGACACATGGCAGAAAGGAACAAACTGTGAGTATGTTGTGAATAAGAGACCATGCAAACGGGCCAGGCAGCATGGCACACTGGGTAGCAAAGGGAGCACCTTGTGACAGCTTGTCTTTAATTGTCAGGACTGCCACCAGAAACCAAAGCAAAAGTTGAGGATCTCCGTTTTGAAGGCGAGGGTCTTTTCAGTATCAGGACCAAAGAGAACTAGAAAGAATGAAAGAGACTAGATATACTGCCGGGTCTCTGGGCATTTCTTAGCAACCAGGAAGAAAACCAGGGATGTCCCTCTCCAGATGTCAAAGGCAACAGTACCCTTCCTTCTCTTCTTTTACACCTGATGTAGAGGAGACACTATTATCTGAAGTATCCAAGGAGATCCACAGCACTCTTCTCAACAAAGAAGTAATTTTAAATCAAGACAAGAGGCAAACAACCTTCTGTAATGTCTTTAGGACCAAGCCCCAGGTCCCACATTTGACAGTTTAAATTAGGATAATCCACAGTTGGTATCCAATATAGCTTGAGATTATTTCCAATCCCCTACTCCCCTCCTTGTTCAGGGACCCCTCTCACAAGAGTCTGTTGAGATCAGAGGTTCTGGCTCTTCTCAAAATAGAAGTGGTGGAGGAGGTCCAAATGGAATTCAGAAGGAAAGGGTTCTATTCAAGATACTTCTTGGTTCCCAAAAAAGGTGGTGGTCTCTGACCAATCATGGATCTAAGGAAACTAAATATCTTCATTAAGAAATTCCATGACAAATACCTCAGCTTTACAGTAGGAAACAACCATTATCAATACACAGTCCTTCTGTTTGGCCTGTCTGCCACCCTCAGGATATTCAAACTGCCTGTCCGTGGTAACCGCTTACTTGCGAAGGAAAGGGATACATGCTTATCTTTACTTGGATAATTGCCTAATAAAAAAACATAATCAGAAAATCATCTTTGCAAAGCCATTTTCTCATATTGTATCCTTTTTGAAAATCCAAGGTTCCTGATAAATCAAAAAAATCTGATCTGGAATGGACTAAATCAATACCTATCATCAGCTAAACAGAGCTCTTCTTCCTCGAGAAGGATTTGAAACCATCCAAGTTGCTACACACAGTCTACAAACTCAATCATCTCAGCAAGTAATATTCTACCTCTGATTAATTAATAACCTATGTCATTCCATATGTTCATCTAAAGATGAGAACCCTTCAACACTGGCTGTTCGCCAACTACAGACAGAGCATAAATAGCATGTATCAGAAACTAATCATTCTGACAAAGGTGCTGCTATCGTTACAGTGGTGAACTCAACCATAAAATGTGCTCCAGGATGTACAGTACAGCCCTCCAGCACCATCAGTGACTGTCACTGTGGATACATCCAATGTAGGATGGGAGCTCATTGCCACACCTTCAATGCAAGAAGTCATTGACCCCCAAGACAAGATTCCACAAAAACCTTCTAGAATTCATTGGGTGTTAAAGGCTTTTCTACTTCCTGTGCAACACAAGATTGTTCAAGTGGTCACAGACAGTCCCACAGCAGTTTATTATATAAACAAGCAGGGAGGAGACCACTCTCCCTGGCTCTGCAGGGAAGTGCTATTATGCGAATGGTGCATTACTCGTAGTGTATTTCTGATAGCACTATATATGCAGGAAAGAACAATGACCTAGTAGATCAACCCTGTAGGGTCAACGTGGATACACAAGAGTGGTCCCTGAAGACATCAGAAGCACAGGGAATCTCTGTACAGTGGGAACACCCAGCCATAAACCTATTAGCAACCAAATAAATATGAGGTGTCAGATGTTTGTTCTGAGGATGGGGATAGACAATCATTCGATCTCAGATGCATTTCTCCTACTATGGAATCAAGGGTTCTTGGGTACTTCCACCCCCCCCCCCATGCTGAAGGTCATACACAAGATAAAGCCGGACAAGACCAGTATTATTCTAATCACCTTGGCTTGTGCCAGGCAACAAGGGTTCCCAATCCTACTCCACCTGTTGACAGGGAACTTCAAGACCCTTCCGGTCTATCTAGATTTATTGACCCACCAGAGCAGTTGAGTCTGTCACCCAGACCCAAACTCTCTCCAGCTGACAGCATGGACGATAGGTTTCTAACTAACTTCAAGCTTTCATGTTCAGCTGATGTACAAACTATTTTAATTAATTCTAGGAAAGAATCAACTAGAAAATGGAGTGTGTTAAAATGTGTTCTCTATGTGGGCAGTTGAAAATAGCATACCTCCTTCATCAGACCCAGTCCAAATCATGCTTAATCTCAAAATTCCTGTTCTGTCTTTATCCTTGATTAAACGCTGTTTATCAGACATATTGGTTTTCACACTCTGGTTAACAATAAGTCAGTATTCACACATGAGTCAGTAAAGGAATTTACCTAGCGATCCCCCATGAAGGGGATCCCTCCACTGTGGGATCTTAACTTGGTTCTCACACAATTAATGAAACAACCTTATGAACCTCTGGGAGAATGTTCTTTATTTCATCTTTCAATCTTTCATCTTTTTTGCCCCAAACCTCTTGCCCATAGGGCTGAAGCCATGCTACACACACTACTAGAATGATTTAGAAGTAAACAGAGCTTTGGCTTACTCTTTAGATAGGACAAAGAACTTTAGATGTTCTCCTATTTTCCTGTGCAGAAAATAAAAAAGGGTAACCTATTTCTTGACAATTGTTGTCTAGATGGATTAGACGCTTCATTCAGGAGACATACTTTTTTGGCTTCAATACCTCTTCCCCAGGGAATTAAGTCTCACACTTTACTAGGCTAAGGTGGCATCGTCTGCATATCTCAGACTTACGCCAATTGTAGAGATCTGGAAAACTGCCACTTGGAGGTTCATCCATACTTTTCACAGAGCAGCATGCCTTGGATCTAGCCTCTAGGTCGGATGTTCAATTTGGCAGTGCAGTCCTACAGTTGCATTTTTCACTAGAACTCCTCATTTCATCTTCCTTTGAAGGAGTACTGCTAGCCAGTCTAGCCCATGAGTGGGAATGTGCAGAAGCCACTCTGTGGTTCCTTACTTGTAACAGAGGTTTTTCAAGATGGACTCTGCATGGTCACACTTCCCACCCATCTTCCCCTCTTCGTTAGAGTCCTAATTACAACACAGACCTGAGGAGGCAGTAGAAGGAGCTGAGGCAGTGTGAGCGCCACTTCCCCTTTTGTAGCCTCACCCCTCAAACATTCTGAAACAGTGAGGGTAGGGACAGGAGGGGGCATGTGAGCCCTCCAGTGGGCATGGCTAGCTAAGGTTCCACCATCAGAGCTGCACCAGCTAGCACATCCCATGAGTGTGACGAGGCAGACTTCTCCTCGTAGAACCTCAGTTACAAGGAAGTACTCTTCATTTACTACAGTAAGCAAAACTGTGCCTGGCTGTTGGTGCACATCCATGTCAGAGAGGCATTACCCTCAAAGGTTAGACCATCAAAACAGATCCCTCTTCCCTTAAGGATAGGTGGACACTGACCTCAAATTACAGGAGGCAACGATGGGCCCATGACTTGGGAATAATATACAGCGCTCTGATCCAGTGTGGCCAACTATATGAGCTTAGCCTACAGTCATCTGCGATTAAACCCATGGTTGTCATAGTGGCCATGAAATCCTGAGTTGACTCAGAAATCTCATCATCTATTTGAATGTTCAAGTCACTGAGCACTGTTAGTCTCTGTACTGTACCTCCAGTATCATTGCAGTGAGAATCACCTCACACAAAGAATTTACTATGCAATAGGACAATCATTACACTGAAACCTATTCCAGCATAGCTTTAGCCCAAAACTCTCATATGGAAATGCTGCATCACAAACATTAGCATTAGATCAGGAGTCATCCTGCGCTTTTGGTTAGATGTAAAGAACATGGCCTCACAAACAAGACAAGCAAACCACCTTCCAGCCAATCCCTCTTCAGTTCATGTCAGGACAGCTGCACCAGACTCCTAATGCATCCAGCTAAAGTTTCAGTTATACATGCAAAGTCATCAGCCTGACTTTCATCAGCTCATGGAGGGTCAGTGTTTTATGTATTAACCAGAGACTTTTCTTTCAACAACGTGAGTAGAGTTAATAAATTTGCATAGGGAAAGAATAGTACAAAGAAAATTAAAATATAACAGTAGGTTCATCTGTTCCATTTGTGTTTGCAATCTAAGCAAGAAAAGAGCCTCTTTCTTTCAAATTCTCCTTTGTTACTTGTCTGATTCATTTTAGATTAATCTTTTATTTTGCTTTATTTCCAAAGGACATCCATTACCTTGCAGTAGATAAGGGTGAATTGGCACTAGCTGAAGTGGCAAAGAAAAAAGCTAACGACATTGATGCAGAATCAATAACTACGGGAGTTGGTAAGAATTAATGCTTTTTTTTAAAAGCCCTTTTTGTTTTAATCAATACTTGTTCTGCATCACCACGATGTTATACTTGTAGGGGGTTATTGGTTAATTTGAATTGTTTTCTTGGAAAAGGAGGTGGTGGTCTTTATTTGTGGGGAAGAAGGTAAGCTTATGAAAACAGCATTGCTTTGCCTTTGGGTATAGAAGTGAGAATTGTGTCAATGTGCGGGCTGCAAAGCAAAAGAGAGTAAATCACCACAGTTTTATAGAAAATAAGAAAAAGGGTTAATGAATTCCATGCACATTGTAATGAGATCAGGTGCGAAGGGTCCTGATCCTGAAATCCTTATTCACACAAGTAAACTTTATTTATTAAGGACCAGATTGTGGAAACCTTACTCACCTGGCTGAGCATTTACTCCCTCAAGTAGTCCCGGTGAAGACAATGGGATTCACTTTGTGAGGCCTCTGGAAGTACTCAGGTGAGATAAATGCTCTCCAGTCTGAGCAAGGGGGGCTTCACCATCTGGCTCTAAAGTAGGTCTGGTGCAGTCAATGGGACTTGGCATTTGAGTAAGAAATATCTATGTGAGTAAAGATTGCAGGACTGTGCCCATAGTTGGGCCACCAGTAGCTCAGCAAGCTAGGCAAAACAATTTGCACCTCTCTTCCCCCCGCAAAGTAGAAGGCTTGATCATTTCTTGTGTTTTCACTTAATCTCTTTAAAGAGACGTGTAAAGATATGGAGACTGTTCTGTTTCTTTAAATTTGTAGCAGAATTCAGAGGGCGGGGAAGTCCGGAGAAGATTCTAGGCAAGAGCCCTATGTAAGAGAGAAAGAAAGAGCATAGCAGCCAGTGGTGGGCAATCTGCGGCCCGCCAGGGTAATCCACTGGCAGGTCGTGAGACAGTTTGTTTACATTGACCATCCACAGGCATGGCCGCCCGCAGCTCCCAGTGGCCGCGGTTTGCCGTTCCCGGCCGATGAGAACTGCGGGAAGCGGTGCGGGCTACAGGGACATGCTGGCGCCGTTTCCTGCAGCTCCCATTAGCCAGGAATGGCGAACTGCGGCCACTGAGAGCTGCGGGCAGCCATGCCTGCGGACGGTCGATGTAAACAAACTGTCTCACGGCCCGCCAGCAGATTACCCTGAGGGCTGCATGTGCCCTGCGGGCCGCAGGTTGCCCATCACTGCAGCTTTATCTGTAATATGTATAATACCATTTTCCTTATTCCAATGCTGTTCTTTGCTGAGTGTCAGAGCAAATCATCTCTTTCTGTGATCCTTTCCTATTGTCACATGATAAGAGAGTAGGATGATCTTGTGGTTAAGACATAGGCTTTGGAGTTAAAAAAAATTGTGTGAACTTGGGCTAGGCAAGTTTTTTGGGGGCCAGACTGTCAAAAATAGAAGATTATAACTGTGAGTTTACATTTGTACATATCTGATTGTGAATGCAAATGCTAATGTACACGCGAAAGTCAAGTATTTTTATGTGCATGTGGCTAGTTCAATGCCTAATGGGCTATGTGTGCCTGTAAAAACCTGATTTGCATGGGCTCATTGCATATTTGCGTGTATGAGCGAGTCAGGCACACGTGTATATATGCAGCCGTACACACTTAATACTACAAGTTTAGCCCTTAATCTTGCCGAGTCTGTTTCATTATGTGTAAAATAGAAATACTAATACTTAGAGATTTTATGAGGTTAAATTAATGCTTTTAAAATGTATTAAGAATCTTGAATGGAAAGCCCTCTCTCTGTAACTGCTAATTATTATTATTTTAAAGTAAACTCCTTCATTGTAAATGATAAAGTCAATCCATCATCTTTAACCATGGTCTTTAAGATGTTGTCATTCTCTAAATAATTAATATCAGGGTGGTTTAAATTTTTTAGTAAATGCAATGCCCCCCTGATAAATTGTAGCGAAGCCTCAGTATATTAACAGTGGGTTTGATTCAGTTTCTCCTGACATCAATGGGAATCTTACCATGAGTTCAGGAATTGGATAGGGCTCTAAGTACTTGAAAACGGAGTTAACAGTTTTGTTTTCTTTTGTTTGTAAACATATACTGAACTTTTGCATTATGCCGCTTTAATTTTAAATTTGTGACCCAAGGAAGAATCATTAGCAAAGAAGGTTTTATTAGGCCTGGGCATTGTTTAACCACTCAAAACAAAAGCAAAATCAATGACCACCCTATATGTAAATTACAGTGTCAATGCAACACTAACTCTGAGAAGTGAATCAGGCAAAAGTCAGAAGTGTCAGAGTTATGGTTCAAACAACAATCTTAACTCTGCCTCTTGGAGTGTATGTATTACAACAGAGTCTTTCATTACAGACCATGTATGCAGTAGTACAAAATACTACATGTGCATTTAAGGGTGCATGCATAGAAAAATTAAGTTACCAGCTGCCCCAGTGTATTGTGATTCCCATTTTTGAGAGATGTCAAGCATCAGGGGGTAGCTGTGTTAGTCTGTATCCACAAAAACAACAAGGAGTCCGGTGGCACCTTAAAGACTAAGGGTACGTCTATACTTACCTCCGGGTCCAGCGGTAAGCAATCCATCTTCTGGGATTGATCCCGGAAGTGCTCGCCGTCGACACCGGTACTCCTGCTCCACGAGAGGAGTATGCGGAGTCGATGGGGGAGCCTGCCTGCCACATCTGGACCCGTGGTAAGTTCGAACTAAGGTACTTCGACTTCAGCTATGTTATTCACGTAGCTGAAGTTGCGTATCTTAGTTCGAAGTGGGGGGTTAGTGTGGACCAGGCCTAACAGATTTATTTGGCCAGAAGCTTTCATGGGTAAAAAAACCTCACTTGAGATGCATCTGAAGAAGTGGGTTTTTTACCTACGAAAGCTTATGCCCAAATAAATCTGTTAGTCTTTAAGGTGCCCAAATAAATCTTATGCCCAAATAAATCTGTTAGTCTTTAAGGTGCCACCAGACTCCTTGTTATTTTTGAGAGACAGTCTGAGTGTCCAGGCCCCTTTTATTGAAGCCAGGGTTTTATCCAGCTCCCTTATCTGTTTTCCCTTCCCACCTCTTACTTTTCCTCTTCACCATCTTGTGACCCCAGACCTTTCTTCCATCCTGTTTCCCACTCCCTGTTTCTCTCCATGCCATCTGCCTGCTTTCCTCTCTTCTTCTATTCTGTCTCAAGAGCATTTGAGGCTTCCTAGATCAAGCCCTTCACTTGCACTGCAAATTTCAATGAGAAAGCAGCAGTCAAAGCAAACAAACAGTGAGATGTGCAAGTGGTGTATCATAGAGGCAGCTGGGCCCAAGTTCTATGCTAAGGTATGGAAGGGACTCTGTAAGATGATGGTAAAATCAAGGGATGTCTCATGAAGGTCAGAGGATGAGTTCCCTCTCTAAATATTTGTCCCCCAAACCATTTATGTACCAATCCCTCCCATCCACATTCTGTAATATGTACTCCCTGGCCCCAACTCACCCTCTCATATTCCACTCCCCAGTAACTCAAACAATGTATGACCAAACGCTTTTCCCTGATTGCAGAACTCTTGAGAGTACCACATCCCTTCTTCAGACAACCTCAAGTCGCCAAAATCTTCCCAGGAGCTGTGTTGGCACCAAACGTGCTTCAATTTAGATTAAAACTTTTTGACAAAGTTATAAACTGCTGAAGTCATAGAATATCAGGGTTGGAAGGGACCTCAGGAGGTCATCTAGTCCAATCCCCTGCTCAGAGCAGGACTAATCCCCAGACAGATTTTTGCCCCAGATCCCTAAATGGCCCCCTCAAGGATTGAGCTCACAACCCTGGGTTTAGCAGGCCGATGCTCAACTTTAATGTATAGTAGTGGCACTGCAGCCTTGAATAATGAGCTAATTGCTTACTCATCTTGACCATAGCTCAGTGTAACATGGCAAAAGCCAGACTTAATGTTGCAAAGGAGGCAATTTTTCCTCAATGTAATTTCTGGATTTGTACTTCATTTGAGCTCCTTATATGGTCAGAGTTTGCCATGCATATATCCAAGAAACAACTGTCCAAGGATCCTACGGCCAATAAGAAGGCCTGGATGATTCTGATGAAAACACTTAGAACCATTGAAATTCCTTTGTGTTTCAGGAGGTAAAACACAGCTATTTTCACTCAGGGTTTTGCAGGGGGAAAGTGGAGTCAGCTGGGCTCTCTGCTATTCCTTGCCCTTGATCTGGGCCTAAACAGACATTGTTAGATTAATTCGATAAAAGCTTTTTAAGAGAAAGCATTCTCAACAGATTTGATGTTTGAAATCCTATGAGAATACATCGTGTGGTATTATGAGATCAAAATAATGGCACTGTACACTTTCTCAGAGTAGAAATGCAAAGTCCTTCCCTTTTCTCCAACTCCAATTTGAACTGGAGACAGGTGGCCATGGATTTTATGGCTGTCTTTAATCTAGTTTTGGACCAAAGTTAAATTCTGTGGAATTACTTCCACAGCAGATCTTTAACACAAGCTTCTTGGCAAAGGCTCAGTGATTTCACTATAACCTTGTCCTGAAACTTGTTCTGTACTCCTCAGGTAGCTGTATTGCTGTGAACAATATAGACGTTTTTTAAAATATCGAGTAAAGAGAAATCTAGGCTTACACGTAGAGGATTTGTATTCGCTCTTGTACATACCCTACCAGAGCACAAATAACTAGATATTGTTTTATCCACTGTAGGAGAGCACATCTGCTCAATTCAGTAGCCTATAGATTGCTAATGTAAACCTCAGCTACAAAGCTACAAAGAACTCACAAGGCACAATGTGTTAAGAAATGCCATGTTTAATAATGATCATGGAGGTAAAGAACTCAGCCATTCAAACATTATTGCACTATGAATACCCAATGAAGAGCATATGTAGTAAATGTCAGAAAGTTTCCCAAGGCCAGCTTCCAACAAATTACATTAGAGCCCAGCAAGATGAATTTATTTTAACCTTCAAATCAATAGCTTTCACCCAAAAGGGATTCATGTTGTGACAAGAAAGACAGATAAATGCTGCATAGTTCAAAGGCAAACTGTGAAGCCCTATACCTTTACTTAGAAATTAATTTTAAAATATTAGTAGCTCTAATGTTTGGGCAACATTTTTAACAGTGGTACCTTAATCAAACAACTGGAGATGTGTTAATTCCGCTGTTCTAAAAAGCCCTCTGGGACTGACTTACTTAGTGGTCCATTAGTTGACATGAAAAAAAATTGAGTTTTTTCCCTTAAAATATATATATATATATATATATATATATTTAAATACCTAGCTACAATGATACAGATATACTGCAATATTTCTTCTCATAGACTATATAGTAGGAGAAAACTAGGAGGAGTAGCTACAAAGAACTCAGGCAGATCACCTCATTCTCAGAGAATTCCACTGGTTCCACTTGCATTTCAAAATCAAATTTAAAATTGCCCTCCTTGCTTTTGTAATTATACAGGAACTTGCGTTAGCCTATCTTTGTAAAGTGCTTTGAGATCTACTGATGAAAAGAGCTGTATAAAAACAAGGTGGTGGTATTGTTATTGTATTATTACTATTATTAGTTTCTATTATATCATGGGGATTTCTTTTAAACAAATGGCCTTCACAACATACAAGATCTTTAAGCATAAAAAGGGGAAGTTACTGTCCAAAATTTATCCCTGTAAGTCACCAATATATCCTGATCCCGAACCGACTCTGTAGGTTTGAGTAGTCAAGAGTTCCGTTAAACCCGTCGGAGAATTCCTGCATTTTAAGTGCTCAGATGCACTCGTTCTCTTTGACTTTCCTTGAAATTCTCACAATGTCTAAGAGCACTGTCTTTTGGAGGCCACTGATCGTGGTGTCTTGCACTCCTAAGGTGTTCTTGAGCAGCTCATTCATATCCTTAGGGATTGCTCTAATAATCACTGGGATTGGCTTTGCTCTAGTTTGCCATCATCATTTCACTTTGTGTTAGAGTTCTTCATACTTTATCTTCTCTTCTTGTTTCTCTTATTTTTATTATCTGATAGAGTTCATTTCTCTTCAGTTCCCTCACCACTCCTTTCATTCTTCTAGCACTAGCCTTTCTTCTGTCCCCTCACGCACCCTCTCCACTACTGGTGAGAGAGCCACCTCCCATCTGAAACAGCTTTCTCATATCTACCTGCCTCATTGTCTTTCCATCACATTTACAATTTTAGATGAAAACTTACCGTTTCTCCTTATTTCTCTCTGCCTCTGCTGTTATTTATTATTTCATGCTGTAAAATGTTTTGGGATATAGTATGTATAAAAGGTGCTATCCAAAATAAAGTTGTGTTGTACAGTAAAAATAAAGCAATATCTAATTGTTCCAGATCAGAATATTCCAGTGCCAGCCTTCAAATGATAAGGGACGTGATGTGCATAACTTTATGTTCAAGTGTTCTAAAAAGTTAGGGCCTCCAATTTAAATACCAGAGCTCCTGTTCATTTATTTAGATTCCCAGTTTAAGTCAATCAAATCCTCAGGAGCCAAATCATTTGCTTAGAGTATTCCAATAATATGACTGATTCCCCCAGGAGGCAAAGAAATACCCATTTGAATCCAAAATGCTCCTTTCACACACAATTGGCAGTTAACCTATAGTGAGAAATGAGCTCTACCATGTGACCTTTCAGAATACTGTGCCAGGCATAATGAATGCATTATAAAGCTCCCCTTCATCTCTTTAAGTCATTTAATTATGCATACTTATTGCCGCACATAGGATCTGATCCAAAACCCACTGAAGTCCGTAGAAAAATTCCCATTTACGTCAATGGACTTTGGATCTGGACCACACACTGACCTGAGGTACCCCAGGTCAGGAACAACAGGATGAGTGACAGCTGGGTTAGGGCTTGGTCGTGCAAGGTGCTGAGGGCGCTCAATTCCCATTAGTTTCAGTGGGAACTCAGAGCATTCAGTTCCTTGCAGGTTGCAGCCCTACTGCACCTTTAGTCCTGAATCCTTCCGTTGACGTGTTAGACCCTCGTTGTTGTTACATATTTTACATGGTTTTGTGAATTGACTGTCTGAATGTTCTGCTTGATTTTATTGTTTAGTTTTTGTTACTTAACGTTTTCATTTCTTCTAAACATTAATGAAAATAAATCTTCAACTCTTAATGTTGTAGAGGTTCTGGTCACTAATTGCTTTACTTCTTGCATTGTCTTTGAGCAGCATCACATCAGGTACTTGTTTTACTTGAGTTATGCCAAACTATTTTTGCCTCCTCTTCACCTATCTTCACTTCATTGTGTCCTGATGTCAGTTTTGATCTATGCTTTCCTACTGCTAGGCAGCTTTGCCTAAAGACATAATCTTAAGCCCCTAATAATTATAAGTACATCAAAGGCTAGCTGCTTTGCTTAGCTGCAGAGGGTCTACACAAGGCTCTGTGTACCTGAACTTGAAAGAGATTTATAGTTTTCAGTCAGGTTTTTAGAATAATTATGGCATTCCTTCACTTTTTTTTCTTGTTTATTGTGACTTAATGTCTGCTACAGAATGGGACTTGTTTTTTTAAAAGTACCAATACCCAAAATGTCAAATGAAATGAAGAGGCCGTTCAACTTTAGGTCTTGATTTTTAAATGAATTGATTCCCATTTTATTTGTAATACCCCCAGTACAGTATTTGCCATCTATGTCCTAAAAGATACTAAGAGCTTTGAGGCTAGCCAGACCTGTCGCTTTTGTCTTCCTGAGATGATATTTCAGACCGAAAAAAATTCAGCAATGGGGAAGAGCCAGCCATGGTGTAACACCCATACACCATAACCTAGTAGGGTAGGTAAACTGGGACAAGGAGTAAAGGGGGGACAGAAACTGGGACTGAAGGATAAGGAGGGGTAGGGGCTGGGAGATGTAAAATGGGAGTGGTAGTTGGGGTGGTGGAGATTGGGACAAGGAAACTGGGACTGAAAGGTCAACCTAAATAAAAGCATTTCCTAACTTTTGAGTGCTTGATTTTGCAACCTTAATAGTGTTCTTCTAACAGTTTTTATGGAAGTAATAGATATACAGATTGTGGGTATTTTATCAAGCCTTCATGAGGTATATTGCCATTGCTGACTCAAGGTATTAATGTGTACAATCTGCAGACTGTATCTCCTGACCTATAGGCAACTCCTCAGAAGCCCCTCCATGACTCCTCTCATGGAGAGCCCGTGGAGTGGCCTGTCTGGGGACTGGTGGGGAAGCCAGATTCAGTGCAAAAATAGTCCAGAATATTCCCCTTCTGCCACTGCAGTTTCATTTGTGCTTTTATGTATATACATCAGCCAGAATCTGGCTCATAGTCAACCATTTTGTAATCCTGCCGGATGAAATCTACTATGTACAGGTAAAAGAATATTAGTGTTCTATCATTTGTGAGGGTCTCTTTCCATGCTCTATCTACTTAGCATTAGATGTGTGTCTGTCTGTTCATAATGTATCATAAGTGTGTTTCGCTCATATACCCTAGCTCCTTTCTCAAGCCTATAGTTTCTCTGATTTTAGTATTTTCAGAGTGCATTCATATATATAGAAGGAATAGCTGGCAAACACATACTTGCATGGCAGTTGGTATGCACACCAAGGTTATAACCTTTCTTCTGTTTACTCTGTATAATGTAACGTGATGTGACAGGGTGTAGCACATCACAGCGGTGATGTGTCAGCTGAGGAATTTGAAGAATAGGTGTTTTTCTGGAACACAAAGCTATAAAATTTGTGAGGTTTTAAACAAACCGTGTTTACAAAATTGTAATATCGGAAAAGGTCTTTTTTAGTCTGTTTCCCGCCAAATGAGTCAGACGAATATTCACTGCAAAGGTGGGTAAAAAAGGGAAATATCAGCCCTAGCCTGGGGCAGATTGGAAGGGAAGAAGAAGCTATAGATTCTCCTGTGTTCAGAAGTGTCAGCGTTTTCTAAATAGAGCTAGTCAGTCAGTCTTTGTACATCTGTTTGCTGATGATACAGATCAAGTAAAGAACTTTTTTTTAAAACTCTGCCTGTGATGATGACTCCAAGCAAAGACCATGGACTCTCAAGTTCTGTGCCCAGGGTCAACTTGAATGCCATGGGAACCCCATAGCAAAGTGGAGGTCTTGGCTGTTTTCTTTTTAGTGGACCTAGGTGAAAGAGGGGGTAAATACACTAGCATTTCACCTGTGGAGACTAAAATCAGACACATCAAAAGTGAAAGTAGTTTGATGGTCTTAACGTAGTACTTATTTGAAGGTTTGCCAGTATAACAAATCCAGCACATGCCATAGTGTTTCACTGTTGGAAGTCTCTGATCGGGAGAGGGCTGGTGTCAGCATAGCAGGGATGTTCCTGGTAAAAGCAAAGTGGAGCAGATTGACTAGCACTGACAGTGTGCCTTGCACTTGTTGGCGTTATCAACCTGTTACTTTCCTGAGCACCAAACCTGGCCAAAATATGAAAGAGAAGGAGAAATAGACCAAGCTGAGAGAGA
Organism: Chrysemys picta bellii; assembly: GCF_011386835.1. Classification (NCBI taxonomy): domain Eukaryota; kingdom Metazoa; phylum Chordata; order Testudines; family Emydidae; genus Chrysemys; species Chrysemys picta. The sequence continues at coordinate 194,491,891 of NC_088793.1, forward strand.
AAAACGATTGCCCTGCAGCTTGGAAAACTGACCAACAGCGCCCAAAGCCACAAACAAGGTCATTGGAGGTCATGGTTTCAACCCAAGGGGCAATTCTTTCTTTAAACTAAAACCTTTCCCCTGCTATATATTTTTGTTTCATTCAATGAAATTGTCTTTTCCCTGAATGTTCTGTATCATCAGTTAGTCTCCGCTGAAGCGTCTCGGTTGCAAATCTCAGGGTCATGTGACCATAGCCATAGCAGAGCTCAAGCAGTAGTAGTAATAGCCATCTTACAGCAATGGAAAAGGTTGTTTTTTTCTCTGTTACAATTTCAACCCTTCACGTTCACGCTGCATATTTTGCTCAGAACATTTATCGGACAAGTTCCGGACCCCTGGTTAGAAATATTTGTGCTTTATAGTATTATTTCCACAACAGTCTTCATAGCTGACTCCAGGCCTAGCTGGCTCTAATGAGGTTAGTTCTGAATCATGTTAGTTTTAAACTATTGACTTTAATCTTAAATGCAACTCATGAGGCAACGTTGACCATCACTGCATGCTTGTGTCTGAATTATGAAATTTCAGGATGTTGTAACATTATGATGGAAAGATGCAATGTCATCACATAGCGACAACCACAATATAATTTTGGAATGGGTGGCAAACCTAGACAATTTACTGCTTCTTCCTCTCTGTTTACCGCTGGGAAGTGAGGAGAAGGCAGGTTAGAGCGAGAAAGCTGCTCCTTTCGCTGGCTTTAAACACCCCCATCACTTCCACCACTCTATATACAGACATTACAAACAGTTCTATATTTATATCATATCTATCATGAATAGATATAAAGTATCATGAAGATTTTCTTGGCATAAGTTTGGGATGATCATATTGGCTTGAATTCTCATGAGTAATTAGGTTAGGCCTGAATGCGCAAAATGAGTGAGGTGTTGTAACTGCCCGGTGGGAGGAGGAGAAGGACTTAGCTCATCTCTTTTAGCCCCATTGGTTGGGTGTTCCCTTCGTCTCTCTCTCTCTCTCACTCTCAAAGTGTCAGTTGGGCCAGAGAGAGAAAGGTGTGAGAGAGAGCACAAGCATGAAAATGACTCTGTAGCCTGGCAGTTAGAGCACACACGTGGCAGACCCAGGATCCAGCCCCCCTGTTCCAGTGACTCTAATTATTTATCTAGAGTGCACTGAAGGAGCCCCACATCAGAATATCCCAGATCTCGGTGGTTAGAGCACTCACCAGAGAGGTGGCAGATTCATGTTCAAGTCCCGTCTTCTCCCTCAGTTGGAGGGGAGACCTGATCGGGGTTCTCTCGCAGCCCAAGTTGAGTATCCTAACAATTGGGCTAAATGTTATGGGCAGTGGTGGCAGCCAGAGGTGCTGGAACAATTTGTATTGTGGGGGTGATGACAGCCATTGAACCAAACTGTAAACCCTGGAGATGATGGAAACCACTTCAAACCAAGGGGTGCTGCAACACCCCCCAGCACCCCTAGTTCCAGCACCTATGGTGGCAGCTGTTGTCATAGTAGTAGTAGTAGTTTTGAATGAACTTGCCAGAGGAGCCCAGCCCAGTAGGCGGTCTCTGAGCAAATGCCTATCTTCACCTGGTTCGTGAATCTCTCTGGAGTTTAGGTGGCAGATAGGCTCCTGGGCACCTAGAGGGAGGCAGGAGTGCACATGCCCAGAAGCTGAAACAGTGCCTGTTGGGATTCCTTCCGAGACCTGTTTCCACTCAGCTTCCCAAGAACTCAGTTCGACTCCAGCCTTCGTCACTCAGGTATCTTTATTTGGCATAAAGCTGTGTTTCGCTGAGCTAATCAGACTCTAACACAGGGTGGATGGATGCAGGTACATCACAACTCCAAAGTTACACACACGCCAGCACGTAGCCCAGCTAACATTTCTTCACTTTTGAGGTCAATATAACTGAAGTCAGACCAATATTGACATATAACCACTGTTATTCTCTGGCTCTGTGTTTTTTTTCCCCCCCAATGTTTTTTTTCTATATACTTTTCTTCCTCTCTACAGGATCTCTCAACATTTTCTCATTTAATCATGTCTTAATTACAATTTCTTTCTGTAGCTATTTCTGATCATAAGAGTATTTAAAAGAAATGAATTTAAAAACATTGACCGGAAAAAATATTGCTCGGTTTATACAGGTCACAGGTTTGACAGTACTTACAACTCCAGCATCTCCTTACTCATACCTTCAGCCTTCACATGCTTAGCGCCCTAACGATTCCAATTTTGTTAACCTCTCCTTAGAAGACTGAGTTCAATAGTGAGCCCTACCTATGCTATCTGCTCTTTCATTATGAATTCAAAAGCAGTCAGTCTACAGCCTCTAAAAACCGCATGGGGCAGAGACCTCCAGTTTATCATCTCAAATAGACTTTGGCCCGCTTCCGTATATAAATGGTACTCATGCTTTTTTAAGCTAATGTATCGTTCACTTATCACTTCCCTTAGATTTGTTTGTATAGTGGAGACAGTTAATTATGTAGTTAGGCGGTAGCATGATGACAGCAATATGAGTAAACTAAACGAGAGCCCGAGAGTGCTTCTTGCTTATGATGTGATAATTGTATCTTTTGTTAAGTTCAAGGCTAAGCTGTTTAGAGGAATAAACTCTCAGTCCAGGGCCCTCTACAGGCCTAGAAATTAATGAGTTAACTGGGAGAAGCCTTCAAGCTATTATTATTATTATTTTATTATATAATTATTTATTTGTACTATACAGAACTGTACTCTGTCTTCTCAACTGTGTAATTTACTGGATATATAACATCTCCCTCTCTGATTGATTGGTTTCTACCCTCAGTGCTCCCCTTCCATAGGCACATAAAAAACGTAGCTTCCGCTGGCTCCCCACCTTCTAACCCTATCTAGCCTCAGACCTCTCAACACCTCCATCCCTGCTCAATTTTCCTTGCCATTTGAAGAAGACTTAGTTCCCCGCCACACTTCTTTTTCCCACACTAACAGTGATTTCTTTTAACATTAAGTTGTATTTGATATTTGGGGCTATGTGTAGTGACAGGGTAGAAGAAAGTCACAGACTGAAGACAGGATGTTGTTGTGGACAGGTAGCCTGTGAGTTTGGGGGACAATAGAAAATCAAAGCAGAGGGTTTTGCATAATCAGTGTGCACTTATTTCATGTTGAGATTGAGCCAGAATAAAGAGGTAGATTTGAGAGTCAACTTAGAAATGATCAGAAAGTGTAGCCACCGTGAGAACCCTTCCCATGTGCTTGGCCAGTCATGCCCCTGACACAATCTACAGGGCTTTACACACTATAAGGTTATTGAGAAATCGCTGTGTCGTTATTATGCAAATTAGATCCCCTGAGACAATGTGAGCGTAGGGAATTGCATAACTGTGAAATAAGTGTCTATCCCTTCTCCCTGATTGGTTGAGACAATTTCATTTCGGAGAGCATGTAGTAATCAATGTGGTTTCCAGTGGAGTTGTTTTTTCAGTCTGGTATAATTTATTTGTTGAAACTTCCTAGTGTAGAGTTCAGTTCTGCTCATTTGCTAATCTTGTTTCATCGCACATAATCCTTGCTATAATTCGATCATAACCTATACTTGCTACAAGGTGCTTATACAGAGGTTTGGGGGGTGTTTTGTGGCAAATATGCCAAGGTCTGTATTGTATATGTCCGGCTAGGACAATCTTAACACAGATCCTATTGATTAGGTCAGAGTGGGGGCCTGTCTCTTCTCTGAGATGGGAGATTTGCTGTCTAGGGGTCTCACTTGAGACAACAGGAGACAGTAGAGCCTTCTGTTTAAAGCAAGGGCGTGGGAGTCATGAGGTCTATGTTCTCTTCCAGACTCTGCTCCTAACTCATTGTTACATTGAGCTAATTACTTAACCTCACAGTGCCTCCGTTTCTATTTCTGCCCTTCAGTTTCCCTTAAATGATACCCTCCTGTTGTTAAGTGCTTCAGTATCCTTAGAGAAAAGGTTCTAAATAAGTGCAAGTATTATTTGTTTTATTTTGTTATGTAATGTGCACAACTGACACATGGCAACTTCACTTGTGAGGGGGGGATGCTGTTAATTGATTAATTTAGCTCTTGTGTCTATTCACCAACTGGCAGACGCTTGCCCTATTCCTAACAAAGCCATAGTTTGTGACTACTAAGTACTGTATGTGGGGGTACAGTCTGCTCTGATGTACATCACTGAAGAATTTGGTCCCTGGCATTGAAATTTCTTTGTCAAGTACATAAATCCTCAAAAATTTTGACCCAAGAATGAATTTTGTTCACTTCTCCATCTTCATATATTTAGAGTTCTAGAACTCTGCTGGCCCTGTTCTCCTGTTCGTTGTCGTAGTGTGGCGCTTTTCTGGCTAACTGTTCAGTGGGAGGCAGTGTGGGTCATTGGATACAGGACTACACAGGCACTCAGGAGACGTACGTTCAATTTCTAGCTCTGCCACTGACCTCCTGAGTGACCTTGGACAAGTCTCTTCCCCCTCCTACCCTTCATTTGCCTTGTCTATTTAGATTGTAAGCTTTTGGGGTCAGGGATTCTCTCTTACTGCATGTCTATACTGTGCCTAATATAATGGAGGTGATGACCTAGAGGCACTACTGTAATATTCATTATTATTATTCATTATAATAGTTCCATTCATATTTATTTTGAATTGTTGTATCCAACTTCTCCATTTTTTTACCTTCCTGTCGTAAGTTAACTGTATAAATAGGTGAAATCCTTCCGACTTCTAAAATCCTTCCTTTCTCTTACAATATCATGTAATCTTTACAACATGAGGTAAGAGAGACTTCTGGGAAGTCAGGTATCTTTATTCCATGGCTTCTTATTCACTTTCACCATTAGGTGCAACTACACACCATTACAAGTAAAGACTAATTTTAGGGTTACACAGGAATAGATCTTTAAAGGGATTCTCCATGTTGCTTGCCATCCTCTTATTTGAGTTGTTTCTAATGATGAGGCCAGTTTGCTAATGAATGGCTTAATTCTGCAAGGTTTAAACTCCACTCAGCACTTTGCAAGATCAGTCCCCAAAGCTGCATTTTCCCATTGAAGAGCAGCTCCCATAACAACAACAAAAGAACTGTTTCTGCCCACACAAATCTGATTACTGATCTGGAGGCCTAGAAAGTACCAAATAACACCATTAATTATTTTCAAACAATATGATGTAGCTCCCCTCTCTTATATGTAAACTTTATATGAATGCTTTAAGTCCATTCATGATGTCATCTTACTCACAGATGAGCCTTAGGGTATGTCTACACTACGAGAGTAGTTCGATTTTACTTAAAGCGAATTTGTGGAACCGATATTACAAAGTCAAACGTGTGTATCCACACTAAGGACAGTAATTCAACTTTGTGAGTCCACACTAACGGGGCAAGCGTCGACGTTGGAAGCGGTGCACTGTGGGCAGCTATCCCACAGTTCCCGCAGTCCCCGCTGCCCATTGGAATTCTGGGTTGAGCCCCCAATGCCTGCTGGGGCAAAAAATGTGTCGAGAGTCATTTTGGGTAACTGTCATCATTCAACCCTCACTCCCGCCCTCCCTCTGTGAAAGCGCCGGTGGGCAATCAGTTGGCGCACTTTTCTGGTGATTGACAGCACGGACGCCACAGCACTGCGAGCATGGAGCCCGCTGCGATCATCGCTGCAGTTATGGCCGTTGTCAACACCTCGTACCTTATCATCCACCTTTTTCAGAGGCAGATGCTGAGAAATCAGGCGAGGAGGCTACGGCAGCGCAGTGAGGACATTAAGTCTGAGAGAGGCACAGACCTTTCACAAAGCACGGGACCCCGCACTGTGAACATCATGGTGGCAGTGGGTCATGTTGATGCTGTGGAACGGTGATTCTGGGCCCGGGAAACAAGCACGGACTGGTGGGACGCATAGTGCTTCAGGTCTGGGATGAATCACAATGGCTGCGAAACTTTCGGATGCGTAAAGGAACTTTCCGGGAACTTTGTGAGTTGCTGTCCCCTGCCCTGAAGCGCAAGGACACCCTGATGCAAGCAGCCCTGACTGTCCAGAAGCGAGTGGCCATAGCCCTCTGGAAGCTTGCAACGCCAGACAGCTACCGGTCAGTCACGAACCACTTTGGCGTCGGCAAATCTACCGTGGGGGTTGCTGTGATGTAAGTAGCCAACGCAATCGTTGAGCTACTGCTCTCAAAGGTAGTGACCCTGGGAAACGTGCAGATGATCATAGATGGCTTCGCTGCGATGGGATTCCCAAATTGCGGTGGGGCTATAGAGGGAACTCACATCCCTATCCTGGGACCGGACCACCAGGCCAGCCAGTACATTAACCGAAAGGGCTGCTTTTCAATGGTGCTGAAAGCATTGGTGGACCATAGGAGACTTTTTACCAACATCAACGTTGGATGGCCGGGCAAGGTTCATGATGCTCACGTTTTCAAGAACTCTGGTCTGTTTAGACGGCTGCAGGAAGGTATTTACTTCCCAGACCACAAATTAACTGTTGGGGATGTGGAGATGCCTATAGTGATCCTCGGGGACCCAGCCTGCTCGCTAATGCCCTGGCTCATGAAGCCCTATACAGGCGCCCTGGACAGTGAAAAAGAACTCTTCAACTACCGGCTGAGCAAGTGCAGAATGGTCGTGGAGTGTGCTTTTGGATGTCTGAAGGGGAGATGGAGAAGCTTACTGACTCACTCTGATCTCAGCAAAACCAATATCCCCATTGTTATTGCAGCTTGCTGTGTGCTCCACAATCTCTGTGAGAGCAAGGGGGAGATGTTTATGGTGGGGTGGGAGGTTGAGGCAAATCGCCTGGCTGCTGATTACGCCCAGCCAGACAGCCGGGTGATTAGAAGAGCCCAGCGGGATGCGCTGTGCATCCGGGAAGCTTTGAAAGCTAGGTTCCAGAGTGAGCAGGGTAACCTGTGACTATTAAGTTTGTTTAAACAGAAGCTGAACCTGCCCTCGTTTCTTTACCCAGTTAATGTTGACTATCCTCTCCAGTTACCAACCCCCTTCCCCCCCTTCCAACACAACTTTAAAAATAAAATAAATGAAACTTTGTTCATTAACACCGTTTTCTTTATCAAGGATTTCGTGGTAAAGTGTTGAAACTGGGACGCAGTCTGTGGTGGGGAGCGGGTGTAGTGATGGAAAGGATGCTTCTAAACTTGAGGAATGACAGGCTCCTGCTCCTAGAGCGGTCCGCACTGGTGGACTGGTTGTTTCAACAGAGCCTGCCACCCCTCCTTTTCGGGACTCTTTGTGCGGGGGCTATGTGACTTTGTGGTGGGGGAGGGCGGTTACAGATCCCCTGCTGCGTGGCTCTGTCATCCAGGCTAAGGACCGCTGCATAAGATCTGTAACTGCCCTCCCCCACCACAAACTCACATAGCCCCCACACACAGAACATGAAAACTACCTCCCAGACTGACCAGGGTGCCTAGTGACTGCAATGTGTGTGCGACCTTCTGCTGAACCTGCCCCTGTGTCTGTACCCTGGTAAAGGTGACTGTCCTCTCCAATTACCAACCCCCTTCCCCCCCTTCAAGTACACTCTCCTCTAAAAGAACATGACGGAAACAGTAATTAACAAAAACGTATTTTTTATTAACAACTACACAGTTAGGGGATGAAACAAGTACAGGGGCTTGGGTGAGGTGCTTTTGGAGTGAAGGAAAGGATTTATCAAATCTTTGGGAATGAGAGCCTTCTATTACTTGAGCAGTCTGCAGGGGTGGAGTGACTGTTTTCACGGCCCCTGACGCCCCTCCTTCTTGGGACTTTGGGTGAGGGGGGGATGGGACTTTGTGGCGGGGAAGGGCAGTTAGAGATAGACTGCAGCGGGGCTCTGTCCTCCTGCCTCCGGTCCTGCAGAACATCTACAAGGTGCCGGAGCATGTCTGTTTGCTCCCTCATTAGTCCAAGCAGCGTTTGAGTCGCCTGCTGGTCTTCCTGCCGCCACCTGTCCTCCCATTCGCTGTGTGATCGCTGGTATTGCGATGTTCTCCCTCCACTGGGTCTGCTGTGCCGCCTCGGCTCGGGAGCAGCCCATAAGTTCTGAGAACATCTCGTCCCGTGTCCTTCTCTTTCGTCGCCTGATCTCCGCCAGCCTCTGGGAGGGGGATGCCGGGGTAGCTTGGGAGACACTCGCAGCTATGGGATGGGGAAAAGGGAGTGAATTCCTCACGAAGATACAGTTTTCCGAACAATGAATATAGTCTTTCTCTGTGAACAAGACCATGCACAGCACCTATCACATGCGCACTCAGTACAAGGTCGAATTTTCGGCCTTCCCATTGAGTGCCTGGGGTCTTGCTGTACAGATCACACAAGCGGGGCCGGACAACGGAATTTGGCTAGCAGGCGGACATGGTAAGCCGTAGACTTTTGGCTGCTTAAAGCTTAATTTATAGCAGTGCCCTCCTTTCCTGTTCCAAGCAATGCTCCTAGCGTTGGCCAGTTCCTGCTGCCGGCAATCCGGCCAGCATGAACTCTGCCCCGTCCCACCCCCCTCGCGGCTGTCCCCGGGAAAGATCCCTGCATGCTGCTTCTGTCACGCCTCCACTGCGTGGCTGTAAATGACCGGTTACAGTTATGTAAAGGAACAGGCAATCAGTCCCAATACTAACATTCACCTAATTGAAAGCAGGTCACCATGAGTGATATCACTCTGATGAGGATTTCGGAGACAGAGAAAGACCGCATGCTGCGTGAATGTCAGCAAGCACCAGGGCCGTATGCCGCCATGCTTTGAGAGCAATGATCCCGGAGTACTTGCTGCTAGCCTGGCGCGGAAAAGTTTCCTACCATGGAGGACGCAATAAGGCCGCTCTCCCCAGGAACCTGATGCAAAGGCTTTCACAATATCTCCAGGAGACCTTCGTGGAGATGTCCCAGGAGGATTTCTGCTCTATCCCCGGACATATTGACAGAATTTTCCAGTAGCTGCACTGGCAAGGACTAGAAACTAAAGTGCCTAGGACAAACTAATCATGAAAAATCTATTGTTAAGATACCATTCCTATTCTGTTCAAAATAAATGTTTAAAACATTTACCTACTGATCCTTCCCCTGATTCACGGTCCGGGTTACCGCCTTGGGAGGGTTGGTAGGGGATCTCCGTGAGGGTGAGATCCTGGCTGTCGGGGAAATCAGCGTTGAAAGCGCTGTCGACTGCCTCGTCCTCCTCATCTCCTTCCTCATCTTCCCCGTCCGCGAACATCTCAGAGGAAACGGCCGTCGACAATACCCCATCGTCAGAGTCCACGGACAGTGGTGGGGTAGTGGTGGCAGCCGCACCTAGAATGCAATGCAGTGCCTCGTAGAAACGGCATGTCTGGGGCTGGGATCCGGAGCATCCGTTTGACTCTGGTCTTCTGGTACCCTTGTCTCAGCTCCTTGATTTTCACGCGGCACTGTGTTGCATCCCGGCTGTATCCTCTCTCCGTCATGGCTTTTGAGATCTTCTCGTAGATCTTCGCATTCCGTTTTTTCGATCGCAGCTCCGAAAGCACGGACTCATCGCCCCACACAGCGATCAGATCCAAGACTTCCCGATCAGTCCATGCTGGGGCCCTCTTTCTATTCTGTGATTGCAACGATTGCATCGTTGCCAGTGCTGCTGAGCTCTCCATGATGTCCAAACAGGAAATGAGATTCAAACTGGCCAGACAGGAAAAGGAATTCAAATTTTCCCGAGGCTTTTCCTGTGTGGCTGGTCAGAGCATCCGAGCTCGGACTGCTGTCCAGAGCGTCAACAGAGTGGTGCATGCACTGTGGGATAGCTCCTGGAGCTAGTAGCGTCAAATTCCATCCACACCTACCCTAATTCGACATGGCCATGTCGAATTTAGCGCTACACCCCTCGTCGGGGAGGAGTACAGAAATCGATTTAAAGAGACCTCTATGTCGAAATAAATAGCTTCATTGTGTGGACGGGTGCAGGGTTAATTCGAGTTAACACTGCTAAATTCGACATAACCTCCTAGTGTAGACCAGACCTTAAATAGGGCTGGTCAAAATTTAGAATTTCTATTTCACAGGAAATTTTGATATTTTGACATTCAAAATTTTGTTTTAAAATAAAAATTTTGTTGCAGTCTATTAGCTTTTTAATATTTCATGCCAAGTCATTAGTAGTAACACATAATATGCACTTCTCCTACTGACACTTGATGAACTAATAATAAAAGTAATATAAAAATGAAAAAAATCCCATAAAATAAGTTTTCAAACAAAAAATTCCAAAAGTTTACAAAATAAAGTTTTCCTAAACACAAAAATAAATTATAGTTTAAAAAAAAATCTGCAGAAATGTTGGTTTTATCAAAATGGCATTTTCCAACAGAAAATTGTTGCACTTAAAATTCTCTGGCCAGCTCTTGTCCTGAATCCAATCCATCACCAAATACTTGTAATGTCGATTTTTCCTTCTATATTTCTGGGTCAGGAAACACTCCTATTGTTAACTTCAAGGCATTTTGGATCAGGTGAGTATTCCAGACAGTGTCACTTGGATTTCAGAAGCATCAGGGAATCTATTGTGTAAGAGATCTTTTTGATTTAGCTTTGCCTCTCTCCATCTGTGAGATACAGAGGATTGTGAGCATTGCTTGACTTACCATTTTAGTATTTACAGATTAGATATTTTATACATCCATGCTCTTATGATTATCATCAAAGCAGGCAGATTTTTGTTTATCTGCACCCAGTCCTCCAGTAATGGCAAATTCAATATTATCCACTTCAAAATACTATCAAGAGCTGTATGTATTGTTCACCACTTACGCTGTATAACATAACTTTGATCACAGTCTTATCTGTGACCATGTTCTTCCAGGCAAATTTTTCCGTTAGTGTCACAATTCCAGAAGTTTTATCATGTAATGTTTTCTTGATTATGAAAGATGCTTTCCGACATCTTCTGGTTCAGTCCCTTCATTTTGGGTGGTGGGAAAAATATTGGTGCGGTTCCTGTTAAAGTCTTCATATTATATAGATATAACATTTTTCTACTATAAATAAGAGACCAGCCTATTGTATATTCATTTAAATTTGAAACAGAAATCTCATCTATTCCTTAAATACAGGGAGTGCATTTCTGGAACATTTTCTGAAGTGAAAAAATTGAATATATTCCTTTTTATTTATATTCTACTTTATTTTCCTTTAATCTACTCTTCTTTAAAAATGCTATATGGTGGCTTGTATATCATTCCCTGTTTATTCGGATTATGTGGTTGTCAGTTACTTTATATCCCTTGAGAATTTACCCTGCGGCTGCTGAACATCAGTGAAATTTCATATTGACATTTTATTGCTTACACTTTGTAGCATTATTTTATTCCTCTGTGCATCCTATTTCTCATAACACATGTTTTAACTCTATTAGTTAATGAAAACATTAATAGTAAATAGTTCTTGAATAATAAACCCCCGCAAGTTAAAGAAAAACAGAAAATCAGAGAAGTTAGAAATGGCTTCTAGCAGCATAGCTGGGTGTTCTACCATCCTCTTCCTGGCCTCACACATAGAAAATTTGCTGGGCGATGCGGTGAAGCCGTAGCACTAGTTCTAGCGATCCTAGCCTGTGGCCAACAACTTGGGGACCATGGCCTGCCAGGCTTAGCTAGCCCAAAGCTCTTTGAGGCAAAATTAAGGGTGAAGTAGGACTGAAACAGTGTGGACTGGCCATTCTGTTTTAGAACAGAGCACTGCTCTAGCTGAATGAAAAATACTCCAAGCCTGTTAATTCCTTCCCACTCTCTACCCGCCTCCATTCTGCACCTCTGATTGCATTCCACAGTGGTATTTTCCTGTGATTTGTGCGGTTGCCTACAGGCGAAGCAACCTTGTACATTTTTAGCACACAGTAGGAGGAAGAGGAGTTTCCTTCATCTAAAGCAGAATTAGAACAGGAGAACAAACAGAATTAAGTGGGCATGAGGAACACCACCAGACCACTGGGAAGTCTGGGTTTAATGGGAATAGGTCTGTGGCCAGTGTGGGGAGAAAGATGCCCGTATGAAAGAGTGAGTAGCTAGATGAAGGGAGGCCAATAAGGCTATAGTGAAGTGAGGATGTGGTGGAAAACATCAACACGGGGCACTTCCTTCATTAAACTATCTTTTTATTGTTTCTTCCCCCCCCCATCCCAAACATACAAAATATGGTTTTAAGTGACAAAAAGAATGGATAACAAGTAATGTTGCATTTACAGTAAATGCCACTTAATCACAACCCTGATAGCAACAACTTTGGTTAACAGAAACATTTTTGTCTGGAACGGACATTGTCCAATTCACTGTAATTCTATTTGGTCTGGATATCGCCAGCAGAAATGCCAGCTATGGACAATTTCTTTTCCTGTCACCCCATGGGCCCCCCCAGTGTCCGCATTCCATGCAGAACGCCCCGGGGCAGGCCAGGTTTGTGGGACTGCTCACAGGAGCAGAAGCCCTGGGACATGCCGAGCCTGGGCCTAGGTAGGTTGCAGGTAGGACAGCGGGTGGGGGTGGAGGGGAAGGGAGCGACTGCCAGGGGGAATGGCGGTATTGGTGGCCCACAGGGCTTCACAGTATTTCTTCCTGCACTGTCCAGGAGTTCTCAGCATCACACTCCACTTCTTCCCTCAGCATCTTTTCTTCTTCTTTCCTCATTACGTTCCGAAGAACAAAGAGTGTCCTCCTACAGCTTCTGGGACGTTTTGTCTCTGAATCTTTTGAGGGCCTCCTCCACCCGGTGCTCCTGTTGACAGAGTTTTATCTAAATGGCTAGGAATAGGGTGCCTGCATTTCCATGACTAACTCTTCAGAATACAGCATCAGAGTACATTGTAGTGTTATGGTTAAAAAGTAGCACTCATACCAATCTGTTACTGAAATATGCAATCTGGCAAATGTAGCTCTGTTGACGGTGGGAAGGGCGTTATGGGTTAGTAAATCAAGTCTGAAGTGAGCACTCTATTTTGACATGTTCTAATTGCACATTTTCTGTTTACTTGACAGTGCATTAAATTTTAGAAGTAGGGCAGGAGGTATGGCTTAGAAACAAAGATGAACATTGTTTTTTCTTCTTCAAATATATTTCACCTGTTAAAAAAATTTCTACCCAATGTAGTGTCCTACTTTCCAAGTGTTCATGTTTTCAGTCTAAGATTACTCTTTTACAGGGTAAAAAGTCAACTGAAGCACATAAACCTCATTAATCGGGAGTTTTCAAATGCTGATATGGTTGCATAGTCTTTTAAAGGCCTTTGGGCATTAGACCTATAGAATGTGATATTAGTTATTGGCATGTCTGTGCAACAAAGCACTTGAGAGAATGACTGACAGGCCATAAGTGCATATCAGAGAGAACCTGTGCTTATATCTGCTTCAGTGACTTTATTAGCCACACCCTTCTTGTAAATTGTAAACTGTCAGTCATGGTTCTATAGTGATGTTTAAAACAAGTCAGGGTCTAATACCCCCAACTTCTTTTATGTCCTAATTCCTTAAGGTACATTTAGAAAATGCATCTGTGTTTTGTCTCAGTGTAGGATTTGTCTAGCAAACATTGAATAGTGAGCCCTATAAGTGTGATTTGAGTACAAGATGCAGTGGTAGTGTGTGTGGTGTGTGTGAATTTGTATATTATATATACATAATATACACCGCTCACATACATACTTAGTTACACAGTGTATAACTTATATACTGTGTCTCTATAGAGATTTGCACAATGTATAATTAATATGTGATATAAGTTTACATAGCATATGTTACTAATACGTACTGCATCAATGTTACTAATTTGGGTATATATATATATATATGTATGTGTATATATATATATATATATGTATGTGTATATATATATATATATATAGTTAGAAAATAGAGAATTGGGGGCATTAGATTTCAAGTTTCTAGTTTTAGCATATGCCTTCCACATAATTGAAACCCTTGTTTCACTTTTTCTTATATATGTGTGTATATATATATATATATATATATATATATATATGCATCAATGTTACTAATTTGGGTATATATACTAATTTGGGTATATAATGTTACTAATTTGGGTATATATATATATAATTTGGGTATATATATATATATATATATATATATATATATATATATATATAATTTGGGTATATATATATACCCAAATTAGTAACATTATATACCCAAATTAGTATATATACCCAAATTAGTAACATTGATGCATATATATATATATATATATATATATATATATACACACACACACACACATATATATATATATATATAAGAAAAAGTGAAACAAGGGTTTCAATTATGTGGAAGGCATATGCTAAAACTAGAAACTTGAAATCTAAGGCCCCCAATTCTGTATTTTCTAAAATCAAATATATTACTTACACTGTTTGAGAAGAATTAAAGAACATAGCACACCAAATTCAGTTTTGGTGTATGGAGACCCAATGCTCATTGAATTCAGTGGGAGTTGGGCTTGCTTATGTCTGGACTACATTTAGTTCATACTTCTGTATAATCCACTGGCTAAGAATATATTAGTCTTATAGAGACCATGATGCTTTCCTGTTTTGCTACAGAGGTTCTGTTTATTTGTAGGGCTTGTTTTGTTTTGGGTGAAGGGCTGGTCCTATATTTTTTCTCCTACATTTTTTTTAAAGCTTCTTTTAATTACTCTATGCTTTGCACACTCAAACTTCAATGGCTTACAGTTTTTCACTTGATCAGAAAGCTGATTTAATTTGCTGCAAGGTTAAATGTTAAAGGTTTCAGGCCTATGACCATGAATTATCAAATTAAATTCAGTGCATTTAGTGTAATTGCTTTAGTAACTTGGGTGCTTTCTAACTACTCCTCTTCTGAATTTTAGTCTCTGAAGGACAGATCCACTAAATAAGCCTTGAGGGGCACAGGTGGGCTAGGTTGTTCTTTGGGTTTCACCTGTGGGGTCTTAGGGTATCTCTTCCAGTCTGACCACATCCTGAGACCATGTCTGATGAGGCCTGCTCTGCTGACAAGTGAGAGAATTTAAACACCTGTAGGTTTCAGATGTTTAAGCCCAAATCAGTTTTGAAGTAACAAGAAAGGGTGAGCAAATGGTTCACATTTCAGGCAGTTGTCAGCTAAATATGTGCACTGGTCTGTTAACTATTTGGCCAGGCACATTTTGACTGTTTAGCCTTTCTTTTTGCCCTTAGAAGGCAGCTGTATAACATGAGAAAGTTTTTATCAGAAATGTCATATTCATGGGCTAAATAGTAAAGCGTCTGAGTAAAATCAAAAGTAAAAAACTTAAATACAGCTCACAAATTATTTAAAAAGTATTTTCTTATTTTTCTTAAGCAAACCACTTGCATTCGTTTTCAGCTCACTTACAATATTCTCTGTAAAAGCTGAGAAACAGTCTTAATCCACATAGCTGTGGGATGGGGAAAACAAATTTAAAAAAGGACAGAGTGTCAGTCTTAAATGTCCTGGCTTTAGTTAGCTTAAATTAGATGTTTATTCTCTCCTAAATGCATGTACAGAGCATCCATTAATTTTAATAGGCATGTGTGTTCATCAGGGAGAGAATGTATTCCATGCTGACTTAGTTTTCTTTTAAATTCCTTTGGTTTTTTGTTTGTTTGTTAAACCTTTGATGTCCCTTAAAGGTGTATTACGCTCCTGATAGACATGAAGGGCTTTTGGAGATTTCACAATACAATACATAATGATAACACTCATAAAATATTTCTCCAGAATATGTACCAAATATTCAGAGTTAAAAATATAAGTACATAAACTCTAACCACCAAAGTATAGTGACAATTTCAGAAAGAACTAATTATATGCTACTGTAATCTACCATACAGCACGCAGAGCTCCATTTCCTTCAATGGGGATGCATTCCAGTAAAGCAGTTCACACGTACTACATATTGCAGCATCAGGGCCTAAATATTTTGTCAGGTAAATGTATAAAATTCATATTAACATTGCATATGGGGAAAAGAAAGCCTGTCTTGTATGATGCTTACAGTGTTATTATTAGATGCAGTTATTTGTTAAGCATCAACAACGTGCATGGTGCTGTACTAGGGATCACATGAGAATCTCCATCCCAGTGATCCACCTAATCACATAAATAAAAAATCTACTTGTTCAGTAACCTAGAATGGCTTTTTAGAGTATTTTTATTTATTCGGTTAAACAGATAACGAAGCTTGGCAGGATTAGATTTTTATTAGTAAATGTCAATTTCACCATACACACACAAACCGACAAAAAAAAGATTTCCATTGAAAATAATCTAAATTTACAAATAGGCAAAGTAAGAAAAATGCTAGTTGGTAACTTATTAGGGTTGTATTTAAGGATATTTACTTTGTATATTTTGACAGGTGATGTTGTCAATTTGTGTTTTAACAGTTATAGAAATTTAACTTTTTGAATCTCAACATCGGGTGTCATTAAAAAATTATCTGCCCCTCCCATACAAATTTAAATTGATAAAAATAAAAATGCTTAAAAACAAACAAACATTGATATTATCCATCAAAATTGTAAAAATAAAAATTGAATTCTGCAAAGCCTAGAGATAAGCATGAATAAACTGTCTATGCAAGACTCTTCTAGCCCTTGGCAGAGAAATAAAAATAAAGATCAATTAAAGGCTTATCACTAGGAAAAGACACCAAGGTTAGCAACCTCAGTGTAGTTTACCAGGATGTACATCCCGACTTGTTCTGTAATGAAGACATAATTAACACCTTCTACCCTCAGTGTAACCAAGCGAAGTTGATGGTGATGTAACTGTTGAGATCTACCCACATAGACCTTGGATCAGCTACATTGAGGTAGAATATGTTAAGTTGGGTAGTCACTAGCGAAAAGTCAAGGTAGCAAACCTCAGTGCCTTTTCCTAAGACACAGGCAGTGGTGGTACAATGGCAAACTAATAACCTTTCCCTCGCCACAGAACCAAAAATGTTCCTCACTGCAGATCCTGCAAAAACATAATTGTCCCAATAAAAATACACACTCTTCCCCACCTCCCACCTGCCCCAAAAGATGAGTGTATATCATATTATTCAGATTGTTTCAGACCAGGGGTGGGAAAGAATTCCAAAGTTAAGGGGCACTCCCAGAGAATGCCCTTGCTGGCAGCTCCCTCTCTTATATACCAATGGAGTTCCAGGTCAGACACCTCCATGGGTCTCAGCTGTGGCAGTGTCACACATGTATAAGTACTGTACATTCTGAAGATTTGTACTGTGTATGCTAAACATTTTTGTAAAAGCTTTGGAAAGCAAGATGCACTTGCGAGATGTGCAGTAGATAAAATGAGAGATCTACTTTGGTTTATCGTTCTCGGTTTTTCCAATCTGGCACTTACTGATGAGGACCAGATCAAGGAACCTAGTGTCTGCAGTGCTCGAATTGCATTAGTGCATGTGGTTATGCCACACCAACAGTTCTTACCACTACTGCTAGAAACAATCAAAGGAACAAAGGTGGCAGGAGATGCAGTGTGGTTTAGTGGTATGGCACTGGATTGGCCGTCAGGAGAGCTGAGTTCTATTCCCAGTTTGCCACTAACCTACTGTGTGACCTTGGGCAAGGCACTGTACTTTTTTGTGCCTCTGTTTCCCCTCTTCACCCGTTTTTCTGACTTGTCTATTTAGACCATAAGTTCTTTGCAGCAAGGGCTGTCTCTTACTACGTGTTTGAATGGTATCCTCTACAACGGGATCCTGCTCTTGGGTGGGATCTCTTATAGTAATAACAAATATTTTAAAAGTATAAATAGTAAGGGGAGCATACATCCCATCATTTGTTTTCCCCAAATTTGAGCCCTGAGGGAATTGAGGGCACTAAGCACATTGCAACGACAAGTCCTGTGTGTCTTAAATGCTACAATTAAGCAGGGCAAATGCCAAAGATTGTCGGTAATCTTGCAAACTGCATTTTGCTGGCACGTCTTTGCATATGTTATGATGGTCTGTGGCAACCTGGAGTGATTGTTTTAAGAGTTGATGGTTGTTAATGGAAGTAATTATAATTTGCAAACACAGAGCACCTTTTATATAAAGATCTCAAAGTGCTGTATGCGTATGAATTAAGCTTCACACGATCCTGTAAGGTAGATAACTTTATTGTTGTTGGTATAGAATGATGCGCCCAGGAAACTAGGTCAGTTTCTACCTGATTGGCATTTTCTCACATCACACCTGAACAGAACTGAGCAGCCAATGAAACGGCAGGAATTTGGGGATGCCAGTGTGAATGACCTTGCACCACCTATCAGCCAGCCAGCTTTGCCTGGGTCAGAGTGAACAGCACAAGGCCTGAGCTGGCAGTTACACTCTGGAAACATTCGGATGTTAGTTTTTCCGGTTTTAGCTAGTCCTGTCGCATTCAGAGCGGTGCTAAAAAGAGCAGCGAAACCAGAAAAAGCGTGGAGAAAAACAGATGGATTCACCATTTGTTGTAGTGCATGAGGCAGTGTAAACGAGCCTGGGTTTTGCCAAGCCTCTAAATCACTGTTCACAGTGGCATCTGCCATAAACAACACTCTACCCCAGACTCTTAGCTACAGTTTTTCCTGATGAAGAACGCCAAGTTGCTTTGGAACAGGAAGGCCGCACTGATGCTCAAACAGTCTTTGTTAGAAGATGGAGCTCTTGTTCCTCCTCGACCTTCCTTCCAGAACTTTCCACGTTAATAGTAAAGGTTTGCGTTGCAACTTGAGTCCAACTAGACAACATCTCCTCTCCCTCAGCCAAAGCCAAGAAGCTGTCTACATTAAAGATACGTATTATTAAACCCTTTTGCGTCTTGCCAGCAAAGGTTGAAAATATTCCATCATCGGCTCTACTGATAATCTTTCTTTATGCATAAGGGTCACTTCGTTGAGGAGTAAGTGTGACAGGGTCCTGAGCATTAGACAGTCACTTGTCCACCGCTCCTCAGGCAATATTGATTTGGCAGACCCCTAATGGTTCAGGTAACAGCATCAAAAAGGAGGTATTCAAAGTAGTTTGTTTTGCAAGACCCTGTTCTTTTTCAAAATATCACTAAATCGTTAAAACTGATTCTGTCTCCCCGTCGGAAGAACATCATATTAGCTTTGAGGAGGAGAAGCCCAATAATACTATTCCCTTCCATCCAGTGCCCCAAAAGTTAAGTAACAGCATCTGGGTAGTGCCAAATAGATGCTTCATTCTCCCTGCAGACAGAAGGGCTTGTCTATATGAGGAAATTGATTGAAACAGCTGTTGTGGAATATGTACTGCTGTGAACACTCTATTCCAGAATAAAAAGTCACTTTACTCCTGAATAATGAGTACCATTCCAAAGCCGAGCAACTATTCCAGAATAAAATCACTTTTATTCCAGAATAAGTGTCCACCCAGAGAGCTATTCCGCAATAGTTCATTCAGCAAGAGCTATTCTGGTCAATTTTCCTGTGTAGACAAGCCTTTAGTAATACAAGGCAGCTATGTAGGCACAAAGTCTTAACATTTGTTCCCCAGAAGCCAGGTTTTCAGGGAGTCAGTCTCCCCTTTCTAAAGAGAGCAACACCAATCTCAAAGATCCACTAAAGGAGACTGACAGTCTTTTTTCAAAGGTTCTGGCATTATGTTCCTATGCTTTGCCACAGCTCTAATGGAGTAGATTTCAGAGTTGTTGGTTTTTTCCCCCTCCTCAACAGCTTTCACTTAAGATGTGAAGAAGAAATTCCACCTTGCTGAGTATCTTAGTATCTGCAAAATGCATACCAAGATTCCATCCCCTATCAGCCAGGTCTACCACTGAGTTTTAATGTAGCCCACAGAGCCCTCTGGCTTAACTCTTCATTAGTGGGAGAAATGTCCACTAAGTGAAAATTAATGGCTCTCCCCTACTGGAGTAGTTGCCTTGATCCCCTTAATCAGACCCTGAATTGCTTGCCCCTGACACGTAGGAAGTGCAAAGAATATCCCAATAGGGCTCATTCCTGATGCAGAGCTAACTTTCGATATGTCTCTTCTATAAAGCAAGGAAAGAAGAAAGTGTCCCTCCAAGTCAAAGGGTTGTCGCCAGCAGCAGAGGTCTGAGGGCACGTGAACATACATAATGTCATTTTACCTCCAGGACCCTTTGCATTAGAGGCTGCCTCCTTCAGTTTCAGCAGCAATGGAGGCACATCATTTCTAGCTGGGGGGCTGGGTTCATTAGTGCTGCAGGTTTTCGTAGACTTTCTTCAGTTTTCCTCTTTATCCCAAATTGTCCATCTCTCTCCCTCTGTTTCTCAGGACAAAGGAGTGAAGGGATAAAGTCAATAGAAGATCTCCTTGCCCTGGGTGCTGTGACATCAGTCCCAAGGTTTTTTGCCACCCGCAGTAACTATAGCATCGATTCAGATCATTAATTTTGAGGTCTGCTTAATTTATTTCATTTGAAAGAAATGGTCTGATGGGGATTGCTTTAGCCCTGATAGACTTCATATGGTTGCCACCAAGATGTTCAATATAGAGTCCCCCTGTGCAAACATTGGAGCCAGTGCCCCAGGGAATTTCCTCATATCAAAAGGATATAGAGAATGTGTACCTGCATGTCCTTATTGCCTCCTAGAATCAACTGTACATGCAGTTTTGCTTAGAAACCTGTACTTTGAGTGTTGCAATCTCCCTTTTGGTCTCACTGGCACCTAGAGTTTAAATACAGTTCAGAAAACATGTTAGTGACCCATCTCCAGGAGCAGAGAATTGCATTGATTTGTTATCTCAACAATTAGGCAGAGTGTAGCAATTCCTTTTGAGAGACTGAGACACAATTAGCCAACTCTTGCACTCTAGCCTTGTTCCAGAGCTATCAACTTGTTATAAGCCTGCTCAGAAGTTTTCCGATGCTGTCCCAAAGTTTTATGCATCTGGACATCTTCTTCTGCATCAACTTCAAAAAGGAGCCTTCTTGTCAAAGAGTAGCCAAAGTAAAGCCAGGAGTCTAGGAATTCCAGGTCCTTCCTCTCTTCACCAAAAAATGCACCTACTCCAATTGCTTGTCTCCTATCTCCAAGTGGTTCCCTGCGCTGACTTCTGGTTTTCCACCCTGCACCTGTTTCTTCTCAACTGGAGATAATCAGTCCCAGGACTTGGAGAGACTAATAAGTATCCAGCTGCACATCAAAGTTTCCCTCTTGTGGCGACTTTAGGAGTCCAGTCTGTTAAGCGGTTTCACTAACCAATCTCTGAGGGGTACTGTGAAAACAGATGGCATATGGGGGGCAAACGGCTAACGGAAATTGTCCCATTTCAAGACAAAATTAGATACATATGTTGTGCTACAAGCTATAAGAAAGGCCTTGTTTGCATTCTGGGGACTGTCATCAGAGAGGCCCGGCCGTTCTAATTGGGTCACAGTTCATTGGTGGTTGCCTACCTGTACTGGCAAGGGGGATACCAAGTGTCCCAGACAATGCTTCGAGTACAGCATGCTGTTTCAATGAGCAGAGAAGAACCTTACTGCCCTCATCCCATCTTGTAGGAAGAGCAAGTCATCTGAAGCCCAGAACTCAATCTTTCTTGTGGAAGGGGGTCTTCTTCCAGTGGTCCTTCTCTCTCTGCTATTCAGGCAGAAGTTTCTTGTCTAGGATTTCTTCATCAGTGAACATCCAGTTTTCCCAGGCTTTGTTCCAGGACCCTCTGGCCTATCAGGGGACATCTTCTCAGGCCTGTAGCCCAAGATTCTCCTTCACATGTTTCTGGACTCCTCCACAGAGTTGTAGTGGGCGGACTATCCATAGCATGTGGGCATTCCCTTAATCACTCTCAACTGTCAATGACTCAGATCTCAGACCTGCGGCCCCTCCTAACTCAGGGTCTTTGGACATCGAGGGAGCTCTCTCCTCATATCAATGTCAGAGAACTGAAGGTGATCCATCTTGCCTGTCAGGCTTTCCTACCTCATATTGGTGGGAGAAACCTGTTTGTTCTTACAGACAACACCACAACTGTGTTTTACCTCAGCAGGCAGGGAAGAGCTTGCCTATCCTCCTTTTTCAGGAAGCAATTCAGTTAACCTCAAGGCCTCTTGCCTTCCGGGGGTGCAGAATGAGCTAACAGACCACCTGAGCAGGTCATTTTCGAGTCACTGTGAGAGGTCTCTTTGCCCAGATGTAGCCAGATGTATTTTCCAGCAGTAGGCAGACTCCCCAAATAGATCTATTTGCAAACAGGTCCAACAGAAAATGTTACCAGTTCTGTTCCCTGAAAGACCACAGTCCAGGCTCAATCACAGATGCCTTCCTGCTACCCTGGATAGAAAAGTTTGCAATCTACTATGACTTAGGGCTTGTCTATAATACCGCTTAAGTCGATGTAACTTGCGTTGCTCAGGGATGTGGAAAAAAACCACTCCCCTGAGCGACGTAAGTTATATCGGCTTAAAGCAGCGTCTACACCACGCTATGTCGGCGGGAGACACTCTCTCACCAACATAGCTTCCTCCTCTCATTGAGGTGGAGTAATTGCAGCACCGATGTAGTGCGGTAGTGAAAATAAGCCCTTAGATACAGTAGTGATGAGCCTGGTATAAGAACCTGAACAAAACAGAATAGTCCAGTTTTCTATGTATACTTTCACTAAGACACTATAGAGCAGGGGGCAGGCAAACTTTATGGCCTAAGGGCTGCATCGGATTTCCGAAATTGTATGGAGGGACAGTTAGCCCAGCCCCCGCTCCCTATCCGACTCCCCACCCGTTTCTCAACCCCCTGACGGCCCCTCCTGGGACTCCTGCCCCATCCAACCCTCCCTGTCCCCTGACAGCCACCCCCGGGACCCCTGCCCCATCCACCTCCCTTGCTCCCTGTCCCCTGACCGCCCCCAGACCCTTGGCTGCTGACTGCCCCCCGGCACCCCATCCAACCCCCCCCTCCTTCCTGACTGCCCCCTGGGGACTCCTGCCGCCATTCAACCCCCCTGTTCCCCACCCTCTAACCGCCCCGCCCCCTATCCACATCCCCGCCCCCTGACCACCACCCCAAACTCCCCTGCCCTCTATCCAACTCCCCCTCCCCCGCTCCCTGTCCCCTTACCGTGCTGCCTGGAGCACCGCTGGTTGGCAGTGCTACAGCCGTGCCGCCCGGCTGGAGCCAGCCATGCACTGCGCAGCACAGAGCACAGGGTTAGGCTGCGGCTCTGCAGCTGCGCTGCCCGACAGGAGCTCGCTGCCCAGAGCATTGCGCCGGCAGCGCAGTGAGCTGAGGCTGCGGGGGAGGGGGAACAGCAGGGGAGGGGCCGGGGCGAGCCTCCCGGGCCAGTAGCTCAGGGGCTGGGCAGGAGGGTCCCGCGGGCCAGATGTGGCCGGCAGGCTGTAGTTTGCCCACCTCTGCTATAGAGTGTGCACTTCCACCTCTACTGATCCAGCCTTTGGCCAAACAGTTCTATCCTCTGTGCTCAATAGGTTGTCTTTCCCTGATATTTTTGTGGGACTGCTAGTTATAGCCCATCAAGTTACAGATTAACCTTGTCCACCAAAGAAATACCATTTACGAGTAAGAAAATTTGTCTAGTCGATAGAGGAGTTGGGTATAAAACCCAGAAGTCCTGCCAGCCTATCCCCTGCTATAATTACTAAACAATAATGGTATTATGTTGATCATGTTATACCATGACAGAACCGCTTATCGCATGTGTTACCACTATATATAGACGTATATCTGCTTGTGCTCAAGCTAATTAGGTGATCACATGCTTCAGAAGACTTATCAAACGTAAAACTGAAAATGCAGGCCTTTTTATTGCCAGGAGACTGCTCCTAAGATTGGAGTCAACGTGCCTGCAGGGGAGGGCATTGCAATGGCAGATCCCTGCCTGCCAAATCTGCTCCAACTGGCAATCCATCTGAGCCTGGTTTTGTCATATTTGGAGCACATTGTAGGACACGCCTCTTGGGTCTGGCTTTTCTGTGCTATTGGTACGTCCTGGGCAGTCTCTTGGGAAAAGTTAGCAAGGTTCTAGGGTAGCCAAGTAGATGCTCTCTGTTTTCAGCCGATAGTGTATTTTTAATTGAACTTAGTAAATAGCTTTGAGATGCTCTGGTGATGAGCACCTTCTAAATGTGTGTGATTAATTAACAAACAGACCAAAAAAAGACCCCACACACATACAGGGTGAAATCCTGGCTCCAGTGAAGTCAGTGGCAAAACTCCCTTTAACTTCAGTGGGGCCAGAATGTCACCCATGGACTTTATGCATATCCTCACATTAGCTAAGAGCAGAACCATAGACTCAAGGTGGAACAGCTTTGTAACACATATATGGTCATACTCAGTATTACTCACACTTCTGCGGTAATTACTTGCATGTAATTATCTCCTTTATCGTTTTAGGACAATATGTAAAAGCTTAATTTCAATATGAAACAAGCATGTGAAATAAAGAAATGTATAATTCACATGAAATTAGCTAGCCAGGTGAAAAGATAATTTGGTTAAACGTACCAAAAGAAGGGGATATGTTTTGACTAGTTGAGCTATTATACCACAGTAACACTCAATTGGCCTAAGTACTTACATCGTTTGAGTGCTTGCATTGTTTCTTTCTGAGCAACATATGGCTTACTCTTTTAAATAGCAGTGGCTGAAGTCTGTCTGGTTCACTGGGAGTTCATTGGTATATATTTGCAACTCCTGAAGCAAAAAACTGATATTTTATCTTTAGAAGGAGTTACATTTTTTTGAACTTATTGAATTTTTCAAAGATCAGCATGAAGAGTTCTGATTAAATGCTTGCTTCAGCGTTTTAAAGGCTTCTTGTGTCCCTGTTGCCTAAGGAGGTCGTACATTACGATTGCTCTGTAAACATCAGATTGTACAGAATTGGCTGTGCATACCATGCAGAGCACACAAAGAAGAAGTCAAATGGCTTATCTTGCACTTATCAACTAGTTTATTTTTCATGCCGAAAAAAAAGCTGTATTTTTACAAGAGCAGCTGCTACTTTGTAAATATTTTAATGGCTTCTGTTAAGTAGATCTGTCAATTTTGCAAACAATATTAAAATAAGATTTTCATTCTGCCATGTGATTGCATGTCTTGAGATGTATTTTATCCCTGAAAGTCCTGTGGAGGAGACTTGAGAATGGAAATTTTTTTTTATTTGCAGGCACAGAGCCCATAGCAAATAGGTGCATTTAAGTAATAATGCATAATATCACCACCAGGGAAGGAGTGTGAGTTTCATCACTATTGCATGAAGTCTTCTCAGAATGCCCTTCTGGCTGAATAATATGAAAACCTGTCAATGGGCTAATACAGAACTATCTTTGGCTCTTCCAGCCAGGTGCTAGATGTTACAATCACAGCTGCCAGCAAATTTTAGGAGGAAGGCATAATCATATATATGGATTCCTTGAGCACATTGCTTTAATCTAAGAGTATGTTATCATCATATAATATTATCCTAACTTATCTAGACAAATGTGATCTTCGGACATTTAGCAAGATATACGTTAACATCAGAGCATTTTAAAATGCTTTAAAAATCCTTTAAAAATGAAATCTTTCACGCTCTCAAAGAGAAGAGGCAAAGCCAGAAACAGATTTCTGAATTCTTTCAAATTTTGTGCAAATTCAAATTTCCAGATCTGAACTCAGCAAACTGCAGAGTCCAAGATCCAAACCTGGAACAGGCCTATTTTGTGGTTCTGATATAACCAAGACTACACATTATCTTGAAAAGTTTTCATCATCTCAGGCTGAAATCTTGTGTGAACACCTTGTGAGCCTTCCAGTACCACCAGACCAAGTCCTGATTTAGCCCTGAACCCTAATCCAGATATGAACCAGCCCATCTCTAATGTATTAGTGCCATTTTGGCTAGATCTCAGGTCTTTAAATTAGATGTAGGGAAAAGTAATTTAAGAATGTCTAAGAAAAAATGCTTCAATATATTAAAAGTAAATCTGTGCCCACAGGAAACAGGAATCCAAATTCCATAGTGAAGGTTTATATTTCTTCATTCCAAAGATCTTATAGCAATTGAGTCTCATGGTTTTGAGCTGCTGTTCACCTTCTCCTGAATATATCCTGTCATACTGTAGCCCTAGGTCCTCTTATCGGGAATAGCATTGGGACGGTATGGACCATCATGTTTTCTCCTGCTCCATTGCCTCCAAAATATACAAAGGTCATTCTTCCTTCTTTCGTTCCACCTATAGTGGAAGAAGCCACTAGTACCTGTAGTGAGCCTTTGGGGCCATCGTCATGTTCATGGTGTTTTTGTTTTGCATTAAGGAATTCCCTCTCTGTCCTAAAAGTAAAAAAAGATGTAGGGATCAACTTGTGTATGAACTGATAAAATAATATCTACACGTTACATGTGAATGGACTTTGGTGGGTATTTTTAATTTTTTTAATGAATTTAGTGATCATGAAAAGGGCCAGAATGCCAATATTTATCCACAGAAAAGAGAGAACATGTACAAGCTTTCCCTTGCTCCCTGTTAGTATTCCTCAAGCTTGTTCTGAAGGGACCACCTTTAGAGATAAGAAACATAGCATAGACCCATTCAAGTCTTCGGTCTCTGCTCTATACTACCAGCAAGGATACAACTTAGTGCAACGTGTGATGCTGGTTTTGTGATTATGGTAATAATACTGTGGCCTCTCATCACTAGGAACTAGACTGAAACTATTAATTCATTTCACATTAAGCACTGAATGACCATCAGATATAATTAACTTCTGGACACAGATCCTGGGTTGGATTTAAATTGTTAAATAGATGTGAAAGTGCCAAAACTCATTAGCATTCCTAAGGGCAAGCCAGTTCCCCCGAACTTATAGGGCTAAATTCAGAGGGTTGTGTAAATTGGTAGATGGTAGATTCCCTTAGACTCCATTAGACCTAGTCACACCCATTTAATGATCTGTAAGCTGGTATAACTAAGGGCTTGCCTACACTACAAAAATATCCAGGTTAGCAGTCTTGGTTACAGCACCACTATCCCCTGACCCAGTCACAACACATTTTAATTTGCATGTGACCTACCTGTGTTGTAACCAGATCACATAACAAGACACGTCCCAGGCTTCAGTCCACTTATACCTCCTTGTTACAGCACAGTTCAATCCCCTGCATAGGACAAACATTAACTATGTTGAAACAATGTAAAGGCTCAACTGAGAAGTTTTGGGGTTCACCCAGGCCAGTAAGGGGGTTTGGTCACAGTCTACCTTGTAACACTGGGTGTCTTGTGGCTGTGCAGCTTTGGTCCAAAGCTGTGACCCCCAACAGCCTTCCAGCAGCCCACAAACCTTACCCTAGCTTTGCCCAGCCAAATTACTCCATGAAGGCTGACCTTGGTACCCTTCCAGGCCGGAATTCATCCCCAAATCATCAAAGGGACCAGTCCCTCTCACTGGCAGGGCCGGTGCAACCCATTAGGCGACCTAGGCGGTCGCCTAGGACACTAATATTTGGGGGGTGGCGACTGGATCTGTGGCCACGCTGGTCGGCGGCGGTATTTCGGGGGCGGGACCTTCCGCCGGCTAGGGCGGCAAACAAGCTGGCGGCGTTCCTGCTCACTGGACCCTCCCAGATAAATGTTCAGTTCACTGCCTTTACAGAGGCAGAAAAACACTCCAACCCGTTAGCTGTCTGGAAGCACACACTTTATTGGACATACCCAGCATTGATGAGTTGTTATGACAGCAAAACAAGTTTACCATCAAAAGAGCGTGGATTAAGTGATACCAAGTAAAAGACAAAAGGTAGGGATGGTTACAAGCAAATAAAAGTGAAAACACGCATCTAAAAGTCTAAAACTTCATCTAGCAAGATACAGTCTTTGTTCAAGATGGTTTCGCTCACTCCCAGTCTCCTTTCCAGCCTTTTTTTGGCTGGTCTGGCCAGACTCCATTTCACAGATCAGATGGCTTGGTTTCTTTGTCTCCTAAAGTGAAGGATAAAAATTGAGTCTCTCTCTGTTCCTTATATTCCCAAAGGGATGTCTGTCTTACACGTTAGGAACGCCTCCTGGGAATTCCGTCTTCTGTCTCTCTCTTGGGTGCAGGAACCATGTTAATGCTCTGTCTCTCCGCTCAGGTTCGGGATAACCCCCGCGGGTTTAGCTCAGTGACTTTGTTTACTGCTAATGCGTAATCTGAGGTTAAACCCACAGTCCTTTGTGTAGGCCAGAGCTGTTTATTGCCGTTACCTAGCGTAGGCTGTCTGGTCTTAAAGATGTTCTAGTAACATCATACAGAGGGAATTCATAACTTTACATACTGTATAACGTTAACATCTACATTATACAATGATACTAATAACTCTCATGGTATTAGCTTTCATATACCTCACACATCATATCGTGTACAAATATTATTGCAGTAATGTGTAGGTTGTGCATACAGGGGTGCCCAGGATCACAATCTTCCTGTTGTTAATTGCTTTTGTAGCGATACACTTCTTTTCTGGTGTACCTCTGTGTGAGTTAACCCAATTGAGACTCCCTTAGAGGCAAATACATGGTTACTTGATGGGTATGCCCACAATGCAATGAAAGCCCAGGGTTAGTAGAACTCAAGTTAGCATACCCTGAGTATGTTAACCTGGGCTTGAGTATCTACACTCATTTGTAACCCCAGGTTAGGAATTGTTGAACCCTGGGTCCCAAACTGGTGCTCCAGCATCTAGACTGAACTATGTGGGCTGGAGTCTAACCCAGACTTTCTAGCACCCTCCCAAAATGGCTGCTCTAGCCCTTTGTTCGTGGTGGGAAAACTTGACTGTCCTCCAAACTTGACTGTCCAGAGGACAAAGAAAGTCAACTCGAGAGATTGTGGAATACTTTTGGCAGACTGCCAGAGCACAAGTCAAGAGGGGCTGCATCTATGGTGCAAAGCAATAGGGCTTTAGCCCCGAGGCCCAGCTTGACTCTGGTTCAGGTCCTGGGACTCTGGATCCAAGGCCTCGGTTAGCATGATTTGTGTGTAGATGGAAGGGGGTTAGGCTTAAGCTGAGTATGAATCCTGAGCTTACATTGCAGCGTAGACATACCCTTGGGGTCTGGGCCTAATTCAGAAGTGATGTGCAGGAGGGGGCAGGGAAAGTTACGTATTGGTAAGTGGGTGTGACTCTAAGGACTTGTCCACACTTAAAACACTACAGAAGTGCAGCTTCACCTCTGCAGCACTTCAGTGTAGACACTACCTAAGCCAACAGACTGGGTTCTCCCGTCAGCATAAGTACTCCTCCTCCCCAAGAGGCAGGAGCTAGGTCGATGGAAGAATTCTCCCATCAACCTAACGCTGTCTACCCTGGGAGTTAGGACGGTGTAGATACGTCTCTCAGGAAAATGGATTTTTCATGGCTATACCAATGTAAAATTCTAGTGTAGACCAAACCTCTGGAAGTCTAAGTAGGTGTGACTTAGGTACTGCAGCTTGGCATAACAAGAAAGTATAAATTAAACCAATTTAGACGAGTCTCTGAATTTTTTATATTGTGAGAACTGGAATGTTGGTAGCTCATCTCTGCTTCAGAGCTGAAAAACAGAATCTCTTCCAGGCCAAATACATTGAAAATGGATATCACAGTGCTTTGAAAACAGCTCTGAGAAATACAATTCATTACCAAAGGGTCTTACAGCTTAGTCCACTGAAATTAGGGTGGCTTCTGAGACCTGCCTAAGCAAAATTCGATTATTGCATGTTTAGGCCGCTACCTGGAGCTCTCTGCACACTTAACTAAAAAGGGACTGCAGAAACATTTTTTTAACTTCATTACTCAGCCCCTCTCTTTCTCTTAAGTGGTTACTACTCGTTAGTTTTGCCGAATGGGGCTCTCTGGAGACAGATTTAGGCAGAAGAAATTCTAGTTTACTTACCAGGAATTTGAACTTTCCAGATCTAGTATGTTGCCTCCATAGAAACACGCTCACTCTCTCGCTTTCACTGCTTCTCTTTGGAGTTTTTATTCCAGACAGATGGACAGAAACTTAGAGTGGGATCAACGTCTCTTCTTTAATAGAGTCCGGCTAGGAACTGTTGTGCGCCTGCATCGAGGCATGTGGCCCCTTACTAAGCTAATTCCGTTCAATGGTTCCCTGCCTGCATGATTCTATGTGTGTGGATCTGCGAAGTGCAGCCAGAGCATTCTAGTTATGGGGCTGTAAATAAGCTAGTTCACTCTTGTTCATCTCATTCACTACATTTTCACCTCACACGTGAACAGCGTGAAAAGTAATAAATCTTGGGGAGTTAGCCCTTTAGAAACTGAAGGATCAGAAACCCAAGTGACTTTGCCCTCCTAAGCTGGTGAGCACTTCTGGGTCTCTGGCCAAAATGTAAAATACAACAGTATGGTAACGCTTGCAGTAGCATTATGTTCTTCCCACTGCCCGTGGTGTTACCATGGGTATTGTGCAGATTAGGTAATACAGGATTCAGGGAGCTAGAGAACAAGGGGGGAAAAAACAGGATTTAAAGAAAAAAAGCAAAAGGTCTTATGAGTTTGAGAAAAAACCTTTTAAAGTCTTTATCTGTAACAGGATGTTTCCTTAATCCATACTCTGCTAGCCTAGGGTTTGATTATGCTTTTTTTTTTTTTTTTTTTTTTTTTTTTTTAAAAAGGGTCACACTTACAGTATGCAATTTTTCTACATCTTTTAGATGGTTTGGGTACTTTTCAAACCATTAAGGCTTTTGATATGCTAAAAGATGGTAAAATCGGATGGTAAAATCAGGGTCCTAAAGTCTGGGTCGTCTCTCTTGTAAACTGAAATTAAGTGAAACAAAAATAGTAGTGAAAATATGTTATGACTTTGTTTGAATTGCTTTTAAAAATATAGAGGGAAAGATTATGCAGTTCAGAAATGCTGATCAGTGTAGCTGTAGTGAAATGCTCACATGGAACACAATCTATGCCAGCCCCTTAGACCGTTGATTTTTGACAGATAATTTAGCGTGGACCATGTCTCTTTATTCACAAAACTCTTCCTCTGTAAACTCTTAGGGAGTTCCTGATACCAGGTAGTTAGAGACTAGAAAATGTTTTCTAGAGAACAATCAAGGGTGAAAATCGCACAAATATGCAGTTTCTCAGGACTCAGAAAAGTCTAACTATCTGGCTAGACTTATTATCTCGATGTCAGAGAGGTTGCTGAGAGCATCCTGAGGCTGAATGAAAACTATCGCAGTAGATAACGGCTGTATGCCAGCGGTTCTCAACCTGCGGCCCACGGGCCACTTACGGCCCAATCAGCACAGAGCTGTGGCCCATGTGACATCCTCAGGGCCATACAGGTAGTATTGGATGTGGCCCACATCATGCATTGTGGGCCATATATGTGGCCCACACTGGCAAATAGTTTGAGAACCACTGCTGTATACTCTCCCCTGTGCATTGCAAATCAAATTGATAAAGAGGGAACATTTTGTCTCCTGTGTTATGTGCATGTTTTGAAAGAATCCTAATTGTTCATTATGAGAGCAAATGGAGGATAATCAGCTGTGTTTTGTTCTTTGTGATGAATCAAGTCTAATATCACAACTTGATTATTTTTAACAGCTCTTTTGGGGCATTTAGACAGAGAGGATTCTTCAGATGAAGCTTTTCTCGCCCTATCTCGAACATTGCAAGAGGAACAGACATTTCAGGATGCCCTCCCCCCCTCTGGCTCAAACTTCAGACCCACATCACAGAGCAGTTCTAACAGGTGAGATTTGCTGAGTGGATGTGGTAAAAGTATAGCAATGAGGCATTTTAGCTTTTACAGCTTGTGCTGTAACTCCTATGCTTATAAAATTTGCAGATGGTACCAACGTGGAAGGAGTTGCAAGCACTTTGGAGGACAGTATTATTATTCAAAATGACCTTGATACATTGGCGAATTGGTCTGAAATCAACAAGATGGAATTCAGTACAGACATGTGCAAAGTAGTACATTTAGGAAGGGAAAAATAAAATGCAAAACTGATAGCACTGCAGAAAGGATTTGTGGGTTATAGTGGGTCACAAATTGAATGAGTCAACAGGGCGATGCACTTGCAAAAACAGCTAATTTTCTGGGGTGTGTTAACAGAAGAGTTTTATGTAAGACCTGTACGGTAATTGTTCTGCTCTATTTGGCACTGGTGAGGCCTCAGCTGGAGTAGTGACCGGTTCTGGGTGCCACACTTTAGGAAAGATGTGGAAAAATTGGAGAGAGTCCAGAGGAGAGTAATAAAAAAGGTTTAGAAAACCTGACAGAGGAAAGGTTAAAAAAACTGGGCATTTTTAGTCTTGAGAAAAGCCAATTGAGGGGGAACTTGATGGTCTTCAAATATGTTAAGGGCTGTTATAAAGAGGACTAATCCATTGTTCTTCGTGTCCATGGAATGTAGGCCAAGAAGTAATGGGCTTAATCTGCAGCAAGAGACATTTAGGTTAGATATTAGGGAAAACTTTCTAACTATAAGGATCGTTAAGCACTGGAATAGACTTCCAAGAGAGGTTGTGGAGTCCCCGTCATTGGAGATTTTTAAGAACAGGTGAAATAAACACTTGTCAGGGATGGTCGACGGTATGCTTGGTCCTGTCTCAGCACAGGGGCAGATGGGCTAAATGGCCTGTCAAGGTCCCTTCCAACCCTACATTTCTATGATTTCTTATACAGTCGAGGAAAACTCCCCTTTCCACAACACTGAATGACAAGCTGCTGAGTAGGGGGAGAGGAGAAAGCAGGCAATTGACTGATATATATTTATTGCTATTGCATCAAAGAATGGATGCTGTGCCGGGGATTCTCATCTCAATGGAGAGGAAAACTGAATAGCTCACCCCTAGAATGGCAGACTGGACAGATGCCTATAGAGGTTGAAACAAACATTGAGACGTTGGATACCAGACCCATTTGAAGAACCTGTGCTTTGGATAATGGCTGCTGGCAAAAGCATGAAACCTTTGCTTTTTATAGGATTTTTTTTTCTTACAGCACTGACATCAATACAAAAGAAAACAGCTGTCGGATCCCTGACATAAAAAGATTTGGTCATCTAGATATGTGCATTAATTTCACCAAGGACTGCATGTTTATATTGTCCTCTTTCTTGTCATTTCTTTCCCCTACACCTCCCTGAGTTGTCATCTCCTTCTGTTATTCATTTTCTAACTTACAATGTTAGGTAAGTCCTTTGGGACAGGGAATCTGCCTTTTATTTATTGGTTTCAGAGTAGCAGCTGTGTTAGTCTGTATCCACACAAAAAACAGGAGTACTTGTGGCACCTTAGAGACTAACAAATTTATTTGAGCATAAGTATTCTTAAAACTACAATACCCACCTGCTGACGTGAAAAAACAGATTGACAGAGCCAGATGAGTACCCAGAAGTCACCTCCTACAAGACAGGCCCAACAAAGAAAATAACAGAACACCACTAGCTGTCACCTTCAGCCCCCAATTAAAACCTCTCCAGCGCATCATCAAAGATCTACAATCTATCCTGAAAGATGATCCCTCACAGATCTTGTGAGACAGACCTGTCCTCGCTTACAGACAACCCCCCAACCTGAAGCAAATACTCACCAGTAACCACACATCACTGAACAAAAACACTGACCCAGGAACCTATCCTTGCAACAAAGCCCGATGCCAACTCTGTCCACATATCTATTCAAGTGACATCATCATAGGACCTTAATCACATCAGCCATGCCATCAGGGGCTCATTCACCTGCACATCTACCAATGTGATATATGCCATCATGTGCCAGCAATGTCCCTCTGCCATGTACATTGGCCAAACCGGACAGTCTCTATGCATAAGAATTAATGGACACAAATCTGACATCAGGAATCATAACATTCAAGAACCAGTAGGAGAACACTTTAACCTGTCTGGTCATTCTGTGACAGACCTGCGGGTGGCAATTTTGCAACAGAAAAGCTTCAAAAACAAACTCCAAAGAGAAACTGCTGAGTTGGAATTGATATGCAAACGAGATACAATCAACTTAGGCTTAAGTAGGACTGGGAATGGCTGAGCATTGAACATTGAATCTATCTCCCCGTGTAAGTACTCTCACACTTGCTTCTTATCAAACTGTCTGTACTGGGCTATCTTGATTATCACTTCAAAAGTATATATATATATATATATATATATATATCCTCAATATTATGTTCCATTCTATGCATCCGAAGAAGTGGGCTGTAGCCCATGAAAGCTTATGCTCAAATAAATTTGTTAGTCTCTAAGCTGCCACAAGTACTCCTGTTCTTTTTGCTTTTATTTATTGTACAGAACATGTTGCATATATGGAACTAGTAAAGTAAAGAATAATAACATTGAGAACAGAGGTACCATGATAGTTAAGTGATGGATTTACAAGCATGAAGGAAAGTACTAAGTATAGTAAGAAATAAAAATGGGCAACTAGTCTAGAGGAAATGTAATTTTTATTTTCTCAAAAAGAACAGGAGTACTTGTGGCACCTTAGAGACTAACAAATTTATTAGAGCATAAGCTTTCGTGGACTACAGCCCACTCCTTCGGATGCTTATGCTCTAATAAATTTGTTAGCCTCTAAGGTGCCACAAGTACTCCTGTTCTTTTTGCGGATACAGACTAACACGGCTGCTACTCTGAAACCTTTATTTTCTCAGATGCATTCTTGATGCCTTCAATTCTATTCCTGGTAAAGCTCATGGTAATTTACAAAAACAACTCTTATATTTTACTGAACACAGTTGTTGCTTCACACTACATTAAAAATGCCCAGTTAGGAAAATCATTTGTCAGATTCTTAAATGGAAGCCCTCGTTTTCTAAACCGTGTCTATGAACTGAATTTCGGAATAAGATCACATTGGTACTTCACAGTTCGTATGCAGATTTTATTTTTACCCTCCTGTGTGGTAGAACTTTTCTGGTAATTTCGTAATAGTTAAATAATATTGTACTTACATGTTGGCAAATTGTCCTAACTGCATGTATGTAATTGCTCCAAACATGCCAGAGATTTTCAAAGCAATCTAAAGGATTTGGATACAACCTGAACCTCCAACATTTAGCGTGAGATTGTTGTCTGTAAACTTTTGGGAGGGGTACACTGCTGTACTTACATAATACAACAATTTAAACAACAGTCCAGAGGGGGACCAATGCCGACATGCTCTAATCCAGAAGTATAAATGTGCTATCCTTCCTTCAGCTCACCGTTTTCCTTATGAAATATACTACACCTGATAGTTATATGGCAGCCCTGCATCTGGCTTTGTTGGTCTTCCTGTGTCAGCTAATCCAGAGTTCAGCTTCACTTGTGCTTCTTGGCTTGCTGACTTGACCAGTTTAACACAGGCGAGCCCAGGTGGGTCACCACAAGTTGCTGATCCTCACTAGAGGCTCTTTGCAATCACTGAAGCTGCATAAACTGCTCTGCCTTCCTGAGGTTTTTGATTACCTCTGGCCAAGCTGGTGAATATAAAGGAAACTTCTGACCCTCACTAACCGCTCCTTGAAACTGCTAAAACCCTCTGGATGCAGCTGACCCTAAGCAAGCAAATCCACTGCCCTGAAGTTTTTTGATTGCCTCCTGCTGAGCTACCAAATATAAAGAAAGTTTCTGACCCTCACTATTGGCTCTTTGGAACTGCTGAAACTACATGAACCCAGCCAACCCTAATCTGAGTTTAAAAGAAGCTCCTGTAACAACTCTCATATATTGGCTCAAAGAGTAATTGACGCCTGCTAGAGACCATGTGACTCCAGGAAACTTTCCTAGTTCAAGTCTGTTAAAAAATTACAAGCGAACAAGATACAAGGGCTCAGAGATGATTTATTTGCCTTTTCACACTGCCAGAGGTTGATTTTCTCCCTGCACATCTGTTGTCAAATCTGAATCAGACATGTTCCCCTTAGAAGATTTTTACAGAGGAAAGGAGGTCTGCAAAGACACAAGCCTAGGAATCAGGATGTTTTAAATTCTGTTCCCACGCTGCCACAGTCTCTGTGACACTTAGTCTCTCTGGCCAAGGTTTTCAAGAGTCACTAGTGATTTTTGTGAGCCTAACTTGAAACAACTTAAAAGGGCCTGATTTTCTGAAGGCGGCTACATTCTCAGCACTTCCTGAACACCCTGTACGTCTTCTCCAGTTGGTCCTCCAAAAATCAGTAGTCACTTTAAAAACTCACCTTTTATACCTCAGTTTCCTCATTGCTAGAAGAGGATTATGCTTGCCTTCCTCGCTAGGAAGTTAAGTTTAATGAAGTTGTGTTTGTAAAATACTTTGAGCTCCTCAGATGGGAGGCATTATTTGACTGCAAAGCGTTGTTATCATGCTAACCGATTTTCCATATCTGACATTTCTGCTGTCCACTTCAGCTCAGCCTCCAGACACAGTTTCAAAGGAACAGGCATGAAACGTTCTCCCTCTTCCACTGGCCCAAAGCTGTTATAAGCTTGATCACTTTTGTTTAGCTATTGACTGTCTCTACTTCTCCTGCTGTTTAAAGCTAGTCTTTCTGTGCTTATGTATTCCACTCACCAATGAGGTAAAGTTAGACTTTGCTATTTCATTGCCTATTTACTTCTAAATTCTTTCCCTCAAGAAAAAAAAAAATCAACCTTATCACAGTTTTACTGCCTTTCCCTGACTCCAAACCTGGTGCAAAGTGGGCTTTGCCATCTTTGCGAGGTCTCTCAAACGATGCCATGCACATTACTGTAAGTAGCTAGTTCATTTCTTACCTTCTCAACATCGTTCATATGTTGGTGTTGCTCAGTACTGCAGTGGAGAGGATTGTTGCTTCCTATAATTTAAAATTCCTAATATTCTCCCCTGTGGATGATTCATCTCTGCAGCAGTCCTATAGAAGTCTTCACTGGATCACAAGACACAATCTGTCCCCATGTGCATAGACACGCCAACATTGTGTTTGGTATCAATCTTATAATTATGGACTAGATCCTGCAAGCCTTACTTAGACAAAGTCTAATCACACACAATCAACGGCACTACTCATATGGGGTACATTTTACTCACACGAATAAGGCTTGCGCATGATTGGACCCTTCACTTACAAGATCTTTGGGGCAGGGACTGTGTCTTCTTTAGCATCATTACGTTGCATGGTGTCTTGCAGAAACTAAAGAGATGTTTAACAACAATTAATGGCGACTGCTCCATTTCTCCATTCCTGATGTTTTTGAGTCATTTAACTTGGGTTTACATTTGACACCAGTTTACTATTAAAACTACTCACATCCTAAAACATTGAACAGTTTCCTGTGTATCTGCATTGCTAAAGAACCCAACACAGTAGTATCTAGACCAGGAGTTGGCAACCTTTCAGAAGTGGTGTGCCGAGTCTCCATTTATTCACTCTAATTTAAGGTTTCGCGCGCCAGTAATACATCTTAATGTTTTTAGAAGGTTTCTTTCTATAAGTCTATATTCTATAACTAAACTGTTGTTGTATGTAAAGTAAATAAGGTTTTTAAAATGTTTAAGAAGCTTCATTTAAAATTAAATTAAAATGCAGAGCCCCCCGGACCGGTGGCCAGGACCCGGGCAGTGTGAGTGCCACTGAAAATCAGCTCGTGTGCCGAAGGCCACAGGGTGCCATAGGGTGCCTACCCCTGATCTAGACACTCTACCAAGCTGTGTATCTCACTTGAATTTCTAGAAAGTTATCATTCAAATCCCTGCACAGTTCCAAGGCTATTTTTTTTAATTATAATATATATTTATATTTTATATTATTATTATACTATTATAATCGCCTTAGTTCTTGGATTCAATTTGATGATAGCTCTTTTGCCTTGTAGGGCCATTTACCTGAATCTCAAGAATGACCAAATGTTTTAAAGTCCCGTTAGTCTTTGCCCAGAAAAGAACTATTTAACTCCTTAATATAGCAGTAGTACTGGCATTCTTCAGGACGCATAACAGATTATGCATATGTTTAAATGGAGTCCAGTTTTTTTTTTTTCAGCTTTATGCTTAACAATTCACTTTTATTTAATCTTCTCAGTATCAAGATCCTCCCTAAGGCCTTTTCCCCAGTCAGGAATTCCCAAGTCAGATCATACTGTTAGCATCTCTCACTACTGCATTGTGTCTCTAAAAGTTTTCTTTGTGCTTTACATTTGCTTTTGTTGACCCAGTTTCATCGCTGTAAAAAATATAGACAAAAGTGTAGAAGCATTTGACTGTGTGACTTGTTTGGATTTCACAAAATCGATATCACAAGCTCAGTGGAATCCCCCTGGTTTTCTAACATGAGCATGGACACTGTGCTGTCTGATGAATAGATCTCTTGCATCCGAAGAAGTGGGCTGTAGTCCACGAAAGCTTATGCTCTAATAAATTTGTTAGTCTCTAAGGTGCCACAAGTACTCCTGTTCTTTTTGCAGATCTCTTTCTGAGCAAGTATATGCTTGAGCTCTCTCCCACCTCTGAGTACTCTAAGGGCCTGGTCCATATCCCACTCAAGTCAGTAAAAAAACTTGCATCTACTTTAATGGGATTTCAGTCAGGCCCTAAAAGCACAGCAAGTTCATATCAGTAAACTGGGGTGGGGGGGGGGGATGTAAATGGAACATTAGCCCTCAAATAATTAGTTGGGGGTTGTTTTTTTTAAACAAAAAACTAGGCCCTTCGACTGATAGGACAAAAACCCCATTGAATAACAATAGAGGATCAAGAAAAGGATCAGGAAAACAGTGAGCATCTGTAGGGCAGACTGCTAAGTTCACTCTTTTTCTGGCGGGGACCTGACTGTAGACCCAAGGTGAACTCTCTCCTTGATTTGGAGTCAAAGCAAAGAGCCCACCATGGGCTAGAATAACTTCCCAGCCAGAAAAATGAGTCCAGTTAGTAACTCAAAGCTAAGTTAAAGAAAGAGCAGTATAGCGGACTGAAATTGATGGTATTATCCTAATAATACCCAGGCTGATCCTGGAGTCCTTATTCACACAAGTAACCCCGGATCGCCAAGTGGCTCCCACTGCTCATCTGAATGAAGGTTCCAGGATGATGCTCCAAACACTTTTTGCATTTGTGTTCAGGCCTACTCACCCTATCCTAAGGGAAACTGGACAACTCAGGCCATTGGCCAATGCAGAGTTTATTTTGTGAATGCTAGAAGGGGGATTGTACTAGTTCTAATTAGGGTTGTTGGTATTTTGTTTGTTGTTGTTGCTGTTGGGGGGGGGGGGGGCGTTGTTTGTTTGCTTGACCATTTCACAATCACCCATTCTTTCCTAGATGTCACATATTTTGCAGCCAAATTATTCTCTCTCTTTTGGCCTCTGTGTGTGTGTGTGTGTGTGTGTGTGTGTGTACACATGTGAAATGGGGTTTTTTTTAATCAGAATTACTCTGCAGATGCATATAAATAATGAAAACATTTCTGAAAGGCACTAACCTTGTTGTCCGTAGGAGCAGGATAACTTATTTGATCCTCTCCATGACTTAACACTATGTAAAAGAAAAATATTGACTTCTGCAGGCCAGCGTATTTCTGGCTGAATCAGCCGGTGAGCTGTAGAGACAATGTCCATGGTCTTGCACCCAGGGTAAAGTCTGCGTCCTCCTCCATTATTGTGGACTGTGTTTTGTTTTTTTCCCCCCCGAGTATATTTGGTTACAAAAAAATTGTTCAAACTGTTCCTGTTTTCTAATAAGCTGCATATTGTTTTAATACCAGTGGATTTAA
Source organism: Chrysemys picta bellii (assembly GCF_011386835.1). Lineage (NCBI taxonomy): Eukaryota > Metazoa > Chordata > Testudines > Emydidae > Chrysemys > Chrysemys picta. The sequence continues at coordinate 194,531,575 of NC_088793.1, forward strand.
GGCATAATGCAAAAAGTGTGTACTCTATATGTTACTTTATCAAAGGTTTTCTAAATGTTATTTATGTGCTTTAAAATGTACATATTTCTACTAGTCCGTCAGATTTTATATTAAGTTCAGAAAACAAGTGTTTAACTAATTTGAGTTTGTAACACCCAATCAAAATCCAGGAAACGTTAAGCTATGGCTGCACCATGTTCTCTTTAATATTAGGCGGAGTTTAGAAGGGAGGGAGTTGATTCTTGGTTTGTTTGTTTGTTTGTTTTGGGGTGGGAGGTTAAAGCAAAGTAAGGTGAGGGAAGGTCAGAGCTTCATTGATTCCTTTGAAATACCTGGCTGTTGTCAGTGTGACATTCAAAGGAACAATATTATTTAAACATGATTCCCCACAGCTTCACTCCTTGAATAGAATATTGTCTTTTGTAGTTAAAGAAACAAAATGAAAATGCATCACTTTTGCAGCATTTCTGCTTTTTCTCCTTACACTGCTAATAGCCTTTTTCGAAAGGCCCGTTTAACAATGAAGCAGCCAGTTTGCAAATAATATTAAGAGGAGGTTGTAACTGTGCCTCTGTGGATCACAACTGAGAATGCCAAACTCAAGACTAACTGCTGAGAAATAGGGCAGATACACCCCAAGACTGGTGGCTAATCTTTCATAGGATATACCAAACCAGCAACAAAAGTTAATTTCTGTTTCACCACGCTGGCTAACAAGAAGTCATAAAAGCAGTTTCCTTGGGCATTCCAGTCCTTGTATTACCACCAAAAACACTGGATTTAAAGGTGAGTGGTTCTTTACAAACAGTCTCCTTAACTAAAAGGTTCTTCTGATCCCAAAGAACCAGCCACACACTCAGGTCAAAACATAACTTAGATTTTACCCAAAAATCACACTGATGCCAATCCTTCAGTATCTAAAATCTAAAGGTTTAATCATAAAAAGAAAGAAAGGTAAGAGTTAAAACTGGTTAAAGGAATCAGATACTTACAGTAATTGCAAAGTTCTTGGTTCAGGCTTGTAGCAGTGATGGAATAAACCACTGGCTTGATAAGTCTCTGGTTGCTTCCAAATCATTGGCAGAACCCCAGTATCTCCTGGTTAGAATGCTGGAGCAGGATAGAGGCAAAATGGAGGAGTTTCCAGGGCCTTTTATCTCTTCTGCCATGTGGAAGGACACCCACTGTTTTAAAACAAAGCCCTCAGCAGAGGTAGTGGAGAATCACAGGTGACCAGATAGTGTTTGGAGTCACATGGGCAGGTCACATGTTCGTGCCCTATTTCGCTCAGTCATTGCAGGAAGCCATTACCTATATTTCAGACAGCATGTTTAAAGGACAATCCACGCAGTGTAGATGGGCATCTCCCATGATCAATTGTGAGTTAAGAGTCCTTTTGATGGGCCACTCAATTAGAATAGTCCCTCCAAGATATGCTGGCTACCTACCTCATGTGCGTTACCCCAGGAGCAAACATTTGAAATCCAGGAATAGAGCCAATATTCATAACTTCAAATACAAAAATTATACATGCATACAAATAACATAATCCTAACCAGCAAATAATAACCTTTTCATAGACATCTTACATGCCACGTTATGTACAAGATTTGTTACAAATATATAACAGTGGCTGCAACAATGAGCTATATGGTCATATTTTAACCAGATAACATCACAGAGGTGAGAAGAATACTATAAATATGTGTCCAAACAACATTATACACAACATACTGTAACTTCATAAATAATCAGACATAGTGCTTTACCTATATAGTATTTGTATACTTGAAGTTTGTTGTTATAAACCAAGCTTTTTTGAAGGCTACTGAGAAGATACAGCATGGTGTACTAGACTGATCATGAGACTAGAAACCAGGAACTCCTGAGTTCTAATCCTGCTTCTGTCACTATAGGCCTCATTCTCTGAATAGTCAAAAACTCCACTGAAGTCAGTGTGAGTTTCTGATCCACCAAAAATGCTGGATAGGTTAAATATATGTGACCTTGGGCAAATCAGTTTTTGTGTCTGTCAAATTGAGGTAATAATAGTCATTGACTTTAATTAATCCACCAACATTTCTTGATGTGTGCAAAGCTCTTTGAAGATATACAATCAACTATTAGTACTAGTGATTTATTTGTTGCATAGCAAATGCACTCTTTGTTATTATGCTGTTATGTTATTTTGATTCTAATCAAAGTGCCTCTAGATTAAATGAGATTATTAAACATATTAAATTACCTTGATTGTTCAATAATTTTTTTTTAAAAAATACCTTGGCTTTGTCACAAAAGTTATACATGTAATTAATGGAAAGTGTCTGGGTTTGCAAAACAAGGAGAATAAGCAAAGTGTCTGGCAACAGCTTTCCTACAACAGGGCCGCCCAGAGGGAGGGGCAAGTGGGGCAATTTGCCCCAGGCCCTGCAGAGGCCCCCACAAGAATATAGTATTCTATAGTATTGCAACTTTTTTTTATGGAAGGGGCCCCCAAAATTGCTTTTCCCCAGGCCCCCTGAATCTTCTGGGCAGCCCTGCCCTACAAAACATTTTATAATGTATAGTTTGGGGAATGCTGAGCCAAAACACACTGTCGTTGCCGACAGAAAAACCTGACAATTACTTTACGTTGATCCAACTTGGCCGAGCCCAGACTGACCTTGTTTACTCATCTCAGAGTCTTCTAATTCATATTAACTTGGCATTGAAAGGGAACATGTGGCATATGTGCAAAAGACCCATTTTCTGCATCTTTAGACGGAGATAAATGTAGTGCATTGAGTACTGCTAGTGCACTGAGCTCTTAGGTAGATTTATATGTATTAGATAGAACTGGTTAAGTTCCTTTTATCCCCACTGGGCTTTTCATATTTGTTGACCATAAAACTAGCAGCTCAGTAGAAGCAACATCTTCTTCTAAGCCTTTGGATATATATATAAAATCCTCCCAGCACTGGCCAATTTTAAAGACACATCCAAAGAGGATGGACAGTTTTAAGCTCTTTTAAAACATAAAAATAGAAGGTTTACTGCAATTTGGCAGCCAAAAAAGCAATTTACAGGTCTCCACAGAATCCATGGCTATGTGTAAGAAAGCTGACCAAGATACTATGGAAAAGATAATGGGGTCAGAGAGCAAAAGAATCTCTCCATTTTGTAACCGGCCTAATCTGGTCTCCAATGAAGTTTCTTAGTTTCTTTTGCTGAGCCAATAAAGCTTAGTGTGATGTAGCAGTTGCATTATTGTGGCTTTAATATGGCTTGGGGAAAGCTGATGAGCAGGGTTGCTTTAAGTTGCTTTATGGATTCACAGCTGCTTGCATAACCTTCACTGTACTGAGAGTAGAAAGACAAAGACACAGGGAAAGAAAGTCTGAGCTCTTTCTTTAATTATTGACATTGTTGTCAGTAATAAAGGACTGGAATCTATTATTTGTATTATCAAAGCCAAATGAGATTGGGCGCTGTAGCTGTTAATAAATTAGCGTGCAACATGAAAGCAGTCACATTTTCATTCTCACAACTTACTTCTGTCCAAAATTAAAAGAAGCACTTGCTAATCTACTCACAGACTTAAAAAAAAAAAATGGCTTGCGGTGTCATTGTACCTTTGCAAATGGTAGTGCAATAGAGTAGATGTTACCACATCCAAAGAGAAACTGGTAGGTGGGAAATCCACCAGAATGAAGAAGCAACAAAAACCCACTAGTCCTGCTAAAGAATTTTTCCAGTGTTTATATTCTGCTCCTCTCTTCCTGCAGGCAAAACTCCTATTGACTTCACTGGGTGTTTTGCCAGTGTGAGGACTGTAGGATCAGCTCCCGCTAGGCATGCTGATCCCAAACAAGTTAATGTATCTACTAAAATCTAACAGTCTGATTCCACTGCCTGGGGAAGCAGATTGCCTACATATGCTGTGGAATAACAGAAGATTGAGGATGAATGAACAACAGGAGGATGTATGAAGAAATCAAGACTACCAAAATAAAACAAATAACTTATACATACATTCCTCAACATCATGTAGTGGTTTTTTGTTTGAGGAGAAGGAACAGCACAGCGTAAAAGCTCACAACTTCTATCTTAGTGGTGTAGGGATTTTTGGTTTGGGGGCTTTTTTAAGTGCGAGAATAATTAGATGATGGAGTTCTGGACATCACATCCTGCTTTCTTGGCATCCTGGTATCTGACTGACTGCTGTTCCTTAGAAGTATTTCAATGTGAAACATTCCTCTTGTCTGTTAGAACAATCTGAAGATCTGTTGGGGGCAATCTATTTAACAAAACCCTTAATCGCTTGAAAGACAAGAACCTTACACCACATCTTTGACTGACAGCACAGCTATAGAAGGATTGCACAGGCAAGAGAGTTTTCATAGTAAAATTCAATCAACAAACAGTAGCATCTGATAAAAAAAAAGAGCTAGAGTTTGAAAACAGTGAATTACAAACTGCCATGCGCTTTTAAAGAGGTAAACAAACAAAATGGCTTTACTGTCTATTATATGACCCCACCACCACTTTTTTTTTTTTTTTTAAGTTCTGCTACCCGTAGACAAAGAGACACCAGGGAGAGTGCGCTCGGAATGGAGAGCAATGCTGCTTCTGCAATGGATAAACCCTTGTCCTGGAATCCAGCAGGTAAGAATTAACAAGTTACTTTCAAATAAGCACAATGGAAAGAAGTTGTACACCGTGTAAATTGATATCCTGGAAAAATTTGGGTTCAGAAAGAAAAAGTGAGCTAGTGCTGAAAATTCATCGCTGCTTAACTGTGTGACAGCAGAACAAGGAGGAAGCAGGATCTAGCCGTGAGAGCACAGACTACGAAGCTGGGAACTTGGGCTCTATTCCTGAGGCTACCACTGACTCTTGTGATCTTGGCAAAACACTTAACCTCTGTGATTCAGTTTCCCCATCATTGTAAAACTATTTATTGCTCATAGATGAAAGGTGCTATATATGTGCAAAGGATTACTGTTATTAGCAGCATTGTTTTATGTTTTAGTATATAAGAGCCAGGTCCTCAACAGGTGTAAACCAGTGTAGCTCCATTGAAGTCAATAGTTTGTAAAATAACAAGCAACACGGTTTCGGCAAGGGTGTTTCTAGAGTGAATAGATGAGGTCATTTTGTTTGTCAAGTATTTTAAACATTTGTCAAATACATATAAATAATATATAAAATATTATGTGTATTAATATATAAAATACATTATTAATATATATATATATATATATATATATATATATATATATAGTGTGTGTACATATACACACACACACACACACACACACACACACACACATATAAAAAAGAACAATGGCAGAATATTTCAATGGGGGGAAGCCATGGCAGGAGGGCCTGTATTACCTAGGGCAGGTTTGCACTTAAAATGCTGCAGCAGCACCACTGTAGCGCTTCAGCGAAGATGCTACTATTCCGACAGGAGAGTTCATCCACATCCCCGAGTGGCTGTAGCTATGTCGATGGAAGAAGCCCTCCTGTTGAGATAGTGCTGTCTGTCCCGGGGGTTAGGTTGGTGTAACTGCATCGCTCAGGGCCGTGGGATTTTCACACCCCTGAGCAATGTAGTTATACCAACGTAGGTTTAATAGTGTAGCCCTGGCCCTAGTCACCAAGCTAGGTGCACTGATATACTTAAGGATATTTGTAAAACGGGTGAGGTAAGGATAGTCACCCTTTGCCATGTTCAAGTAGCACATCATATTTTCAAAGAGGTCGACATGAAATGGTTGTGCTACCAGAGCTGCCATTAGCATATCCTACACCCGCTCGGTTACAGATGGTCACGCGTGTATTATACCTGGACACGGTTGGTCCCTGACCTCAGATCTGCCACGCTGTCTTCATCAAAATGCATTTTGTTATGGTTTGGCAGGGCTTGGGGAGCAAGGGAGGGAGGATCACACATGCACATACATATCTATGTAATATGTTAAATGCTTTAATTCATCCATCGTGTGATAGGATACAGCTATTTTATATCCTATCAAGAGGCTGAAAAGTTAACTGCTGCATATTAACCTTGTTTGTTTGTTTTCCAGCAAGTTCAGGGAATTTTGGGGACGTTCACACAGAACAGGTAACATTTTTCCCCATTCTACTCTATTTCACCCCTTGGTACAAACTACATCTTTCATCCAAATGCAGGACTCCAGTCAGTGGAAGTTCCACATCCATAGGGCTTGTAAAATAGAGCCAGATCTTCATGGTTTGAATCCAGCCCAGATCACCAGCGATCAAAATTTGTTAATGTCGGATCTTGATTTGGTGGAGAAATGAGTAATTAGTCTCAGTCCACATCCATCTCACAGAAACAGCCACCACATTCCCAACTAATGGCCTCCTTTGCTGGCAGTTTTAGCAGCGAGACTCAGGGCAGGTCTTCACTACGGGGGGAGGGGAGGGGTCGATTTAATATACACAAATTCAGCTACGCGACTAGCGTAGCTGAATTCGACCTATCGGAGCCAACTTACCCCGCTGTGAGGACGGCGGCAAAATCGACCTCCACGGCTCCCCGTTGACGGCGCTTACTCCCACCTCCGCTGGTGGAGTAAGCGCGTCGATTCGGGGATTGATTGTCGCGTCCCGACGAGACGCGATAATTCGATCCCCGAGAGATCGATTTCTACCTGCCGATTCAGGCGGGTAGTGTAGACCTAGCCCAAGAGTTAAAGAGGCATAATGACTTAAATTGCCCTTCACCCGCTAGAATGTATTTGCTGTCCCGGGGTGGTGCAGTGTGGGTGGTGTGGCCTGTACTGTGGCTGCTGCCTGTGCTGTGCTAGATCTCTGGATATGTGGAACTCGTCAGTCTCCGGAACTGTCAGTCCAGGATCTTTGAGGAGAAATACATTCACCTCAGTTTTGTTTAGCAGCATGGCAATAACCTCTGTTGTTAAGGTTACAAATTAGTTTCCATTCTAGCCCGTTTGCAGTTGCTTGTAACGGGCTGAAACACACCTTGGGGGGGGGGGGGGGAATGTGTGGAAATTTTCAATGTACGTCCTGTGTACAAAAAGGTGATTTTTAAAAAAACTGAGCAAAACCTGTCCAGCCTCCACCCCCCAAGGACAGTGTGAAAATACACTTTTGTCCCATCATAAAAACAACCTGTGCCAAAGAGAACAACTCTCCAGGAACAACGTGCTCCAGCCCCCATCATGCTCCAGTGCACCCTCTCGTGATGGGGGGAGGGACGGTCCCAGAGCAGGTGGCACAGAATGGGCTGTGGTAGCTGTGCACCCCCAGGAGATTCCCCTGCTCAGAGGGAACCTCCAGCTGCCTCGTTAAGCCAACCCTGCCCTCTCTGTGCTGGCCATAAGTGTACAGTATAGGGGAATTGTGAACATTTGCTGACGTACATAGAATAACTATTAAAAGAAGTTAGCAGTAAACATAGGTAACAGCCTCCTTTCCTGAAACGTACCTTAACAAAATCTCCTGTCTGAATGCGTAGCTATGTTAGCTTTGTAGCTAGTTTCCTCTCTCCGGAACACCTAAGGAATGTTGTGCTGAAAAGAACATGCATAGTACAAATTCCCTAGAGATAAGGGAAGTTACCATATTAAATAGTCTGGGTCATTAACGATATGCAAGACCCCAATGACAAATTACCATACCTGAAAAAAAAGAACAAGATGTACATAGGTCTCTAAGGTTGGAGAAACGTTTTCTGATCTTTAATTACATGATCTCGTTTGATTGTGAAAAGACTATCATAATGTGCAGGGACCTGGGAGCAGATAGAGTGTAGTTCTGCTCTGAAAAGTGACTGTTAAAATGGTGGGACTTTGTGTTCATTGTCTCTCAATGACTCCAGATCAAATGTGCGCCGTCTACAAGGCAAAATATGACGGTTTTTCCTGACTGCCACCCTTGCAAACTCAGGCTGGGATCTGACACTCAGGCTGGGTTCCGTTCTTCTTGGGTATAGTCACATTCAATAAAGATTTTGCAAGGTAAACGCTGCCTTTGATGATAATGTCTTCACCTAATGCCCTCAGCGACATCTGTGCAATTCCATTGATTTCAATGAGTATGCACTGCTCTGACCGCTATGAGCTGGGTTTGTACAGCACCTAACACAATGGGGTCCTAGTCCGTGACTAAGGCTCCTAGCTGCTACAGTCATTCAAATCATAAAACTTGGTAGACAATTCTGTCTGATACATGGGGAAAGAGAATCTTGCTTCATCTCCCAGAGCTGGGTTGGCTCCTGCGAGGACAAAAATGCAGTAACAATGTATCTTTGTCTCTGAAGTGAGCAATTATGAGAATGACTCTAATTACACAAGGAAGCAAGATGGAGCCATTTTTACGTTGTCACTTTTCGGAGTGGAACCACACTTCAAAGCCATACAAGCAACGTTAACTTGGACATTTCCTGAATTTTTAGTGCTTACCTAGGTAACTTGAACAGCCTGTTACTGTATTGTTATAGAATATCACATGCATGTTCGTCCTTTGCATGATATACTGCGTGCTAAATGTTCTGTACAAGTTCAAAATCAAGAGAGTGTTCTTCTCCATCATTCTGGGGTTTTTTAAATGTTTTTTCTGTGTACAGATATATTGGACGTTCTCATAAGATCTTGGAGAATGGAAAACGTTTCCCTTTTGTCCAGCTAATTGGACTGAATGTTGTTTTATTGAAAATCACGGAAAGAGCTGGTAGAGTAGTTTGTTGAATTCAGTATCGATATTGCCAAAGCCCTAGGGAACGAGGCTTATGCTTTAGGGAGATGTTTAAAATGCATGCACGCAGAGGGCCATAACCTGGGACTTGTCACCCAGCCCAAGTTGGGGCTGTATCTGGATATTTCCAGTGAGGAACCAGAGGACCTCCCACCTACAGCCACAGAGTGGCTGTGAAGCCCAATGGCTGAATTATCCCTCCAATGCACCAGTGTATGCCCACCTTCACTCTACTGCTCCTCTAGTCTGGCTTTGCTTCCTGTCCATTGCTTCAGAAGGGCTCTCAATGCTGGGCTCTGTGCCACAAAAGGGGTGCACACCCAGAGCCCAGCCATTTCTTGCACAGTGGAACTGCGCTGGTTCTGCTGCTAGGGAGACTTATGTGGCCATGACATTGAGGATTTGATTTGCCCTATAAGGCAGAGCTGTGCCAAAGAACTGGGGGTCAGAAGTGGCCTATTCCCTGAGTGAGTGGAGACCAGGGGCCTTGCTGAGACTATATCCCCAGCATCATGTAAACAATCTCTTGCACATATATCACTACCTGTGTATTCTTTGCTCACGGTGAATCTCCCTGAAACCGCAGGAAATTGTTCCCATTCACCTGCCAGGTCCAGAAAAATCACTGACACGTAGCGAAATATTTGACCAAGAAAGGCTTTGCTGTTTGAAGACAATTAGTTCTTTTCTAGAAGAAATGGTTAGCTGTGTTTTCACCACTGGCCACTGTACGTCCAGCTGATCTAGTGATTAAAGATAGAGATGGGGCTGGGTGTGGAAAGTCAGATCCAAACATCTCTGATGTTAGAGATCTGGCATTCGGGTTCAGTTAAGTCAGAGACTGGAAGTCACGAGACTCAAGTTCTGTTCCCAATTCTATTCTACCTGGGTGATCTTGAGAAAGCGCCACATTTTCAGAAGTCTCTTCTCATTTAAGGTGCCTTAATTTTTGGATGCCTAACTTGATACAAGTAGGTCTCCAGAGGTGCTGATCACCTCCATCTATAAAATCAGGCTCCAGAGGTCTCAAATTGCACACGTTTGAAACTGCAGGCCTTGACCTCTTTGTGGCTCAGTGTCTTGATCTGAAACTGGGATGATAATGCTTACTGAGCTTTTGTACAGTTCTCGGAGAGCCTGGCACCATGTAAGTGCAAAGTTATTAATTATTTTATTATAGATTAATTAACAAGATGAGCACCACTCCTACAGGAGAGAATTCCCGTGCTACCCTCCTAGCAGAAGACAAGACAGCTGTCAATCTCATAGGAGGAGGATTTAGGAGTGAAAAAGGAGCAAAGAAGCATGGTTACCATAAAGATGTAGACAATGTCTAGTGTTGAAAAGTTAGACAGAAACCCCAGGATTTGAGCAGGTGCTACATTCCTGCACCTAGAAACCGAGTGATGTCAATAATTATCCAGTAGTTTGAAATGGTCTTATGGGAACTAGAGTTGAAATGTCCAATATCAATTAAACAAATTAAAGTTCTAAGAGTCTTACACCCCTTAAGAAGACAGAGAATCTGACCATTCACGAACTTTGCTGCGTGATCTGCCTGGGAGAGTTGTGGTAGAGGCTATGCATGAAATTCACCAGGAAAGATGACTTGTTTCAGCATTATATAACCTTAGGGGTGTGGTAGAGAAGTGTTTAGTTATATATAGAGGAATGGGGAAACACTTTCATTTTCCTATAAACAACTAACTGTTGGTATTTATATGGTGCATGGAGCTTTATCCAGTAAAGGCCAAGTGCCTCCTAACAAACGTGCGCTCCAACTTTTTCCTCATCCACCAAGCAGTGAAAATGCCAAACAAGAGGCTGGAACTAAAATGCAGTATTTACATCAAGACAAAATTCTAGCTGTTGAAATACTTTTTACCCTAAACACACAGCAGTAATATATGCATTGTGCACTGAAGCATTGTTTAAGAACATGATGTGTTATCTCTGTGGTAGAATATATATACCATAAGATGGAGCTGCTGCTCTGATAAATGCTCCTTATTAGGTTGCAAGGGTGTTTTCTTTTTCCTTCACTTGAAGTGAAAGAGTGAAAGCCACATGAATCCCACTGAACTTGCCAGCACACACATAAGCCTGCGGCAGCCTTAACTTACATACCCTTCTTGTTGCCAGTTTTCCACTTTTTTTCCCCCCCCAATTTAAATTAATGTATTTTGTAAACTACAGTAGGGCACATACACCCGCTTCCCTTTGATTTCAGCTCCACACCTAGTTTTCTTTCCATCACAAAGAGGTTTCTGCTCATATGTAATCATAAGGGAAGCAGTGATTCACTAGAGCATAACACTTTCCTTAGCAAAGTTTTCACACTTTTTGTAGGCATGCCAACAACATGTAGTATGAAACACCCTTGCATTCTAGGCATGTGCTGTTTTCATTAATTGTCATGTTGCTTACAAAAATAATGGGCTAAGTTTCAGTTCTGCACATGCATTTGTTGTGCATACATTAGCCCCCCTCCCTCCCCATTTATGTGCACTTAAATCAAGTATTTGTAGGTTTGCATTAAGATTACAAAATTGCATCCCTAGCTTTAAAAATCTGGCTCCGGTAATATTGGCATTAATACAATGTTAGAATGTTTGTTATACATTTTAAATAAAGAGAACAAAATAAGGTTTAGCTTTTTCAAATAAGCTTCCATGCAGAGGTTAATTGGAGTCAATATTTAGATAGGTTTGTATTTCCTTGAATTTGTTTTGGAGTTTCTTAAATATAAAAAGGGTAAATTTTTAAATCTATCATTGCATTTAATTTCTGTATGCTAAAGTGAGTGATTGTATGTTGTTGTTTTTCCCCCAGGAGACTGGAGGAAGTGGATCTCTCAAAGTGGTTCACTTTGGTCTAGTATAATCAAGAATATGAATACTTTCACTTTAAAAGAAAATACTTAAAGCCTGATTAGACTCCCACTGAAATTCATCGCAGTCTTTCATTTGGCTTCAGTTGCCTTTGGATCAGGCCCTTCAAGAGAAAATTCAGTTAAAAGTTTCAGTGATGGTCTGCTTAAAACACTGAATTATTGATTTATAGGCACCTGTCTCTGCAAAAACTGACCCACGTTTATTTATGAAGAGCAAATAAATTTTCATCATGACATCTGATGACATACAAAATCCAATAATCATGGATACCAGTATTACTGTACAAATGGTAATGCTGAAAGATTGGTTTTTCATTAAACAAATCCATAAACCTCACAGAGCAAATTCTCTGTAATTCTCCATGCATTATATATTTTAACAATCTTCACTTGGATGCAGATTTGAATTTCCACTTAAGGCTCTGAAAACCATTCTACCGAGATACTAGCAGATAAAATCTTCACTCAGGATACCTCTGTGAAAAAGCAGCCTTTCACAGTCAGCAGCGTTTTTCTAAGAATGCTCTCAATTTTCGTATCTACATATATCATCTTAGTTGAATAACCATTATTTTACCTTTAAAAAAAAGACATGGAGTCTCTTAAACATCATTCCTTTGGAGTCCAGATTTTAATCTTGCTCCTCTAGCCACTAACAGAAAATGCTACAGAGAAGACAACTTAACCTGTTTCATTACTATACTTGTTCCGGAATTATTAAAAGAGAAAAGGAACTTTATGATGTTTCTTGCTTCCTACCGTTTGATCCAGTATATCATGTATGTACACATGTATTGTACTTTACTGTATATACACACATATAGATTAAGCTTGGTCTTTTGGAGCAGTCAGTTATGTAAAACTGAAAGTCAACAATCTGCTTGAATTTGCTTTTTGGTTACTGTCTTTAAATGGTACGGTCACGAAATAAATGGATTAAAAATAAAAACTTTTTTTTTAATCAAACTGTTTAGAAATACTGTGTTGAGAAAATCTGGGTTTATTTATAATGTATCGATTTATTGTTCATTGGTCAGGCCATTTATTTCCCCCCCTCCCCCCGAAGAGTCAAAACGCTGCTGAAATCTAACATATACAAAGTGGATGGTGGGTTTGGTAGTAATAAAAAAATCCAACATAATTTAGCAGTTTGTTTGTATCAGCATATTCAGATATGTCTATTAAAACATACTGAAAAGCTTACGTCTTGAGTGAACAAAACTGTTAAGTGCATAAAATTCTACATATTCAATGGGGAAAATATTAATAAAGTAAGAACTGTGAAACAAACAGCAGTTTACTACAGCATTTCACCACACACAGCTGTATATATAATGGATGGTTACGCTATGCAGCCGTACAGTAATTTGAGGAAAGCATGTGTTGCATATGATACAGATTTCTATTTAATTTCGGAGATAGATGCAGTGCAACAACAGATCAAGGAAATCTCTCACTTGCTCTACATAAAATGCTGAAATGTGTTACCTAGCCATAGAGCTATTTTGCTGAATTGAAGCCATATTTCTGTCAGTACAAGTGATGGTCTATATGTGGGATTAATCTGACACCAGACAGTGATCCTTAATCCTTCAGTATATCATAATCTATTTACTTTGCATGCTAAGAGGATTTCAGTTTAAAAATATACAGGAAGTGATGCTAGAAATGTACATAAGATCAAGAATGTTGTTTCCTAAAATCTCAGTTTTTAATAAAATCCCTTTATGGCTTTCTTGGAGTTCTGTCCTAGAAAAGTGTTGAATAGGGATTTAGCTGAAAATGGGCACATGTTTTTCTTTATACTTCAACCTTGTGACCATATTCATCCTTCTTCCCTGCAGTTTTTTGTGCTGGATGTAAAACATGAAAGAAAAGATTTCCACTGTAGCAGGATCATTTTTTGGGTATTACGCTGGGAGATTTTATTGACAACATAAAAACAGGTTCTGAGCTAATGTGGAATTTTTGTATATATTAATTTCTATTTACGTTCATGATTTAGCAATGACTATTATCCAGAGGTCAGCGCAAAGAAAGCCACCAATGGATTGTGTGCAGTGGTTCTTTACTCATAACATTGAGGAATACATTGCATGATCTGTAATCACCTATTTTCTTTACACCACCCCAGAGAGGTGTCTACAAAGTGACTGTTATAATTCACATTATTACATACTTGTAATTTAAACTTAAAACCGTATAATTTACACTTCTACTTTTCTGTACATGCTAGTTTCAATTATTATACTTAGCATTTATATAGGGTTTTACATCTACAAAGCCAATAGTCGTCTAATGATTAGAGCACCGAACTGGGAATCGGGAGCTCTGGGTTCTGTTCCTAGCTCTGACCGTAATCCCGTGTGAGACTCTGGAAAAGGTGCTTTACCTCTGTGTGCCTCCATTTCCCTAGCTGTAAAATGGAGCTAATAATACTCCCCATCTTTGTAAGATGCTTTGAAATACTGGGGTGCAAAGGGCTATGTAAGTGCTAAGGGTCATTAGTACTGTAGTTTTAGTTACGCTTTGTTACACCCCGGTACAGTAATTACATACAGAAAAATTGAGACAGAGAGGGGTTAAAGCCAAATGTTTCAGACCTGAGTAACTAAACGTTAAAGAATGGCAAATATATTGAAAGTAGCAATGTAATAAATTAGGTCACACCCACCTTGAGGGGCCCAATTTTTCAGATGTAAAAAAAAAAAAACACTGACAGCTCAACTCAAATATTTTCCGGACCAGACAACTTTAAGGACTAGGCTTTGCCCAGTGACCAGAAAGAGATTTATCTGTGTCTCAGCCCGACCAGCTCTCAGCACCGTTCACCAGAACCCCACAACCACAAGCACTTAAACTGAGGGTCTGTATGCCCTGGGATGAGAGGAAGAGCAGGCCGCGAGTCTGCTGCACGAAAGAGCAGACACGTCCGCAGTGACCTGTGATTGCAACGTTGCATCCTGGTCTCTCATCCAGCCACTTGGCGTCTGGTGCTGCCAGTTTGGCACCTTTCCACAGCATCAAACTGCTTTTAAAAAAATCCCACACAAGATGTCCTTGTTCCCTGACATTTCAGGCGTGTTTAAAACATGTCATGTCACTCAGCTGTGAGCGACTCAACTGTCTCAATCAGATTTTTTTTAAAAATCCCTATATCATGCATTGCCCTTTTCTTGAGCTCTTCCATTCATAACAGTGACGTGCTTTACTGGCCAGACTTGCGTTCAGGTGATTAACATCACCCACATAAAGCCCAATTGCTTGGGCTTCACACAAGTGAAATGTGAGATGATTGGGGTGACAGCATCTACCCACCCACCCCCAATCTGGGGGCAGATCCCAGCCCCAATCTGTAGACTAGAGAAGCAGCCACACCATCTGTGCCACTTGAATGACGTGCTAGACCCAAGGAATCTGGGTAATCATGGGAGACAGTGTCTTGTGTGATCACTGGGTACGTATGTACAGTATGCAGGGAGAAAGTAGAAGGTTTTGTTCATTAAATGGGTTAATCACTGTGTGTTATTTTCAGGATTCTTTTCTTTTGAATAGGAAAGATGCTACAGAGGACCCTGTAGTGGTTTTCAGCCAATTGTCCATATCACCCTGAGTCGTTGCTCTAAGAACTTTTGAAGTAACCCCCTAGTTCAAGGGAGAAGCCGTGGGGGGTTGTTGGTTTTTAAAGGAGTTAGCTTTTCAGACCAAAGTCATATTTGATCTGATCAGAAACGTTTCTTCTCTGAACCCCCTTTGCTATTCACACCCTCTACATGGACCCTATTTTTATGCCTTGTTCATTAGCTCAACTAATATGATTTTTAAAAGCCCACCATCTAGCGTATAGGTGCTAGAGTAATCATTGAAACCAAAACTAAGTCTGAGATTCTAAACCCTTAAGCCCCATTCTTCCAAACACAAATATTGTTTAGTTATTAAACAACATGAGTCACCAGTGATGACACATTCCTGGTCTCCCCTAGGGAAAAGCTCATAACCTGGCTGGTATCTACTCTGCACCTAAATTCTGAAGCAAGGTCCCTGGATTCTGCAGCTTGCTAGAATGGCAGACTAGAAGTGCTGTGGCAGCTTCATTTAAATCAACAAAGGGAGGATTTGAATTAATTAAATATGAAAAAAAGACTAATACAATCGTTGGCGTAGTCCCTGTGTTGTTTATTTTTATATTAATAAATGATTACAGTCCCCAGCTATGGAGGCTTGAGAGGCAGTTTTGGCTTGTGGCATAAGTGCATTTGCTGGCTGTTTTTGCTCAAATGATCAGCAGCGCCGATCATTAAATTCCAAATTTAACACCCCATTGAGGCAATTGAAGCAGTTCACAACTTTCAGACCTTCTGTTTCAGGCTGTCTCCAAACTCAGGAGGACAACATTGCTTCAGTTCACACTTGGTTCATCTTTGCTACACCACAGAGAGGACTAGAACCAATTTCCCCCCCGTGAACGCTGAGGTTCTAGAGTACAGCTCTGTCACAATGGGTGGAGACCGTGGCCACAGAATACATGGACCCGGCTTTCTACTGTGTCTTTACATTTCGGTATTTATTCATTTCTATTGAGAATTAGCTAGGCACTCCTAGGGGCAGAATGATAATTACACAACAGGCCAAAATAGGCTTTAAAAGATCTAAACACCTCTCAAAACCTCTCCCTTCCATCCCATTTTATTCAGCTCTGCCCAGACAAGCCTTGTAGCAGTCGCTGAAGGTCTTTCAATTCCCTCTTGCTTGTATTTCTGCCTGCACATTGACCTTGGGCAAGATGCTTAGGCACAGATTTGTAAAGGTTTTTAGGTGTTGCCTTGCTCGGCATTGCAAGGCCAGAGTGATTTAAACAGCCAAGCCACTTTCAAATGAGACGTTGGCTCCTATCTCACTTTTGAAAAGGGGACTTAGCCATCTAAGTTGTGTATGCCCAGATACGTGGAATGAGTGGGACTTAGGCATCTAAATACTTCTCTAAAGCTGGGCTGTAGGCCTTGCAGCCCTGAGTGACGCAACACCTAAATCCCTTTCAAAATCCGTCCCTTAGTGTGAGCCCACGTCCCAGGGACTGGATGTCTACGGGAATGCTACCAATGACGTCAGTCATAGTAGGATTTGGCCCTTTTTCCTCGCCCTGCTTCTGGGGGCTCATCTGTGGAGCAGTGAGTCAGGTATCATTCGTCTGTTCCACCCCAAACCCCTACCGAAACCGTTCCGGTTGCAAACTGAAGTGTTCCAGAGTCAGGAAGGGACAATCTGCCCCTCAACCTCGTGTGGACGCCTGGGGAGACACTATTTAATGACATAGGCAGGTGCCATTTTCCCCCACAGGAGCCCTGCCTCATTCAGTGCATAGGATGGACAGTGCTCAAGCCCCAATTCAGCCAGGTACTAAAGGACATGCCTAGCTTCAAGCCCATGAATAGTCCCGTTGAAGCCCATGAGATGCCTCCCATGAGTGGAATGAGACTCCTCCCATGTTAATGTTAGGTACATGCTTCAGCACCTTGCTGAACTGGGACCTATGTGAATGAAGCAGCTGGTCAAGATTTCATTTGATCTTCACTCCGCTGTGTGTTTCCTATGGAACGGTATTCCAAGCCAGCCAAGTCCTGCACTGAATAAAAATGTGGATCGTTTTCCTTGCTGTGTCAGATGTTCACTAAACTCTCCCTGTGCCTCACAGGGATTAATAAATGTCCCCTTACTATCCCCAGGAGTGAGGCTGGGTGTGGGAAGAATTATTTCCCCCACTTACCACATGCAGAACTCAGGCACGCAGAATAAGCGACTTGCCTAAAGTCACAAGCATGTTTGCTAAAGCTTCCAGAAAACAAAAAATTTGCTCCCTGAGAACAAATGTACCAAAGTTTGATAGAAAAATGTAAAAACTTTGAGGAAAAGTATAAGCAACTGAAAATGATCCTTTACCGTGGAAATTGGGGGCATCTTTAGTTCCAGGTCTTGCTCTGCAGATTGGGAAAGGCTGGGAGATCCTGGAATGGAAAGCATTAGAAAGGTCAAGTCTGATTGGGTGGGTGCCTGAAGCTTGGGGTCTTTCTGTAGAATTGTATTTTCAAGTTTCCGAATGTTTAGCTCTACAAGACAGCAGAGATACGCGGTGTAGGGCGGCTTCCAGTCAATCGAGCAGATCTCAGACCTGGGGTAGGAAACTAAGTAATCCTGAAATAATCAAGGACATTTTGGAGGAAGGGGGAGCAAGTACCTTTGTCATCAGGCATCCCTAGAGGACGGACGCCCAGTTAGGAAAGATCGGGTTGCCTACAGCATAATTCAACAGAGCTAAAGTGACTCCGTTCATCCCCAAGATGTCTCGGGGGTTGCATTGGCAGATGCGATGCACTTACACCATTCCGGAGGCCGGATCCATTGGAGACGAATTAACCCGCAGGAGTAGAGATGCCGGGTTTTATCGCGCCTGGTAAGGGCTCAGGGGATGCACCTGAACGTCAGGTTGACTATTCAGGAGGTCAACAAGCAATTTCGAAAGGACAAGCACGGAGGGGACCAAGCGGGGGCCCCAGCCTCAAATGCGTAGCACCATCGACTTCGCTGAAGTGTCGTGAATGAGAACTGCGCAACTGGGCCGCCTCCCCCCGTGACAGCTAAACTGCCAAGCGAGGGGCACAGATACTAGTCCGAGGAGAGTCCCCTTTGCAGCTGCGTGCCAGGCTAAGAGCGAGCGGAGGGAGCCCGTCGAGATAACGGGGTCACGATCGCTCCCTTCCAATAGAAGAAGACAGTGGGACGAGATTATTAATTACTCATTATTATTTCGGAGGTCACGCTTTAGTGTCGGAGCGATCATCGCATTAGCAATCAGCCAGGCTAGACTGCATCTTTGTAGCGAGTCCCGTAGTCTGCTGTGTATATATAGGAGCCGTTTCAAAGCAGAAAAGCCAGAAGCAGGTGCTTAAAAATGCAAACATAGATAACGATTCGCTTACAAGTTTCTCTCGTATGCTCTGTAAAGGGGCTGAATCCTCTGTCTCTCTCACACACACACGCACAGAGTACGCACTGCCTTAGCACACCCGCAGACCCAGCTCCGGGGGCGAGTTGGTGGGCTGCATAGCTGCAGAAGTTTCCATTCTGGGCAACGATGCAGGTCTAAATGCTCAGAAACAGAGTCAGGAGAGCCTAGAACCTTTGCTGCTCCTCACAGGAGAAAAACAATAGTATCGTGCATATTACCGTATTTCTTAACCTCTTTTAGAGTGAAAAGTCGGAGGGGGGGACCTATTAATTATCCCACTATCCTCGTTACTATTAAGCCCAAACGTTTTCCCCAAAATGCAGGAAGGCTGATCAATTCTGAGAAGAACTGGTAAGCACCGGGTGTTGTACCCTGGACATTCTGAAGGACACAAATGGATTCGTAGGGGTGTGTTTGTTTGCTTTCCCTGGCAAAAAGTGTCTGCTCTCTGACCTCAGGGGCCAGCCTGAAAGTTTTCCAATAGCCTCAGATGCGCACAGAAAATTCCAAACCTGAATAGCACGAACTGGGAAATCTGAGCCGGGTGGATGCTTTAACAAAATGAGAGAACGGAAGATTTGCTTAGAATTCTACCTTAACTTAACAGAAATTCGGGGCAGGGGCCCTTCGGGTTTGGATCATACATACTAGAGAACAGGGAAACAGAAGCTCCCTTTGAAGCATTTTCGTTCCTGGGCTATGTCTAAACAGACATAAGTGCCTCTCAGAGGGAGTTCCTATGAAGTTTCCGCGTACAGCGCCTTGAACCCAGCATCTGGGGGGGGGGGGGAGATTGCTCACACCCCAGCTAGCTCAAACTTCGCTTCAGAAAGGGCCGACACTCTAGTCTGCAGGGAACAAACCGCAGATTTAGCAGTTTCGATTTAATGTCCACACACAGTAGTTCCAGTAGAACTGATTTAACGTCCGTCCGTTGTGTCACACGCACACACACCTACCTGGGACTTTCCTTCAGTGCTTACAAACAACCACACATAAGTCTTCCTTTTAGCCATACCCGGGAAAAAGGACAGTGTCGCGCTACCGGACCCCACTCTGTACCTGCCTCTAGTTCCTCAGGGTGAGTCCGAAAAAGTGCCCGCACCTTGCGCAGGGTCCTAGCACCTGACCGCCGGGTGAGTCGGGAGACGAGGCCTGTGTCCTGTGTATAAAGGAGGGATTTGTATCCCCGCTGCAGTTTTCGGTGCAGGCGCATTTCCCCGCCACCCCAGCCCTGTTATGGGAGATATGTAAATGAGGCTGAAGATTCTGTCTACGCCCCCACCCCTCGACCTGGCTGAATTTCACGGACACACCGAGGGCCCCACTGAAGTCAATGGGAGAGTTCCGTGGGGCCAGAATTTCACCCTCTAATGCTCGGTTGCTAATCTCGGGCCAGTGCTACAATCGAAACAGAATCTGACCAGCAGCTGGTCACTCTGCATAGTCAGTAGCTACCTGACCGAACACCTTGGCTAGCAGAGAACTTGCCCGGTGGCAACACCCGAAGCCAAACCACTTGGCAGGCGGTTTGCAAAAATAAAAAAGGTTTCAAAAATTAACGTTTTATCCTCCAGCAAAGGAATCGACATAGCCAACATCAACCAGCACCAGGTTAGGGACGTTTTGCCACAAACCAAACCGCTGTCATTATTTGGTGTGATGATGGGGAAACCCCACACCAAATCTCAGCGGGACTTGGTTTTAAATCATTCGTGATTCAACCCCAGGTAGAACCTTTATTACCGGGACCGGGGAACTCTTTACCTACAGCAGCACACCCGGGTCTGCACACGCAGGCTGGAACTGGGTGTGTCCATTAAGGGATTCACCCCCATCCCCCTTCAACGACATGGACATGGGGTGACTACAAACACCAAGTCACCTCACTGCCCTGCAGCCCTGGTATGGGCAAGCCGGCAACACCACCGCGTTTTCATCCTACAGTACTTCTGATCCCATTCACTGTCAGTTTACACCCAGGTACTTCCATTGATGTCACTACCACTTCTCCGGGTTTACCCCAGTGTGACTGCAATCCGAATCTCCCCCCCCCCCTTTCTGCTCAGTGGCTCTGCGGTAGCTATTATGAGCTAGAATCGGATTGGGGCTTCTTACTCGGTGTAAACAAATACTGAGTCCCGTCGTTGTGCTGCCGGTTACGCTGATGCAAATCCAGCGTCACTCCAGCCAAAGTACCTGTACCAAAAACTCCAACCAAAGTACCTGTAAAAGCAGAGTCGGGCCCGGTGATCTAAACCATCAGACATTTTGCCTGAGAAAAGGCTGGATCGGGCCCATAATCCTCGTTCAGGACGGAATATTCTTAACTAAACATGAAGGGCAACGAAACAGCTGCTTTGTATTAAATGCCCGATAAGCACCTTCGGCTTTATATACAGTGGAGCTGGAAAAGCGATGTCTGAGTTGTCTACACTGCCCGCCTGAATGGGCGGCTAGAAATCGAATCACCTGCACTGTGTCGCGGAAATTAACAGAAGGGGGGCGGGGAGGGCTGGTGGATTTGGTCCCCCACCCCACTCCCAAGCCCCGGCGAACAGCTCTACAACCAGAGACTGTTTTGTGGTGCAGTCACTTGCGTTCACACCACGCGGGCAGAACTGAGCCAGAAAGTTCCGGAGCCTGCAAGATGCCCGGCTCCCAAAGCGAGGTGCACATTTTCATGGTAGTTTCGCTATAACTAGAGGAGCTACTTAAAGCACCCGCATTAATGACGCCAACCAATTTAGTAATATATATATATATATATATATATATATATATATATATATATATATATATATATATATATATAATGTCTAATAATTCACCGCGAGGCTCTGGGCTTGTGCGCCCTGTTTCAGCCTGCAGCACATTTTAATAGTCAAGTCAGAAATTCAGAAAAAAAACAGGGTTTATCATTAAACGCGGACAGCCCCTTAAATGACAGCAGTGCTTCTGGGCACTATTACAATACCCATTTCATGGAGAGTTTCCGAAGTAGGGAGGGAAAAACTAGTTTTCCCTGCATCTGACTATGGAGACACACACTCCTGCCCGGATAGAGACAGACAGTGCCCTTGTTTCTGGGTACACGGATTAACACTAATAACATCTCCATTTCCTGCCACAGCATTGGGGGGGGGGTTGCTGCTGTGCCCCCGGTGCTGCTGTTGCAGGGGTCAGCAGGGTTTGGAAAGCCCCTCTGATAGGGGCACAAAAGGAGAACTCCAGCCTGAATTCTGGCTTGTCCTGGTTGAAGGAAGCGTGTTTCGTTTCCCTGTTCTCGGTGATTGTCGCTGTCGGGTTGCATGTAACTCTGCTTATTGCCTGAGGAGTTGGCTAGCGAGGTTTCCAGCCCGTTTCCAGACTGTAGCCGGGGCATGGTTTGTACTGGTTGGCTGTTGAAGGCACTTTGCACGCGGCGCAGCAGCGCGGTGCCCGTCCAGCAGCGGGTGACACGTTTCGGTTGGAAATGCAGAGAGCAGCGCAAACTCGTCTCCAGTGAGTGCTGCAGGCTTGAGACCCGGGACTAGTTTATCCCTGCAGCTAACCCAATGTGCCTGCCTCGCTCGTCGTCACAGCTGGCCCTTGTGGCCGCTGGACTCACGCTCGCTGGAGGTGGGGGGGGGGGGGGCAGGTTATACAGATCTGAGTTTCTCCGAGGCCGGAGTTGCGCGTGTGAGTTTTGGAGACACGCATTGTTCTGCCCAAAGCCACGTGTTGGCAGCGCTGGAATTCCTGTCCAAGGAGGCGAGGACGTAACTTGTTATGTAGCTCTGGGGGGTTTCCTTTGGGCCGGCCTCAGCTCTCCTTCTAAATGTTCCTGTCTCACTCCCTGGGAAGGTCCGAGTCTTTTACCCACTCTGGAGGGGGTCTGGCTTTCACTTGGCCAGGCCCTGCTCCCAGAGGGCTGCATTTGCGCTCGGCCCGGCCTGTTCCAGCGCAGGGCAACCTGCGAGCGCGGGTTAAGGATCTATCGGTTACGGGTCTCGGGGCCCCGGAAGGGAATGGGGGGACTGCGGCTTGTCGGCCTGCGGGGGGGGGGGCTCGGGGAGTAGGACCCTGGCTGTTGTTTTTCCCCATTGTTGGGGGGTATCCAAGCCTGGGCTTCTGCTAGAGCCGGTTCAAGCCGGGCTAGAGCTCCAGCCGCGTGTAAACAGGCCGCCAGCCCCTCGCACCAATCGGCCCTTCCCTCGGCACTGCTGGGGCAGATCGGGCCCGAGGAGGCCTCTCCCCTTTGCCGGCTCTGCGCTGTCCCGATTCAAGGGGCCATTGGGCCGGAGGAGGGAGAGATGGAGCCCAGCCGCACCGGGACTGTGGCAGAGGGAAGCAGCTGTCCATGACCCTCCTGCCATGCCTGGATCTGCTTCCCGGCCTCTAGCTCAGAGCCCCCCAGAGGCTGCAGCGGGGTCCAGTCCCCAGCCAGGGGAGCGGCCGATCCGATCGGCTTCTCTCACCCGGATCCCGGTCCTGCCCGGGACAGGAAACCCAGGGGTGGGGGAGAGGGGTCTTGGGAACTCAGCTCCTCCCGAGGGCCTGGGGCGGGGAGGGGGGCTGGCCAAGCGCCCTACCCGTCTCTGGGGACCCATTGTCCCCTGGCCCGGGCGTAGCCCCGTTAGCCCCTCACCCCGACACTGGCCAGGGCTGCGGTGCTTGGCTCTGGCTGTGAATCCCGGCTGGGGACACGCGAGCACACGGGACAGGCACACACAAGGCTGCCCCCCCCCCCCCCCCAGCACAGGCTTGGCTGCCACTCCCCCCACGGCCCAGTTCAATGCCCGGTGCAGGCAGGTAACAGAGGCCGGGAGCCCCCGCTGTGTTCTGGGAGCCAGGCCAGGGTGCGGCTTCTGCTCACACGGGACCCGAACCGAGCAAAGCCCAGCCCAGCCAGTCAGGGCCAGCACAGGGTCCCAACGCCAAGTCCCTGCTCTGCTGGGGCCGGAGAAACCGCCTGGTGCTGTGGGGGAATCCGGCCCCCTGCTGCTAAGCGGGGAGCGGAGCGCAAAACACCCAGGGTAGGGGAGAGAGTTTGGTGCTCCGAAGAGACCGGTTTTATTGACCCGTTGGTTCTTTCTGAGACCGGAGGGGAACCCATCCAATGACCCTAGTCCGTCAGCCCGGGCGATTAGAGAGGTGTGTGTGTGTGTGTGTGTGTGTGTGTGTGTGTACACGCGCCCCTTCTCAAACTTTTACACATCGGCTCCAAGCGAGTTTTCATCCATTCAATTCAAGCCCTTATGAGTGAATAATTTGAGACAATTTCCTCCTCATTGTGGTCAGCTGAAAGGGCAGATCTTTTCCCCACCGTTTTGTTTTATTTGACTTGCATCTTTCCCGGGTGTGTTAGGGAGTTGTTGCTACTTATCTCCTAATATTTTCCTAATATGTCCCCTTCTGTAAGGCGAAATCTTTGTTCTGTTTATTTCAGACTTTTTGTATGATTATTTCATAATACGAATTATTATGTTTTTATTGTTTATTACTTCTCTTGGACATTCTTTCTTAGTTCAAATCCCTACACATGAGCGAATTTGTTAGATTATTCGCATTAAATACCCGCTATGTTACGGGGGTTCCGTCATTTAAAAATCGTTCGTGCCTGAATTTAATGTATTTCATTTTTTCATTTACAATTCATTTATTTAAAAAAAAACAATCCGTTGATTTGAACTCAGAAGTTTAGGAAAAGAAGTATTTTCTCTGCACCACATAACAGTAAAACGCTAGATGGCTCGGTCCTGTCAAATTGGCCTTAATTAAAAAAAAAAGTGGCTCCCTGCAAAATAGAAGAAAATTGATATTTTTAGTGGCTACATTTTTGTCCTTGTTGCGTTGGGCATTTGCTGCATTCTTGAGCATTTTGAGTTTGTACATTGCTCCTTGCTGGCGCTCCCTGACTGTCTGAGTGTAGAAGCTAATCAACATTTCCACGCTAAACAGGACTTCGGGATTTGTAACGCGGCCGGGAACTGTATTTGTCTACATTTGCCATTTCACTGGTAAGTGGGCTCTTCTTAGGAGACAGACGGGAGCCGGCTTGATTGGCCCTTGTTCAGTTACTGGACTGCGCAAAGCCGCGAAGTTTGTTTGTTTGTTTGCGATGTTTTGTAGCTACCTTTAGCCGGGCTCAGCGGCGAGCAGCGCACAACGGCCTTGGGGCACTGTTTTTACACGATGCAAAAAACACAAGAGGAAAAGTAACCTGTCCCCGAGCTTTGGACCGCGCTGGTCCTATTTTGTTGTCCCGGTGAGTCTGTGTGCAAAGAATGCAGGCCCAGAGCCGCGCTGCGTAACTAACCACACTGCTGGAGAACCCTGCAGTGCGGGGTACCACTGTCCGGAGTATCACTGACCGCGGTGCGGGGTACCATTGTCCGCGGTGCGGGGTATCACTGACCGCGGTGCGGGGTACCGCTGTCCGCACTCCACAGCCTGCATTCGCTAGCTGCATTCGGCAATTGTAGCTCTTCCTTCTGCACCCATCCTGGTGCTCGGAGCCAGCGATTCGCGTTGAGACAGGGACGGTGCCAGGACTTTCCAGGGAGGCCTTTGTTTGAAGTGCTTATGTAAGGGGAAATCAAACCATGCCAAAGGACCTGTAGTTCCGGAGCCGCGCTGCCCCCAAAGGCGGTTGTGCCTCGAGGGGGTTGCAGGGGGCTCCTGGAGTTTCCCACAGGTGCTCTACCTGCTGCAACACCTTGGCACCAAAGCCTGAGCGGAGGGTGGAGGGACGCCTCTGAAACATGAGGCTACTTTAAAGTACTTTTGTAGAAGGTCATACGAATGAGCCGCTCGGAGTCCGGATGAAAGGTGCGGGCGGCCGACCAGAGCCCTGTGGATAATGCTCGGGAGCCCCTCCGTGTACCCCACACCCCGACAGTCCCCACGCAGAGGGACTTCGGGCGGCTTCTCCTAGACAGGCCCAAGCCCTGCTCGGCACATCTTGGTTGCTCTCCTGCCCTTTTTCCCGATGGGCCTTCTGGGCTGTAGTTGCTTCCCCTCAGGTGATTGCATGGGTGGGTGCCTTAACCGCAAGAATTTTAATTAAGTGACTGTTTGTGCCGCGATGGTTACGCTTCGCTTTTGCCCAAAGACGTATCTCCTTGCAACATCTGCTCAATAAGTAACAATAACAATAATCACAAGGCTGAGAGGGGAAGGTGACATCTTCGCTGGCTGTTGCGCAGCCGAGTCAATCTCCCCGTGATGCAATGTGGCAATGGCAGGGGAGCGAGTTGTGCAAGGCCGGAGGGCGGGATCTCGGAGCGTGTGCCACGGAGCCGGACCCCGGCCTGGCAGCTCCGCCCCTCGCCAATCACGGGCCCCGAGACGGTGCCAGCAAACTAGCCCCCGCTGCTTAACCCAGCGGCATTAACCCCAGGCCGGCGGCCGGCTTCCCACGTGCACGTGGGCCTGGCACCCAGGGGGACGCATCGCGTAATGATCATTGTCCCCCTCCCAGCTCCGGTCCATGGTCTCGGATCCAGTTTGACACGGACTCCTCCGCCCCCCGGGCAATGTGGCGGGAGAGAAAGATGTGGCTTGAATCCTAGATTTGTCTTTGATCCATTTCCCTGGGACCTGCACCCCAGCGAGTCACTGCACAGGGCGAGACCGTGGGCGGTGGGACTGGCTGGAAGCGCTTCCCATCACAGACAGGGTTTGCAGTTTGTGTCAGAGGCTCTCAGCACCCCCCACCCCTGGCACAAATTGTTCCCGCACCCAAGGGCGAGATGGCAACTTTCCTCTCAATGCAACAACCATCGCCCAGTAACTCCCGCTCTTTACCTCTGAGTCCAACTCGGGCAAGTTTCCAACAGATCGGACCAAGTGTAACTATCCCAAAGAGGGCGTTTGGGGCAGGGGAGGAGGCCGCTCATCCTGTTAAGGCGCAAATGTCCTGGTTGTGTCCCTGTGGCTGGACTGGAGCCCGCCAGGATACCGCCGGGTTTAGGGAACAGGCACCATGATTCCTGGGCGCGCAGAAGCCCGACACTTACTTTCGATGGCTGTTTAATCCCCAATAATATCCACCCTTTGGCCAGCACTTAGCGGGATGGGGCCGGCCGGCTCTAGCGCAGACGGTTCGGGGCTTGCCCGGCCCAACAAGGGACAGCCTTTTTCAAAGGGGGGTGAGTGGTTTCTGTCATTTGCAAAGTGCCTCAGCGCGCACAGCCAACCCGTGACAAAGGTAGCCTGGCAGGGGGCGGCTGCTGACAGCAGATAACCGAAGTGCTGTCCTGGTTAAGAAGCAGCCTGTTTCACTGCTCCCTAAAGATGAGCTCAGCTCGCTGTCCGTGTGCCGGGCGGGCTGGGTGGGAGGGGCGGGCTGGGGAACGCTGCCACCAGGTGAGCGCTGAGCGTGCACAGGCCGCGGCTGCAGCCAGGGAGCACCTGGGGCGTGCATGGCACAAGGGTGGGGGGAATACCGCCAGGGTGCCACAAGCACCCTGATTGGGGGGGGGGCAGATCAGGGGCTAATAGCGGCAGCCGGGACACTGATTGCGCCGGCGGCCTGGCTGAATTCGCAGCTCTAGGAGGCGAGGGGCCGTTTAGCGAAACACTGAACGTTTGTTGCACAACTCGCTCCGGCCCCAAGCTCCCCAGTAAATACATTCAGACGTCGCTCCTGGATTGAGCCCCGCCAGCATCCAGACCCCTTTATTTGTTGCATTCATATGTACGGCTAATGTACGAGTACCAAGCGCGCTCCGGCGTTTGCCCTGCCAGGGATTAAGATGAACCAGTCGCTGCCCTTTCCTGGGTGAAAAATTCTGGAGCATGGGGGAAAGGCGCTGAAGTTTCGTTGTGTCGCTGCAACCACTTTTCTTCCTGCCGCTCAGCCGATATTTTAAAAGCTAGACGCCTTCTTCTCGCCCTCAGCGGGATAATTGCTAGCTACGCCCACAGCCAAGGGGTTGCGCTTCTTAGAGATGAAGCGATGCGTTTAATTTTTATTTTGAAACAAAAAATTCGTTTCAACACAGGTAGCTGCTAAAATACGAATCAGGCAAAATGCGGTTATAAGGCTCTGGAAACTAGGAGAGGGGGAGGAAAGACTTGGTGTCTAGATCATTGTGACAAGAGGGTTTGGGGGGGATTTTTGGTTGTTTGATCCTTGCTTTGTTTTTGTTTCCTTGCAACCCTCGTAATTTTTTAGAGGGTTAAACGCATGTAAACTTGGGCCAGCTTTGAAATCCAGCCCAACTCCGAAAATCCAGAGCGGTTTGGGCCACCCCTTCCTGGGAGATTAGATCAACAGGTCCGTTAAAATAAAACAGGATAATTTGGCAGAGCTGCGCGGACTCCGGCGGTTTTGGCGGAGCGCACCAAGCCGCGCTGAATGGGAAGTCTATGGGCAATTAAGATGGGACAACTTCGTGCCAGACTTCAGATGTTCCTGGGTCTCGCTAGAGACAAACAAGCTATTGGGCCGGTGCTGGTTAACTCTCGTGTTTTTCCAAAAGCCAAACAGGGGGGAGCATTCATACCGTCTCCCTGTCTAGAACCCACCAAAGTTTTGATTGGAAGCCAATCCAATTACGGCCATTAAAAGGCAGCTCAGTGAAATAAAGGTCCGCCCTCCCCCATTGGGTAAATAAAAATCCGCCTGCCCCTGCCATCGCATGCTCCGCGGAAGTTTAAGCTACCAGAGACTTTTCCAAGGGGCCCCACTTCAGAAGTATGACACAGACAAGGGCTTCATTAGTTTGAATTTTATTATAGGGCTATGTAGATAAAGGGGGAGGAGTTGCCTTACATTTCAACAGGTACGTGTTGGATTACGGTGTAATAATCAAATTTACAAATTCCTTTTCCACCGAGGGACAAAGCGGTTAAAACCCATCGTTGAGACAGATGCGCAGGCGTGGCTGGCTAGGGCCGATGCACTAAAACTCACTAGACAAACCGAGGGGGCTAAAAGGGAGGGAATTTGAGCTGCTTTTTTTTTCCTTTTACTTTTTTTCCCCTATTTTTTTTTCCTTTTCTTTTTTGGTCTGTAAACGGGATCTGGACTGCGGATCCGCTGGACAAGCCTTTCCTCCCCCTCTTCCTAACCTTCCCAGCTCCCCCTCCCCCCCATTACAGCTGTTCCCTAAACCACCATCCCAGCTCGCCTGCCCTCCCCGCCTCTTCTCCCTGGAGTGGGTTTGATTAGCCCTAAGAAGCAGGAGCACCCCGAAGAGAGGAAAGATGCAGCGCTGGGAAT
This sequence comes from Chrysemys picta bellii, assembly GCF_011386835.1. NCBI lineage: Eukaryota > Metazoa > Chordata > Testudines > Emydidae > Chrysemys > Chrysemys picta. The sequence continues at coordinate 194,560,411 of NC_088793.1, forward strand.
CCTGACGCGAAGATTTGTTGAAGGGGAAGGGGAGGAGAGAAGTTTTGTTTAGTTCAATTTCCTGCGTGTTAAAACTCAAAATTGCAACCCAGTAACATCAACTCAAAATAATACTGGTCCCTGGAACGGACCGAATATGGACACCATTCCTGCTGCTTGCTGCGGCAAGAGGCTGTACAGTCCTACCGAGAGAGAGCCCAGAGCTCTCCGAAGTAAAAAGACAGCGGTACACCGGGTCTGCAGCGGGCAGGGTGTGCAGGAGGTTTCCACTCCCTGCCTTGCCCTTGACACAAGGAGTTCTCGAGAGGGGAGAGGGGAGTCTGTGTGTCCAAGGCGCATTTCTTTTTAAATCGAGGAGGGGAGGCGCACCGAAGTCCTCTTCCGGGCTGTGTGTTTGGTGTTAAATCAACCCACCGGACGGAATAATCCCGGGGTGCAGAGACGGAATAAATAAGTTACTGGGGCGGGTCCAGCAGCAGATCTCAGCCAGCAGCCCCGAGCCAGGGGCTGGGGGGCTCTTGGTCGGGGATGATGAATGATTACTAGTGATGACCATGGGAAATGGAGACCCAGTCCTGCCCGGGAGTGAAACACACCGACGGCAGCTCCGGAGCAGGGAGCAGCGGGGCCAGCCCGAGGCTGGGGGTCAGCGCAGGCTGGGCCAGGAGGAAGGCCATTGTTTCTCACGTAGCAAAAGGCCAGCGGGGCCAGGCGCAGGGAGCCGGGCCGAGCCGGGCCGGGCCGGGCGGGCGCTGCCTACAAGACCTGGAACCTCCAGGAGGCCTGGTCCTTGTAGTCCAGGCAGTCGGGGGAGTTGAAGTTGAGTTTCCAGGAGGAGGCGGCGCCGGGCTCCTTGTAGTCCAGGCAGTCGGGGGAGTTGAAGGCCAGCCCCGTGCTGCCGTAGCCCTGGTGGTGGTGATGGTGGTGGTGGTGGCCGGAGCCCTGACCCAGCGGGTGGTGGTGGTGGCCGGCCATGGAGGAGGGCGCCATGGGGCTGAGCTGGTGCGGGTGGTGGTGGGAGTGCATGGGCGCCAGGTAGGAGCTGCACTCCACGCCGCCGAAGTAGGAGGAGGAGGGGGCCGCCGGGTAGCCCTGGCCGTAGCCGCCACCTTGGCCGTAGGACATGGGGTAGGAGGCGGAGGAGGCGCCGGCCACCGAGCGCTGCATGCAGGACGCGCCGCCGGGCGGCAGCGGCTCCGGCACCGACACGGCCGAGGGCGCGGCGCCCGGGGAGATGGAGGCCGGGCTCCAGATGGACGAGGCCGGGGCGCTGATGGAGGCGGTCGCCGCCGCGGGGTTGCCCAGCGCCGCCGCCGCGCTGCCGGAGGAGCTGGAGCTGGAGGAGGACGACGAGCCGGAGCTGGAGACGGCGGGGGGCGTGAACTGGCCGCTGCTCTCCGAGCCCGAGCTCTCCCGCGCCGGGGACGGCTTCTTCTTGGCCGGCCGGCTCTTGGCCCCGCCGCCGCTCTGCTGCTGCTGCCGGCACTTGGCCCGACGGTTCTTGAACCAGACCTGCGGGGAGAGCGAGCGGTCAGCAGCCGGCCCCCGGCACCCACTTCCCCCAGCCCCCGTAGCCAGTCCCTGGCCCCCAGCCCCCAAAGCCGGCCCCCACTTCCCCCAGCACCTGTAGCCAGCACCTAGCACTGGCCCCCAGCATCCATAGCCATCTGCTGGCACCCAGCCCCCCAGCACCTGTAGCCAATCCTCGAGCACCCCAAACAGCCACTTCTCCTAGCACCCAGAGGTATCCCCTAGCCCTCATGCACCCTGAATAGCGAGCAGCACCCATTTCCCATAGCACCACAGCCTTCCCCCCAGCACCCAGCTCCAAGCACCCTGAACAGCCATTATTCCCATAGCCAGCTACTGGCACCCATTTCACCCAGCATCTAGAGTCACTAACATCCAGTCCCCGAGCATCCATATCCACCCACCAGCACCCAAGCACCCCAGCCAACACCCATAGTCACCCACTGGAACCCCAGACAGCTCCTGGCTTGCATAGCCCTCCACCAGCACCCAAAACAGCCCATAGCCATCCTCGGGCACCCAGCACCCAGAACTATCCACCAGTACCTCCTTCAGCCATCAGCACCCTCAGACATTCACCAGCACGCAAGCCAGCCCTGGGTGCTCATAGCAATTCACTGGTACCCAGTCCCTCCAGCACCCGCACCCATCCACTGACACAAAGTCCCCCCAGCACCCATCCACATCCAACCACCCGTAGCCATGACTCCCAACGCTCACACCCATCCACCAGCTGCAAGTCCGAGGAGCACCAGCACCTACCTCCCCTGTACCCCAACTCCACCCCCAGGCTCCCACACTACGCCTCACCCTGCACCCCCAGCCATAAGACTCACACAGGACCCATCCCCCTGCTTGGAAAGAGAGATGAGCCATTAACTGCCAGCTCCACTATCCCTGCCAACCAACGCCTATGCCCAGCACCCAACCTGCACCCACAAGGGGAAACAAAGTTAGGGTCCAGTTTCCCCACTACCCGCAGCTCCCCTGCAGTTAGCCGGCTTCCAAACTAAACCCCGCTCAACACCCAGCTTCTCCACCCACCCCCGGGCCTAGCAGGGAGGGCAGAGCCATCAGCACCTGCTTCCCCCTGGCCTCCCCAGCAGAGCAGCCAGCGCCCCACCTGCAAAGGAGACTGAAGCCCTCGGCACCCAGGGCCGCCTCCATTATACCCCACCCACCCTGCAAGGAAGAACAAACCCATCGGCAACCAGCCTACCCACTCCCCGGCAGCTCACCTCTGCACTAGCCCCTGCTCTCCCTTCCATCCTCCAGAGCCGTACCCCCCCCCTCCCCAGCCCACAGGGCAAACCGGCCCCATCAGTGCCCAGCACTCCCGCGGCCCCCAGCACCCTGCTTCCCCACGCAGCACCTAGCCGAGAAGGGAGTCGGGAGCCATCAGCACACAGTGCAGTGCCCTGCCCGCAGCCAGCGCCTCCACCCGTTCCCCGAAACAGCCCCCAGCTCCGCCACCCCTGCTCCCAGCCTGCAAAGGCGCCCAGAGCAATGACCTCCCCCGCAACGACTAAGACTGCACCCAGCCTGCGGGGAGCACGGAGTGATCAGCATCCAGCTTCCCTCCCTCCCTCCCCCGCAATATCCCCCAGGAAGAGGGGCCCAGCGCCCAATTCTGCCAGCTATCCCCCCGCACAGCTGCAAAGGAGGGAAACACCTGCTGGGTCCTGATCAATCCAGCCCCCGCCCCCAGCCGCCTTCCGATCCACCCCAGCACAACACCCACCTCCTCAAGGGAGAGGGGCCCAGCATCCAGCTCCCCCCACTAGAGCCCTCCCTACCCGCTGCAGCGCCGAGCACCCCCATTCGTCCCTAGAGAAAGGGGCCCAATGGGATCAGCACCCAGCAGAGCAGCCCCGCTCCATGGCGAGGGGGACAGCACCGAGCAGAGACATAGTGACCAACAGCCGAGGGATTCCAGCACAACCCCCACCCGTGTCCCCCTCCTCCCCCAGGGGCTTGGGGCGCAGCAAAGAGGACCTCACTGAGACTACCAGAAAACCCAGCCCCACGCGAGACAGGCAGAGCACGGCCCCCTTCCCCGCCCAGGCTAGGGGCCCAGGACAGAACTAGCCCCCAGCCTGCTAGGGAGAGGGGCACGCGGGGGGCAACCCGGCCCCCACACTGTCTGTCCGGAAGGCCTGTGGTGGTGTCTGTCTGGTGGCGGTGGGGTAACTGCAGTCCCGGTGGCCGAGTTTGCCTCTGTCCCTGCCCTGGTGCTGGGATCCGGACCGAACGCGGTGCCAGGGAGGCCGCACGTGGAGCTCCCGTGGCCAGGTGACAGCCCCGCCTCCTCCCTCTCCTGCCACCTCCCCCGGGCCGGAGGGGCCATTTCTGCGGGCTCTGCCCCCTGCCCCACACCCACGTGTCCCGGGCCGGGCGCGCGGCTGGCCCCTCACCCGGGCCCGGGAGGTGGTTTTTAAAGCATCCTCCACACCCCATCCCCAGGAGGCGAAGCGCCTAGCTCGATGCTGCAGCCTGGGGCGGGGAGCGGCCCAGGAAGTCACCAGGGCCGGGCTGACCGGGGGGCCTATGGCGAGATGCGGGGGAGGGCCGGTGCCGCTCCAGGGGGGTGTCCGGGGTAACTACTCCTGGATCCCCATCACCAGGGCTGCCCTCCGCCCCCACCTGCACAGGCACAGGATGCCCGCGCTGCTGGGGGCGCACGGGACAGGATTTGCCTTTACTCCGTCAATGACGCTCCGGAACCCAGGCTGCCCTGGCCCGGGCGTTTCCACCGCGAGGGGACACCCTGAGCAGGCTGGGAGCTCCCCTCTCCGGGGGGCTCCCGCCCGCGCGGCCTGATTTCCCATTATAAATCGGGGTGGCGCCTGTCGCCCCGGCATCGGGCAGGGCGCTGCGCGGCAGCGGAGCCTGACGCCACAGCGGGGCCTGTTCCCCGCCTGGGCTAGGCAGGGGCAGCAATCGGCCCCAGGGCGGGTTGCTGGGACCCGCTGGAGAGCAGAGCCGGGGAAACCCTCCAAAAGCCGGGAATAAAAATCTCCCTTCTAGGCCTGAATGATCCACCCCGGCTCCGCCTCGCCCCAGCCAGCGGCGCTGAGCTTCCGCGCAAACTCAGCGGCGCACAAGGGCCAGCAAGCGCCGTGGCTCGACTTCCCCGACAGCCGGCCCAGTGCGGGGCGCCAGCATTCACCTGCTCCGGACAGGGGAGCGCGGCTGTCCCCGCCACCTCCCAGTCCACCCGGAGCAGTCTGGGAGCTGAAGCGGGTCTCAGGCTGGAGCCCCCCACCCGAAGCAGGGTAGGAAGGGCAGGCCGCGCTGGGAGCTGTTCGGGGGTGGGTCTGGTCAGTCCCTGCCCGTCCGGGTGCTGGATTTAGGGCCTGAACGTGTCCTCCCCGCCTCTAAGCTGGCCATTGCCGGAGCGGATCGGCACAGGGGGCCCGGGCCGGAGAGCTGCTGGCCCCGCGGCGGGAGAGACGGTACCGGACCTGGACTCTGGACTCGGGCAGGTTGATCTTCAGCGCCACCTCCTCTCGCATGAAGATGTCCGGGTAGCGGGTCTTGGCGAAGAGCGCCTCCAGCACATCGAGTTGCGAGCGGGTGAAGGTGGTGCGCTCCCGCCGCTGCTTCCGAGGGGTGGCTGCAGGACCCGGGAGAGAGAGAGACAAGCGGGTTAGACACACAGACCCCCCACTCGGGTGCCCCCCCAGCAGCAGCAGGCTGGGCTGCAGCCCACCCCCGATTGTAAATCCCCCGGGACGGGCCCTGCAAGCCCCTTGCTACAGATCGGGGTGTTCGCAGGCGGGGGGGGGGGGGGGGGGTCACACCCAAGCATTCCAAGAAAAGACATCGGTGCGTGGGAGGGGAGCCGGGAGGGAAATAACCCGTATTTCATTTCCAACTTCGTTTAATATCAGAGAAACAACTACCCTCCATCCCTCCCTCCCAGCAAAATGTACAGGTTATAGTTAGACCAAGTGTATTTATGGAGCGTTTCAACGCTCCCCAGAAGCCAGGCTTCCTGGCATTAGGATGTGGAAGGGAGATTCCGGCGGGAGACAGGGGCGGAACTGCGAGCAAGCAACTGGGCTCCAAAAGTTGAGGCCGAAGTGAAACTGACGAGGCAAAATCCGGCGGGGAACGCAAAACGGATTGCGGACTCCCCGACCCCTAATCCATACACAAAGCCATTGCACAACGGTCCCCGCAAGGCCCCGGAGGGGAGTTTTCAGGGTTTGTTTGTGTGTTTAAATTACAATCCAGGGAAGAAAAAAAAAATTCGAACGGGGGAGAATCATAACACACAAGTTAGGAACAGGCCGAGCTGGGAACACGGGGCAGCGCCTCTGTGGAGTTTGGTACAAGTTTCATTACATTATTTTTTTTAAATAAAGTTAACGATTCTAAGTAGTTTCCCACTGTTAAAAAAAGCACATGAATTAAACAGAAATTTAAACTTTCCAAACTTCTTATCTGATCGTACAAAAGCTATTTCGTTGTTGCGGGAAGGAGATTTCTCTATTGAAATCCTGTTGATTCTCGCCCAAGTTAATTTTGAGAGTAAAAATGACTTTAAAAAAGGAGCTAACGAGCAGATTTTGTTCTTTCAAATCTTTTTTCAAAATGTACCCAGGTATTTTTGAAAAAATTACAGTCTTGGAGTGGAAGAAATATCCCATTGCTCTCATCTTCGTTACAACAAGACAGGAGAAAAGTGACTTGGTACAAACTTGTCCCAGTTGAGCAGTGGAACCTGACTGGTAGAGGGGCAAATGGGGTGGAGGTGGACATTAAAGAGGTTGGATGCTCACCCGGATAGCCCACGGAGGGGTGCAGTAAGTCCATAGCCGGTCCGGTCAGCCCCAGCCCATTCATGCCATAGGGGGGCTGTTTGAGGTAAGACATCATGCTAAAAGCTGGAAGGATTTTCCCCAATTTATATATATATATATATAAAAAGTCTGTCTACAATTTCTCGAAGTCACAAAATTGGTTCTTCCAGGCGACAGCAGAAAATCCGGGCGCAGAAGAGACTCACCGCTCCCTAAAAGAAACAAACAAAAAAAACAACACCACAAAACAAGACCAACATCAGCAGCTCTTCGGAGCGGAATCGACAAGCCAGGTCGCTTCCAGGGCACAACGCAAACAGTTGGGATTCGGAGTTTTATAGCCAGACCAGAGCGGCTCAGATCAAGCGCTAAGAAATACAATTAAAAACAAAAAACACAATTGCAAATAATCGAAAGCGTAGGGACGTTGGAACTATTTTTCGTGCATTAAATGAAATCGTTTGGGGTGCAGAGAGAGAGGCGCACGCGCACCGCAGCGCAGTCTGAAAAGCCCCCTGCTCACTGCAAACGGGGCTTTATTTCGTTCAAATTAAAATCGAAAGTTTCACCCCTTTTCGTTGTCCGTTATTATTGTTTTAAAGCTTTTGCGCATGTAGAAAAGAGGGCGGGGGGCAATCAATATGGACGACCCCTCCCAAACGAAGGGGAATAAGAAAGTGCCAGAGGGGGAGTGGGGGAGAAAGAGGGGAGTTTTTTAAGCAGCCACATTAACATACAATCGCCGTGGGGCTTGGAGGGGGGCACAATCCAAGTGATGGGGGGAGATAAAGCAATTATTTAAAAAGATAATTGGATTAGAAATCAAAACGAGATACCAAAAGGGGGACGTATAATTAATTTAAGAGCGAGCAGAAGGGGACATTTTAATTAGAAATGGCCAGTAGTTAAAAAACGAACCGATTTTTAGTCACTTTGAAATTCATATTCCAGGAGGTTCCTCCCGTAGGGGTGACGGAAACAAATTTACCGAAAGGCACGACGTGTGTGTGTGTGGGGGGGGGGGGGAGTTTTCACGGTCTCTCACTAGCGATTTTATTCTAAATAAATAAAACGAGAAATTGCCAGAGTTTCTTTCCTGCCATGTCTTGCTGGGTGCCATTACAGGCGCTGAGAAGTGCAAACTCGGACACTTCGCCTCTCGTTTTCCTGAAAATTCAGTTTTTGTTTTGGGGTTTGTTTGGTTTTTTTTGCTGTTCTCCAGCATTCCCCTGACGCAAAGAATTTATCGCGGAGATCCCGAGAGCTGGAATGCATTTGTTTGTGTCTCGGAGCGAGGACTCCAGGTAAAATCCACAACCTTGATCCCGTCTCCAAACCCAGGAATCTCTCCGCTATCCACAGACACCCAAGAACCCACATTACCCCGCGAGAAAAATTAGACTAGACAAACCAAATAAATAAAATCCTAAACCCAGCAACAGATGGTGGCGGCTCTAATCACGATTAATCACTAGCTAGAAACTTTAATTGCGTTGAGGGCCATGTTGTCTCCAGCTGAGTTTCCTGTATTTACACCAGAATGATTAAAGGGGGGGGGGCTGTTTGTTTTCGCTGGTAAGACTATTTCCAAATTAAATTTGCATCCTCCAGGGGTGCTGGGACGATTGGTATCGTGGGGGTGCAGCGAGCCAGTGCACCAAAGTGTGAACTCTGTGTCGGATGGAAAGCACTTCAAGCAGACACCCCCCGCACCCCTCGCTCCAGCACCTCTGTCTTCCAGCTCCCAGGCTAACCTGTTGCACTGGACAGCTGGGAGCCCCTCTAGTTCTGTGTGGAAATTAAATACATCCGGTTGAGTTAGCAGCTTGGAATAAGCGAATGGCACAGATACGTTTACAGGAGGTTTCCAAAGAGGCCTATCTTTACTTTTCCGTATATTCTCTCTTTCCCGACAGGACCGGGTCCTCATTGCAAAGTGTCCTAACCCCTCAGGCCAGGGGGCGTTGAACGAGGCCGATCTAGCCTCCCAGAGACCCCCTAAGCGTAAGCACCCGCGCCTCTACATCCGAAGGAATTAAGATCACGCCATGTAAACGGAGGCGCCCCGGCACCAGAGAGAGAGATGGCTCGAAAGCGGATCCGTGGCTTGGAAATGGACCACTGAAGCCAGCACGTTAGCCCAGGCCAGGCCCACCCGGCACGAGAAGCCAGCGCTTTCCTCCGAGCAGATGCCGTCGGAGTGGCTCCTGGAAATGTGCAGCGCTGAGCCTGGAGTGATCTGGCCCAGGCAATCATTATGTAAGTTTGTTTGCCAGCCCTGCAGTGTCACCATCCCAGGGAGGGGTGAGGCGAGGCGCTGGAGGAGGCTACGAGCCAGGGGGTGAGGGGGGGCCGCTCACCTTCAGCTAAAACAAAATCAAAGAGCCCAAAACCCCAATACCCCCCAAGTCCGGGGCTTCGCCACCGCCGCGCGGGACCCTGCCGGGCTGCCCTGAGCGAGCGGGCTCCGCCACTTTGCAGGGGAGTTGCAAAGTCTGGCGGGGAGAAGGGGGCAGCACTTAGCGCCTCGCCCAGGCTCCTCAACGGGCCGGGCCGGGCTCCGCCGCTGCCCACAGGGTCCCAGGCAGAGCAGAGGGGCCGGGGCGGCGCCACTGCCCCCCACCAGGTCCCGGGCGTGGGGCGCTCGGTGCAGCCCGTAGCGCCGGGGCAGAGCGAACAGGAGCCGGGCGCCTCCGCCTCACCTGCCCAGCAGCTCCCCGTGCAATGCCCCAAAGGGGTCCCGGCTCGGCTCCCCGGCCAGCAGCGCCGGGACCCGGGGATCGCAGCTGGCTCCCCCCTGCCCGGCGCTGCCACTCGGGGCGGGGGCTGCTCCCTTGACTTTCTTGTGCAGCCGGCGCTAACTTCTGGCCGCGGCGAAGGGAGCTGGGGGGCAGGCGGGGGGGGGGGGGGGTCGCGGCGCGCGGAGCCCAGGGCAGCAGGGGGAGCCCGGGACTCAAGGAAGCGCGTTTACCTTGTGGCAGGAGCGGTCTCGCCCAGGCGCGTAGGTGATTGGAAATGTAGCCTGATGAAGATTGATCACCTTTCCACTGCCCTACCCTTGTATGTGAGCGCGAGGCGAGTGCGTAACCAGCCCCGGCGCCAATCCGCGGCCGCCCCGCGCCTGACTGACAGCCGCCTGGGCAATGGCAGCGCTGGATGCGGGTTACCTCTGCACGCCCCCCCCTCCTCCCCAGCTCCCCACTCCACCCCAGCCCCGCCGCGCGCACCGGCTCCCCCAGGGCAGGCGCCTGCCGCTGGGGCGCCTCGTGCAGCCCTCCCGCGCCCAGCCCCCGTGCGCTGAGCCGCGCTCCGGGTCCGCTCCCGGCCCACGCCCCAGACAAACCCCGTCCGAGTGAGGGGACAATCCCAAGCGAAGCCCGATGAGCTCCGCTGGCGGCGGGCAGAGGCCCGAGGCCGGCCGGCCGGCCCCCCTTGCGCCCTGGCTGGCCCTGCGCCCAGGGCGAACTTTTGCACGTTTAATGGCTGCGTGTGCGCGTCGGGTTGTATTTGCGCGTGCAAGTGCCCCCTGAACCCAGACCTGCAGCGAGAAACCCCGAACTAAGTGTGTAAAGGGGCGAGATCTCCGTGCCTGGCCACTGACGATGGGGAGCGATTTCCTTCTTGTTTGGAGGAAGCTTTCCCAGTCCTCCCCGAGCTCGGCTTTTTCTCTGCAACCCCCACTCAGTCTCCTAAAGTTTGCACCTCCCGTTTTTCGTACGCTCTTGCCTGACACACTCGTTACATGTGCACAGAAATGTATATTCACGCCGACGGAATGGCTGGTCTTCCCCTGGCCAGGCGCTTAAAACCGTACCTTTCGTTCCCGTTTGTGTTTGGGTAGGACCTAGGCTCGGAGAAAAGGGGTTTAAGAATTGGCCTGGCCTGGGATGGTTTTTCGCTCCCCCCGTTTCTGAAACATTAAAATTGTCAGTTGCTGAAAATCGGTTAAAGCCTTGACTTGAAACGCGCCGATTGTTTTCACAAAACGAAGGAAGTGGCAGAAATGGCCATTGGTGACCATCAACTTTGTCTTTTCTCTCCAAACTCTAGGCCACACAATTATCTATCCATATATAGGTTTAAGTTGTACCAGCTCATAAATATTAACGAAGGGCCCTAATCCCCTCCTAAGAATTACTCTTTTTTTTTTGTAGTTTACCAGGAGAATGTCTAATAACACAAAGGGGAAGCTGAAAAGGGGTAATAATAATAAAATGCAAAAAAAAAAAAAAAAAAAAAAAAATCAACTCGTTGCCAGCAAAATAAATTAAACGCGGCCGGGCATCAAAGTAAGTGTTTTTCACGAGACACTTTCCTTTGGCGTCCCAATAAAATACGGTAACAGAATATCATGGATGCACACTGTTTCCTTAACTGCTTCTCAAAGGATCCAGGAGATCTGCTTAGGACCTTTAATAAGGCTTTGGTGCGGGTCTTTTGTTGATCTCTCCAAATCAACTCCTTCTAATTGAAGTTGGAGCTGAAAGCGAGCTAATGTTCAAAGGAAGTGACCGCCGGCCCAACGAAATTACATTTTTTCGGGCGATGAGGGGACATCTAATCAAAGGAGGAGGGGGGGGGGCGGACGAAAGAAAAGGAGGTTTACAAGATCTTTCTATAGTCCACAAAAGTCAGCGACACGGGCACTTCTCCGCGGAACAAAGGCGCCGCAGCCCATTCATAAAAAAAGTAAAGGGCTGACTGGGGACACCCCTCCCCCAGGTCCCTACCTTTGCCATTGTCCGCCCAGGGGGCGAGCTGCGCTCAGGCACCTGAACCTTTGTCCCAGAGCTGCAGACAATGAGTTTGGGGCCAGTTTTGAACAAGGAAGGGCTGATCTCCAACGCGCTTGCCCTGGCAGAAGGAGCCTCGCCAGACTCCAATCAAGCCCCTTGCCAGAAATACAATATTATTAGCTATATCCCTCCCCTCCCCCCCCCCCCCCGTAAAATCAGCTCCTGGTTATTCGTCCAGAGGGTTTCGTCATGCACAGGGGCAGATGGAGGCGAAGCATTTGGGTGCTTGGCTCCATAGGAATGTCCGCCTGGCCCTCCCCGGCTCTCCGCGCCCCTGCTCAGCGCCACAGGATGGGATCCAGGCTCGGGAAGGGCGAAGGTATCAAGTAGCACTGGCCCCTTTCCGCGCGCGAGTGTAATCAGAGTGTTTGTCTAATCCCAAATTGCAGGCGAATGTTCTGAACGCGCAGCCCATAAAAGCCCTGGATTAAGGGGAGGCGGGGGGCACAAGGCACAGCGCGAGCGACAGAAAAGTTTGCGCTGAGGACCGGGGGCTGCCGCCTGGCGCGCACGTTGAGGTGCAGGAGAAGACGGAGCTGCAGCCGCGGCGGAGGCGGAGGGGGGGAGCCAGGTTGCCCTGTCCTGCGAGGAGCCACCTCCAGGGACCGCGCTGGAAGGGCCTGGCCGTGCCCCCAAAGGGCCCCGCGCGGCACGGCGCGCCGGCGGAAGGCTCCTGGATTCTGCCCCAGACCCCAGGGCCTCCAGCTCGGACTCCCTTTGCTTGTGCTCAGCTTGTGCGCACAGGTAAGGTGCAGCAGGGCTCTGCCTCCCCGCAGCCCCTCTCGGGGCAAGGTGCGGGGCTGGCTGGGGCACGGGGAGGGGGTATTTTTTTTGGAGGGGGGGTTCCGTTCCCCGGTGCTGGGAGGGGGGGGGGGCAGGTCACCGAGCTGGAGGGTTGCCGGTTCGCACGGCTGCAGCCGGGTCTCTCTGATGCTCTGCACAGGTCAGACTGGAGGAGTTTTGCGGGGCGAGGCGCTGGCTGGGACAGGTTCCTGCGGGATCTGCCGATCTGCTGGCAGAAATACAAAGTACCTCTCAAGCTATAGGGGTTAGGACAATACACTGAATGTAGCGTCACCATTTTCAGACCCCCAAGCCCATAGCATCGAGCCTGGCTGGTGGGAACTGCATCTGGCGTTTCCGGAGGGGCTTCCTGATGGGCCGCTTGCAGCTCAGGCCCTGCAGGGAGGCACTTAAAAAACCCGAATAGAAATACTCCGGGAGAGAAGCCCAACATTCACTTTCACTTCCAGCGACTAACGAACACAGCCCGGCTTCTAGTTTAACCGAAAACAAGCTCGACGGACAATATTCCCCTCCTCCTCTTTCTGGGGAGAGCATGTCCCAACTCCCAATCCAGCAATTGCTCTTAGAGGCCAACACCGCCTCTAGCAGCCTGCATTGTATTGTGTTGGTTCTGTCCTCGGTGTCCAAGCATGTCACCCCCCCCACACACACCCCAGGCTTCATGCAGACCTCTGGGAAAGTCCCAGAACCCCCTCTTTTTCCACCTGAAACAACTCACCCCCAAACCGCGAGGTGGAGGGGGGGTGAATAATCCATCTCTGGAGCTGCCTGGCTAGAAGTAGCCAGAGCCCTGCATTGCAGAGAACCTGCCCAGGGAAGCCAAACTGAGAAGCGATCAGCAAATTAATGGGAAAGTTTTAAAAGGCCAAAGAGGACGTCAGCTGTCAAAACTTATTTTTCCCTCTTTAATCACAGCAGCGAGGACATGGCTGGTGTCATTAGAACGGGCTCCTGCTCCCAACCCCCCAGCCAAAGGGGCTGCGAGGGGAAACAGATGTTCGCTGCAAATGAACAAATTCTAATCTGACTCTTAGGACCCAATAAACCGCATTAACCTACATTAAAACAAAAAGGGCCCACTCGTCTCTGCCCAAATGAAGAGCGGCTTGGAAAGGCGGATGGCAGCAGGAGGAAAACAAAACCCCCCAAAAGGGAAGGTGGTGGGGGGAATGTAGTCAAAGGGCGAGGGGGAGAGAGATCCTGGCCCGAATTTCAGCCCCTAATCGAAGGAGATAAGAGGTTTAATTCATTTAGCATATGAACCAGCTCGGAAAGCGATTCCCATTCTGGGCAGATCCAAAGGCACAAGCCCAGAGCCCTAGTATTTACACTAGCACTTGTTATCATTTTAACCGGATTATTCACGATGTGGATTTTGTAACATATCGTGGATTCTCCCTGCACTGGTCAGGAAAACGCATCAGCGCCGGCAGCCGCAGGAACAGCTCCTGAGTTGGGGAATCTCAGTCCTAGCCCCACTTGGCTGGATTTTGCAGCGATTGGATGGGGCAATTTTCAAATGGGGTCCCTGGCGACTCTTAACGAACAGCACTATTTCAGAGTCAGCTCCCACCAAGTGCAAGCGGAGGCACTGGGTCCCTTCCTAGAAACTTCGCAGTAACTTTTCCCCAGGCCTTGGCAGGCGCCGATTAGCGCTGCTGCATTCTTGTGTGCGCGACGGGGCTGTTCTTTTCCAACTGAAGCATGATTTATATTTTCTTGTAAAACGTCTCTGACACTCTGAAGCATAAACCTGCTGCATTATTATTTTCAGGTCTTCCGACTTGTCGAACAGACTTCCTTTTGTTAGGGGTCCCCTCGCAGAAGAGGGTTTGTTTGCTGCTGGAATGAGCTGAGCAGGCGAATACAGGAATATGCCATGCCACGTAAAAAGTTGAACTTTTGGTCTGGCTTGGTTCTATCGCTATATAGAATATAGAATATTTAATATATATATTAAAACTTCAGCTCCCTGAGAGTTAACAAAGGGCTTTGATCTGGCCCACTGACCTGTAAAAGGCAAGGCACTGCAAAGGAATCCTTAGGTGAAGAAAATGATGCAATGTTCCTAGTTATGAAAATCTCTGACAAAGTAGGAGTGACCGATTTGCAAAATCTCAATGTGATCAGGAACAGCCACCGAAAAAGAAATTGGAACCTACTTGGACAAACATTGCTTCTACCTGGGAAAGTTTAAAAATAAATATCATTTCCATTGCTTTTAAATGTCCCACCAAAATTCTATTTTTTGGGTCTGAAGGTGTATCTTTTGTATCTAGACTGTTCAGTTCAGGTAGGACGCTGTTGCATTTGCAGATCATTTTTTATAAATTCATTTTAAAAATTAACTAACCTTTCCCCATCTCCCCCCCTCCTCCAAACAATCAGAGGTAATAAACTTTTCACACTGGGAAGAGAGGACAGCAGCAGTTAACGGTAAGAAAGATTCGGCTTTTATTGAAAATTTATATATGACTCAGTCTTGTAATAAATAAACAGTTGTCACAAAAATGAGAGCGATGTAAGCAGAGGGAACATGAATTGGGAGGGGGTTTGCACACAATGGCAGAACAGACTTTAATAGGTACAGAATAAATATGAACAACGTCCTGGAGCCAATGCAGAGGTCCAACAAAATGGAGAAGGGAACAAAACTAGATGTAATAAATAATTATAAAAAATGGCGTAGCCTTTAATGACAAAATGTTTCTGTAAACTGATGCACTTCAACTAGCCCCATCTCACATCACAAGGCTCTTTTTCAAACCATATGTTAAAGAACTAGTCTCTGAGCAAATCAGACAGTCTTAATTTATATTATACATACAATAAAATGTAAAACGCTGCTGAAATAAACACTGGTAAATATAGCACATTTTAATAACTGGATTGAATCTGATCTAACTATAAAATTTAGATAGCATATTAAGTATTACATATGGCAGGACTAGATGAAACCATTCAGAATGATTTTTGTTTTCTATTTTCCCCTCTATAATTCTATGACAACAAAAACATATTTATTTCAAAATTCATTCCTCCTCCAGCTAAAGAAATCCAGACAGACATATTTTTTCTCTTAAACATTTCTGATATCACCACCACGACAATGTTTCTGTGCAAATGTATTTAACAGAATTTCAACATGATGACTAAGCTCACAAATAAATCATAATACAAAGCTAGTTTGGAATAATATTGCTTGAGTGGAAAAATAATAACAAATCCAGAAAACAATGCAGTATAGAGCTGGCCTAACAAAAGGGCAAAAGTTTTAATTTTTTTGAACTATTGAATTGTAATATTGTTTTTTTCAGTCTTGGGGGGTCAGTATTTTAAAAATGTAAGAAAGGTCTGGACTACAAAATGCAACTGCATCTGCTCCAGGAAGGCCAGTCACTGAAGGACACATTTCTCTTCTTTCTTGGCCATCTTGCCTTTGTTTTGTTCAAGAGTTCTTTCCAAATGTTCATCTTCTTCTTCGGCCCTGAAAAACAAACCCCAGATACAATTATTGTCCATTTTCTATCTAAGGTAATGCAGTTCTTCTTTACCCCACCCAGCCTCTCTGCAGGCTAATTTGCCAAAGGATTTCGATATTGAGCACCACTCTAGAGTCAGATGTGATAGCGCCATTCAGTTTGAGGATCGGGCTCTAGTGATGGTCTGATTTTCTTTAAAATGGATCATCATTACCAACCCCCCGAGTTCATGTTTCATTCTTGATCACCAGAGAACATGCTGCCTTTGTTACTGAACTTTCCTCAAACTTTTACTGTCCGGACAATAGAGACAAAGCAAATCCAGTCACAGAAAAGTCAAAATGTCTCCAGAAGGTTTAAAAAAATAACACGTCATACTTACTGTTTTTCTTGGGCGTCCAAATCTCTGACCAGGGCATCACGTTTATTAACGAGAATAACAAGTTCATCCAGCAAAAGCTGCTCTCTCCTTTTCTGGGCTTCATTCTTTTGCCAATCTGAAAATAAAATACAAATACATGAAATAACAATAACAACTCCCCCCTCCCCCCCCGAAATGTGCGGTTTAAAATCTTTTTGGTATTAACTTCTGTATGATTTAAATAAATGGGGGTCAGATCTTTGGCCTTCGCAATAAAAAAAATGATTATTCCTTTCTGTGACCCAAAAGGGGTGTGGAACTTTAAGCAGGGATCACAGTTCACTTTTGTGTGAATTTGTGTAAATCAAAAATATCAAGTTATTGAAGATCTGCATTTGACTTCATGCATTATTTTGTAAATCATTGCCATAAATGTATACATGTCTCCATAAATAACTAATGTCTATACTAGATTTGGCGATATTATTCCAAGATGCCTAATTTCTAAATCTCTCACAGAACTTTTAACGGAGGCCTGGACAGACTGGAATCAGTTTATAAATAGCAATTAAAAAAAAAAAAAAACAGAAACAAATGGAATAATCTGTATTTTCTTTTTTTTTTTTCATTTATTGTTTGGTTTTAACTTATTCTAGAGATCTTTCTAGTTCTGGCCTTGTTTTATGTGAATATATTGGGTGGAGGGAGGGGCACATTTGTTTCTGAAACTGGCAAAATTCACAGAACCAAAAAATATGATAAGAACTTTTCCTAATCTAGAATTTAACTCCATCTCTGCACAAATAGCTTATTCTTTGCTAATTTCTTGCTTGGTATATCTTAGCAGTTGGAAGTATCTCACACTGGGCACCATATGCTTCACAATAACTTTAAAAGTAGGTGTCAGTTAATTAGCATTTTTCTCTGAAGTAAAAATACATTTGGTAGACAATATTACATAGCACCCCTCTCCATAGCAATGTAACCAGTCTGACTGTTTGCATGATGGCTAAATCCACGGATCTTTGCTAAATAACAATTATAGATCTGATTTTGAAATTATTTTGTTGCACAAGATTGGATAATGTCTAATCGCTCTCCCATTGCACTAATCTTGTGCATGCTTACAGCCAGGAGTCATCCAAAGGAACATTTTTGACCCCATATGCTTCCCTTGCATGGTCTCTGTCCCTCTTTTAACAGAACCGTATCTGCATTTCATAAAAAGAAGGCAAATTTAAGATTGGAGCATGCCTGAAGTCCAAGCCAACTGCTCTCTAGCCAGACTGTAAGGGCTTGTAGCTGTCAATCAAACCACCAGTCTACCCCGCCTCCCTCATTAGGAAAGTAAACAATGAAAAGAAGGAGAAGTAGATGATGAGGGAGATAGCAGAACAAATAAGGACCAGGAGGGAAACAGGACACCAGCTTAAAAATGTCCATAACCACCGACTCAAGCAGTGTCCTCCCCTCTGTGCACTTTCCAAAAAACAGAGGAAAGAGTGTGTGCAATCCTTTTGGATTTCTCTCTTCTCTCTCTATTGCCCTGGGCAATCATGTTAAAACTCACATGGCTGGTGCTTATTCAGATAAACCTAACAATGCACACCAATGGTTACCATGTGAATCTTCACAAACCACACAAGAATGTGCTGGTTCAAATCCCCCTGACCCCCCTCCAAAGCAAAATTTATTCAAGACAGCAAACTGCTCAGAAGCTCTATGAAAGCGAGTGGTGCTAGAGGGAATTCAGTCTTGTATTTACAAATTAAAAATTAGATGCATCATCATGCAATAAAGGTTAGAACAGCAGCAAAAAGCCAAGAATGTGTAACCGCTTTTATCATTCTCTGTGGACATGTATCCATAAAACCAACATAGGTGTACGTGCATATACTGACATGCACATACAGAAAATACAAACAGACACGTGTATATATACATTCAACACAAGCAAATGTACACAATAGTGTTTCATAAATGGGCAAGAACTTGATATAGTGACACTATGTCCCCTTCCAACACATTTACATGGCAGGAGGCCTGTAGACAGTTCTCATTGCTTATTTTTAAATGGGCTGTTTCTTATCACTCAGACTTATGGAAGCTAATTTTCCAGGTGGTAACCAAATCAATTTGTCTTGTAATTATCGTCCTCACCTTCAGCCCAGCCCAAACATGGTGCCCCAAAAAGCTGCCTTTTAGTTGCTAATGCAGAACATACACTTTTGATTTCCATTGCTATTTGCCCTTTCCTAGTTTGGCATGTTTCAGGACGGGCTGCTTCAGTTCAACTTGTTAAAAAATCCCGCCTTCTACAGAACAGGCTCTTTGTGAAATCACATGGTATTACATGTAAAAATTAAGTGCCAGCTTAAGTGATTTCAACTCACTGAAACAAACCAGACTCACAAGTATATGTCATACCACGTCACTGATCAGACTAGAAACAAGGAACAAAAGACACGTAGTTCAGAATTTCCTGCCTGTTCACATGCCCTCCAAACCTTGTCCAACTTCTAGCCTAACTTCTCTGTGCTTCTGACTACAATCTTGCTGATCTCAAGGTTTCTCTAATATTTTGACACCTGAAGATCCAGATAAATTAAGGTAGGATCTGAAAAGCACCAGTTCTACATGGGTATGAGCTATCTAATATTTTGCAGGGTTGTCTTAGTTGGCAGTTTCAGTTTTTTAAAACATTCTTATTTTTCTGAATGTTAGAAGCAATTTTCTGTAACATCTTATGTGTGCAGACAAAAGCCAAAATATTTTAGAATTATATTAGAACTGGAGGTTTGGTATGAACTACTTTTTCCTCTGTAACATGCCTATTTATGGATATTGATATAGTAGACACAGCTCACAGCAGTGTGTGGTAAATAATGTCTTATGGGACACTCAAACCTAGAATGACACAGATTTTTGTTGTCGTTACAGTAGATAGTAGTGCTGTTTGTGAAGATGCCATGCAAAGATTCATTAGCACAAGTACACAATTGCTTTGTTGAGTTAGCTTAATTAACTTGTATACATTTCTTAAGAAAGGAGAAAAACTTAATTTCCCTCTCAGAAGTGAAGACAAATAAATAGCAGTTTGTTAGGAAGGGAGGCGTTTTTTGACAGAGTATTTGGTCAATATTTATTTTATATAATATTAAACTAGGAGCTTGTTTTATACAGCAAAATATCCAACCGAACATACCTCCCCCGGCTTTCAGAGAGAACACAGACATCAATATATTTAAAAAACACCTGTTATATATAGCTACCAGCACTGACTACAGCTTTGGGAAACTACAATATAGACTGTGATTAATGTGAAGATTCCAGAATAATACTGTTATAAAAGCTACACTCTGGATAAAAATAGGATTAAGCTCTGATGCTGTATATGAGCTAAAAGTGTTGAAAGCCAAAAATCCCATGCAGTCTCTTGTAATGTGCAGTTTCAAATTACATAGTTTGTTAAATTCAGAATGAAATCCAAATGTTTTCAAGTATTCATCTACATGGACTTTATATTGTCTTCGTTTTAGTTGCTTAAACTGATAATTACTTTGAGAAAACAGGCAGACTATTCCAATAGAAACACTGTAATGGAAATGGTCTAAAGTTCTTCTAGTAAAACCTTCAACCTTGCCACTATAATAAATAAGCCTTGCACTTTGATGAAAATTAACACTAGTTTTGTAAAGAGCACATTGGGGGATTGCAGTCAAGTCTTATCTTTAGTTCCAGTCAACTAGCAATTCTGAAAGAGTTTGCATCATCATCAGAGCAGGCCATTTGATAGGATTCTACTGCGGAACCTAATCAATCTATGGAATACTGTGGCTGTGCTGTGTAACAAAGCTAAAATAGATTTACAAATGGGGTTTTAGGGGATAAGCTCCTCCACAGGATTACATATTGATTTTAAATATAAAAAGCTTATCATATAAACCATAACTACAAAAATAGTGAACCTATGCATAAATCCTTTTAGAAGAGCACCCACTTCAAACTATAAGCCAAGAATAAATCAAGATGTACAAAATCCTAAAGAAGATCCATTTCTTGGGCAGAAAATGAACACACTACCCCAAGGTGTGCAAAAATGAACTTATCTTTTCCAAGGAGGCATTAAATCTGGGGGAAAAAAGGGAAGGTAACTGAAGTGTGTTTAAGTCTAAGGTATCCTGCTACTCAGCTATGGATGCAGAAAAATCCAAGCTCTGAAAGGCGTACCTTGTTTGCATGAGACAAACACATGCAGTGTGTTCTCATTTGCCCATGCTAAAACAAACCAAGTAAGGGATATTTCCTTCAGTGTATTATGATTCTTTAGAACTATTTCAGGCCCTTCTTGGGATGAACATTTTCAGCAGCAAATTCACTTGTAACGATATGAATAGCTTCTTGCTATAAGCAGCCAGTACTTTACTCTCCCTTTCTTATCTCTGCTGCTAAATGGGGGAAAAAAAAGTATTCCTCTTTTTACCACTGTTGGCCATTCATGTGTTCTGTGTGAAGTGCTTTTAACACTCCAAAAGGCTATTCAACTGCATATGCATCCATTTTAACAGTTGGCTAAGAGGACACTGTCTCCACATCACTGAACACTATAACGGTCAGCACCTCTAAACTACAGTACTGCCCACACACTGCTCAGACTAGCAGGGCAGGCCGATGGCCAATAAACTGCCTTTATCTACAATCAGCAGGCTGCTACCTTTTGCAAGTCTCTTTTTTCCCTGTCATCAACTAGCTAAGTAAATTGTTTGATAGATTTTTAAACAGCAGAGTCACGGGTGGAAGAGTTAGAGCAATTCACCAAAACAGTAATTATCACCTCTCAAAGACTTGTTTTTTAAAGTACCAGTCTGAATCAGAACATTGCTACTAACAATCACTTTAAATAAACAAACACACAAACAGAAACCACCCTGCTATTTTTTCATGTCCATATGTTTTGGAGTGGGAATATCTGTACACATATGTTAGATTTGTCCTTTCACATCTTTTACATGGCACCAACTGTTCACTAGCCTCTCTGATACGTACTGCCTTGCACTCCTCATTTAGCCTATTTAAATTTCTAATTTCTTCTACAGTCAACCTTACTACACATATCTCTTTTGTGTTATTTTTTAAAATATCTTAATTAATATTTGAAATCAAGCATAAATCAGACATGAAAAGCTTGAAAGCACCGACATATACACCCAGAGTCAATTTTTCAAAACTATATTTCAACATCTTGTAACATACTTCTAGCCTCAATCATCATTTTATCTGGATAGCTCCTTCTTTAAAAAGTTCCTAAGAGAACAATAATCTTAATACAATTCAAAAGTTTAAAACATAACAAGAGTAGTGTAAACAAACATTGTTTTTCTTGGAAAAATCCGGTATATAGTATCATTATTACCGTAACAAGTAGATCTTATCTTTCTGATGTCTGGCACCTTTTGCTATTTTTTAATTTTATTTTATCAAGGTATATGTGTGATTTGTCATATTTTGTAAGGTAGTCAAAGATCTTAGGTCTGAAGTCCCCACAATAAAAATAATTAAGGAACATTACTGAACGAGTTATGCCCAATACTTTTTTTTTTTTGTTAAAAAGAATTTTAATCTGTTTTAAATATTTAATTTCTAATTAACTGTTACCTCAGTGTAAAATTCAGGTTTTCTTCAAGCATATGGTGAACTGAATCTTACCCAAGAATATAGTAACAGACCGATAGATATGAAAAAGCTACCTGACAATCCATGTCTTTCTCCTACAAACTTATGCTTTCAGTGAAGTCTCCAAACTAATTAGAATTGATTTATTATGGATCAGGTACCTTATCAGGTGAAGAAAGAAATTACCATGGACAGTCAAAGGGCTAAGAGGTCAATAAAGAATAGCAAAATCAATTTGCATTGATTAGACAAAAGGTCCATTTTACAGAGCCCAAAGGATTAACTTTTAAGCAAACATCTTTGAACTACAAGACAGCATTTGTGACTGAGAGGTATAAGTAGAGCAGCATTATAAAACACTTAAGATATTTAAATAACAATATAATGTAAGCAATAGTTTAAGCTATCTGGATATTTATTTTTATTATGAATCCTCTTTAGGATTACCGTACAATTCATTTAAAAGCATTATGGAAAGTATGAAATTGTTTCATTTATCCCCATGTCAATCTTTCCATGAGTTTTCATTCAGGTAAGGTGACTAGACTCTAGAGAGCTACAGAGAATGAAGAAAATATTATGCAATGGATTTCACTAACCCTGACGTTGTGTGTGAGGAAATATTTACTTGACACGTGTATAATATGTTATCATGAAGACTGAAGAGATTTTTTTTCCCAATGGAAATATTGCTATAAAAATATTTAAAATGTAGAAATAAGGAATCTCATGTATGTGAAAAATCCCTTTATGATAAGCAACATCACTGTATCAAAACTAAGATTACTTTGCTGTAACAAAAACAATAAATAAAATGTAAAAATACATTGTGCTTTTTCCCCCCTCAATGCTTTTTCAAATATATTTTAGTAAGACCTGTTTCTGATCTTGCTTTCTGAATCCAATGCTTAAAACAATTTCTTTGCATATAATTTATGGATATGAGTAAAGACCTACAGTATCTATTGTACACTATAATTTTGAATTATGTGATAGCGGACTCCATTCTCAGGTGGGCCTTCTTATTGGTCTTCCTGTTAAGTAAATTTCATTTGTTAATATTGCTTACCTTCGATAGCAAGCATTGCTCTTAACTCTCGGTTCAGCAGTTCGTACCGCCTTTCTAGGTCATGTTCTTTTTCCCTAGGCAAGTTGCAAAAGTTCATCAATATGTTAATTACTAAATCATTAAACACTTAAAAGAACCTTTAACTTACATTGATTTTAGGACTCATAACTGACTTTTCTCTTCAACTTTAAGCTACTCCAAACAAATGATACACAAACTTAAAACCGTCCTCAGGTAGAATATTCAGTAATGATGCCTTTTTCATTTTCTATAACGTCTGTTTTTCTGGATTTAGTTTAACTCTCTTGTACTATTGTACATAATTAATGAATATTCATCCTTGGAGCAGCTGTTGTGGTATGTTCTAAGTATAACATATTCTCTCCTAACTAAAGAACAAATTCCAGATTCAAAC
The DNA here is from genome assembly GCF_011386835.1 of Chrysemys picta bellii. Taxonomy (NCBI): domain Eukaryota; kingdom Metazoa; phylum Chordata; order Testudines; family Emydidae; genus Chrysemys; species Chrysemys picta. Next base: position 194,583,352 of record NC_088793.1, read on the forward strand.
AATTCACCAAGATAGTATGAACACAAAGTATTATCCCGTGTAAATTCTGACCTAACGAATACAGAAAATTAGACACAGGATTAGAGAGCTTAATATTTTGAGGTGGAATCTTCTTTCAAGTTCAGACATGGAAAGAAATTCGTGAACATACAACTCATTTCACTGTATTACAAAGGAAAATTGCATACATCTACACTAGGTGGCATACTAAAAGAAAATCATCAGTAAACTGAGAAAAACTAAACAAGAAATGATGACCTCAACAGGCCAAATGCCAGTCTAATAATGAATGGTATTTATGCTTTCTCTCATCCTCTATGCTCCTAATAACTGTGCCAATCCTGCCCATTTCTGAAAAAGATTTACATGTCTTTATTACACAAATCTTGCTCTGCATTGTCCGTGATAACATTGTTTCACCTGAGGTTCACTAGTATGCTTTTTCCCCACACTTCAACATTGCTAAACTAGTGAATGATCTAATATTTTTGACTAGAGCAAATATCAACTTTAATTTAAAGTTTTCACTGAAAATAAACTTTGTATGTTATATTTGAAGTACAATTCAATTCATATTTCCAGGAAGTAATTTTATTCTACTGTTTTTGCCTTTGAACATATAAATGCACTTGCTCTTTCATATTTTTTCACAGCTCTCACTAATCTTGTATCATTGCATGCTTTGCATTTTCATGTCTGAAATATGAGAAAAACAAACGACTTGATATGTACACAAATCACACATACTTTGCATCTTTGAGGAAACATTCTGAAGTCTAATGGAAATAAAGCAAAAAGGTTTAGCATCTATATTCTAAGTGTACATACTGATAAACCAAGCTCTTGGAACAAGCTCAGCCATCCATACTTACAGAAGAGAAAGCTGATTCATTCTTCTTATTAAGGCATTTTTCTTATTAACCAACATGAACCATTCCTGCATCATAGCTTCTTCTTCTTCTGTGTTCCTTCCTAGAATATAAGCACATTTGTTATTTATGAGACTTTTCACAAGCTAGACAGCAAACTTTAGTATCAATTTTTGGAACACGAGATCTCTCATGTTAATGAGCATTAAAAGGTAATTTTTCAAATGTTAACAATAACATAAGATTAGACTTCAAGACCGGCAGCCTAATGCTGTGGAACTATCACAAGTCAATCTTTTAAAACTGATATTCTTCAGCATATATATTTTAGTGCCTCTTAACGTACTCATAGGTCATATTAGCAGAAGAAAAAGTGTTCTACCATTAAACTTCCACAGAGATAATACGATCATAAAAGAGGTGGACAAACAAAACAAAATATTACGATGGGTGAAATTAACTCCATCCACAAAAGCCCAGAGTATTCAGGCTCCATGTGGGTGGAATGCCCAGAGTACTCGGGAGGTGAAATCCCGTCCACAACCTGCTGCCCAGCCTCCCTACCCTTGAGGCTGCTATTCTAGATAACGGACATAGCTTCTCCTCACCAGGGCCCTGATTCAGTCCTCACTGAAGTCAAAGGGAATCTCTCCATTGATTTTAACAGGAGTTGAATTGGGACTCAGTTGCCTAAGGTATTGGAGTCATGACATCTGCACATATATACATATCCTCCATTTGTGGCAAGTGATCAGCTCCTGTCTTTCTCAAAATGAAGCGGAAGGAGAGACAAGTCTTTATAGCCATGTTACCAGTATGTAAATCTAATTAATTTTAACCCTAAAAAATGCATAATTTGGGAAGAAGCTTTGCCCAGTGGCTACAGTAAAAGAATAAAGTCAGGAATTTGGGGGTCTTTTCCCCAGCTCTGCCATTGATTCACTCTGTGACCGTGGGCCTGTATCTCACAGTTTCCCATTTCTAATATGAGGATAACACCCAACTGTGTTTTAAAATCTCTGAGGAAAGATGCTATAGATAAGGGGAAGGTATCATTATATTAATGTCCAGTAATGGGGCACTAGTTGAGGAGAAGAAGCTTGCTTACATAAGAAGCTGCTAATGTACCAAAAAACATGGTGAGCTTTTGCTCTAAGAGGAAACCCTCCATTTCTAGATGTTAACATTTGCACCACAGCTGATTCTTCAGCATCACTGCCTGTCTTACAAACATTCCCAAAGAATACACAAATGCATGAAGCCACATCTGTGCAAGGAGCTGCCCTTTTCCCATGGCTATTCCCCTGCTGCATCGAAAGGAAGGCCAGCTGCCTCCATGGCACTGTTTGCCTTTTCCCCATGCAGCCCAATGGATCTGGAATCCACACAGGGAGAAGAATGGACAAATCAGGGACAGAGCTGATGGGGACACACATTGGTGCCCTATGGCTCCATGTTGTTTAGACAGCAAAGGTAATACAGACTGGGCTCTATTATCTTTTTCTCTGGATACCTCCCTGTGACTTAAAGTAGTTCCTTGTTAATGCTGCTCCACTGGAATCATGCTGATAGGGTCCAGGCTTTGCCGGGGGAGGAAGGGCATGACAGAGCTAGTGCTTCTGCAGTCATGTTCCCTACCTCCCACGGATCCCTATGGTGGGATGGCCCAGCGGTTTTTTCTTAGCAGAGAGGGGAAGTGCCAGTCCGTGGGAACAAAAGGGGAGTAACTTTGTCTTGTAGAGATTTCCTCCCTCAAAACCTCCTCTCCTGGGTTTTTCTGCAGGGTAGCATGAGGCCACGGCTGTACTGCATTTACAATACTGTTTTATGGCTCAGAATGCCCTCCAAAGAGTTTTGAGACAATCTGGATGTTTTTCATAACAAATTAGAGATCAGAGGAATTGTTGCATTGGCCCAGCTGGTGGGGGTTCCTGTTGCAAGACTTGGACTGCACTCAGTATTCTAGAAGAAGACAACCTTCCCCTGAACTGCACTGAGTCAGCTGACTTTCTTTTTATGGGGGGCAGGAGTATGGGGGATTACTTTCTTACCCCTACAAACGATCAATTTGTGTGCATCAGCATGAGATTTGATTCCCCCTTTATCATGCAGGTAAAAAAATTCTCATAACTAATTACACAGATGACAACATTTAATTGATTAATTCATTGTTTATAAAGGACTCTGGGATCTTTGGATAAAAGATGCTATTACAAATACATTACACCACAATAGCATTCTAATGGATGAGTCTGCAAACCATTTTCAACAAACAGAAAATGGGGACATAGAAACATTCACTTCACCAATTTAGACCACCCGAGGATTGGGCCCTTAGTTTCTATCATGACAAACATCCTAGGGTGAGATCATAATTTAAGATGCTGCTTCTTTGTACTAATGTGGATTTTCTCCTTCTAAAAGTACAATGAAGTGAGCTACAGCATATATTCAAATAAATCTATGGAAAAGCTGTATTTGTCAGTTTGGAGACTAACAAAAAGAGGTTGCACATCTTCAATATTTTTATGCTTACATTTCAATGTATGAAGTATTCACAGAATAGGGGTTTTTTTTGAAAGTGAGTCAACAAAGTCTTTACTGTTTTACAGTATTTTTAATCTGTCTTTTAGGGCCGCTGTTTTTGTATTCATTTTGGACCATGTGATGCCCTGACACTGGTCATGTGATATCGGCTGCGATAGGCACAAATCCCAGGGCAGCAACAAAAGAAGAAAGAGTAAAAAGAAAAAGCTGAGAAAAAGCTTGCAATTTGGAAAAAGGCCAATTGTACCCCAGTGAAGGTCTTTTTGATCAGTGAAATGACACATGTGTGCAATATTAATAGCAGTAGATTGTGGTATCTTATTTTTTTGACCAAGGGCTTTTAAATTCTTGTACATACAACTTAAATAGATATTTCATATACGAGCAAGGTAAGATACATGACAACATAAATAATTTTAAAATTGCTACTCTCAAGCAACATAGTACTATTAGCTAGTTTACTCAATTTAGCACTATTTTCTTCAATGGAGAGTGCATATAAAACACTTCCAATGAAGAAGATTGAATGCTGATACAGCAGTGATATTTGAAAGTTAAATTGATACTTACTATTTCTAAATAAAAACAAAAACAGGGATTTTCCTTATCCACAACTAATTTCACACTTCCACTTAGTAAAACTGTTCAACTGCTATGTGTTTATTTTCCAAGTTTAAATGATTACTGAAATCATTCAACCACAAATGTTTAAAAATTCAAAATGTGAAAATATCCGCTTTGCTCTCTGGAGAAACAATACAACACAGATTATTTAAATGAAATGAAAAACATGTTCGAGAACAAATCGATACTGTGTGTGCAAACCCCTTATCTGAGCCAGTACAAGATGATGGAAATCTATAAATAGCCCACAGATCTTCAACTTAAAATTGTTTTTTTTTCTATAATACATGCATTACACCATTGTTTTAATTTTTTTTTAAGAAAAAAAATCCAAACCCTTTTAATGCTAGTAAGTTGGACCATTACAAATTAATCCTGACTTTAATAACTGGTTAAAGACCCCTTCAGCTTTATAAGTAACAAAAAATATTAAAGCCTGTGATCACAGCGAGCTTTTCTCATTTCTCCTCTAACCATTTGTTATTTAATCCAATACTAGTAATCCAATTTGTCCATCAGACTTTTAAAGGGCAGAATGCAACTTCCCCAGCTTAGACACTTTTCAAAGTACAATATATTTTTCAAATGAATGCTGGATGTTTCATTTTTTCCCCAACTGTTCCTAGCTCTAATGTATGAGGAAAAAAAGAACAAGATGAACATTGTTCATACTGATTAAGTAAGAGCTCATTAAAGAGCTGTCAGTGCCGTACTTTGAATATGCATGAAGCATATAATCAGATCTAGTACCGTCACTAGAGGAGAATACGGTAAGTACAAAGGATTGATTTAATTACTTAGAGTGGGCTGTGGTGGTAAAGCAGTCTTGTTAGCGCAAAAAGAAAAGGAGGTTGTATTCTGGCACCGTTAAGAGAAAAAGGCAGTTTTAGCTTCTGCCACAATACCTAATCTCAGGATAAAGCACTCTACGTTGTAGCTTAAAATGAAGACTGCCAGTATTCTAAAAAGCCCAGAATTCATCTTATTTTGTTTAACCTCACCTGGTTAACTATCTAGCAGAATGTATTATTTGTAACACATAATTATGGCTATACCTTTTTATCCAATAGTTACAATAATGACTCCTGGAAAAAAGTCTTATTTTAAGATTCTTTAGTGCTGCAAGCATCACATACATTCAAAATGCAGAGTAAGTGATGGAAAGATGCAAGAAGAAAAGCTAACATAACAGCTTTGTAATGCCATATTTTATTCGGGGACAATCTGTGATGAGAATTTTTGGTAATGTTTTTCTAGTTTCTTTATTTTTTAAATCACATTCCTGTTTTATGTCCCCCTAGGAATCAAGGCAAATTCTCTCACATCACCATATTCTTTCATTGTCTGGCTTGAGTGGTGAAGGATGCATGTTCTATTCTTCTCTTCACTTGACATCTACCAGATCCCTCCTCAGTGATTAGGAATGATCACGATACCAAGGTTGGAACACTTAAGGCCCAAATTCTACCCTCAGAAACATACAGGCAATTTCCATTGACTTAAGTTTTGGCTCTGCAGTGCACTGTAATATCTCCTGAATGAGACTGAATAAAGGCTGTAGCAAAAAGTTCAATGATTTTGTCCAATAAGCCAGGATTTTGATGACCCTCTCTTCCCTGCCGCCTTTCCCCCAAACCTCCCCCCCCCCAAATGGCTCACATCTTTTGGTTAATCTCATGCACCAAATTATTATTTGAATTGCTGCTATTTAATAATGATTGAGGCCTTTTTCTTCTTTCATCTGTACCATTTCTGAACTACAAATACATTACAATTTTGGAGGACAGTGCAAATGAATAAACTGTAGAACTTGAACATGGATTTATAAAATATAATTTCCATTAAATACTACAGGGGTTACTAATGGGTAACTCACATGCTGATTACTTGTTAAACAGTTTAATAAATAGTAGTCTGATAAATGGTTAGGCTGAATCAATTTGAAAGCACCATTTTTTCCCCGGCTAAACAAAAAAACAAAAATCCCAAACCAAACACTTTAAGATCAACCAGTGAATAGCACATATATGTACCATGTAGCTTATAACCATTTAAACCTTTTGGGCAGTGAGACATTTAGATAAACCAAACATGGATTAACGTAGTATGACTGCACATTGCTAAGAAAACAGAGAAGAAAGTGCTACAAAACATTATGAGCACTACTTAAATGGGAGAAACAGTAGCAACATGTAGGGACAAGACTAGTTTACGGTGTAAATGGATGGACACATTACATCCTTTACACATTAAGCCATCATAAATTCATCAAGACAAGCCACTGGACTAAAATAAAATATATTTAGAAATCCTCAATTTAAATATATTTAGCTGCTTTGCAAAAATGAATTACAACTCACAGCAGATAACTAATAAAAGGTTTCTATCATCATCCAAAACCAGCACATTCAGTCTGGCAAGAAATAGCAGGTTTACGGAAATTATTAGGTATGCTGCCTTAAGCGCAATTGTTTTTACATTTTATTTGTACTGCGTATTCTATGTGTTATGTTGTAATGGTTAAACACAGAAAACGCCACGTCTACCCATTTACTTCAACAGAACACCATGAAAAAGAACTACTTAAGACACAGCCCATTCTTCAGCCATTTGCTGAAGTTTACACACAGTTTTAAAATAGAATAGAAGAAGCTTTCTTCACTCAACACACTTGGGTGAAGAGGCCAGCAGGAGAATGCCAGCGTATGTGAACGAGAGCAAGTCCAGTAATGAAAAAACTGGCCAACTTCCCTCCACTGCTATTTATGGGGACATAGTAGTTGTTATTTGAGAGTGTTTAGATGACCACCAGATAGTCCTACAAAGGTTAGTCAATGCCTAAAGTTTCACATACTTTACCCTGAAATTCATTTGAAAATATGTCTTCTTTGCCTGCTTAAACAGTTTCATTTATCCTATCAAGATTAGGGGCATATAAAAACTCTCATATGAAGAGAGATTGGAAAGTTTGGGATTGTTTACCTCACAGGGGAGATGAATAAAAGGAAATGTGATAAAAGTATACAAAATAATGAAAGGTGTAGAGAAGGTAGCAGAAAGGGCTAAATTAACAAATATTATTTGCAAGGAATAATTAGACCAGCTCTAACAGGAATCTGCTACCTGTGTCCAAACAGACTGAGAACTGCAGTCAAAATTTTGACAAGCGACTAGTGATTCTGGGTGCTAAACTTGAGACACCTTAAAAGAGCTCAATTTTCAGAGATCTGGTGCTCAGCACTTTCTGAAAATCAGGCTCCTTCATGAGGTCTCAATTTGGGTTATCAAAATCTGAGGCCCCCTTCCCCCCAATTACTAGTGACTTTTGAAAATCTTGGCCAAATATGGCTTATTTACTAGGAAGTCTCTTTCTCATTATGATAAATGTTTTTGAGAGGATTACTAGAAAAAAAAATGCCAAGGGAACCCGAGAAACTAACTAGTACAACAGTATTGCTGGACACGGCTAGGTGATAGGTAAAGGCATAGGTCAGTCTGTTAAATATCTACTGCTAGTGGATGAGCACAGGAAAAAGGTAGAGCATTTCTGACGCCTTAATAAAACAGGGGGTTTTATTTCATTCAGGTAAGCAGACTAAGAGGTTATGCATATGACTCAATTGGAAACTAGATATGAAGGACAAAATTGTCAGCTACCACTGGAGGACAACTGAGGGCGTCAGCTGGAAACACGTAATTTCATAATTTTGCTTAAAATATTTTTATGACATTTTGAGTATCAAAATGGAAAAAAGAGTGTGCTTTTTCCATAAAATTTAATTATTGCAAAAAGCTCCCCAAGTCTGGAGTTAATGAGCTGGTCCATCATGGACTCCACAACGAGCAGTTTAGAATCAGAATGCTCAGCTCTCTCCATAGAAACCCCAGCCTCCTTTCCGCCGATGAGAACTGCTTTACTTACGCCAGACTAACCGAATTCGCTAAGAAATGTTCAAAAATAGCCATCAACAGATAAACAGGATGGGGTTGCAGTTTGGTGTTAAACCTTCTGAAGAGCAGTTTTCTTGCCTCTCCTAGTTTGATCTAGGTGGGAAAGCACTGAAGGCAGGTTAGGCCAGGGGTGCTGGAACAAGCTGTATAGTGAGGGTGCTGAGACCCATTGAACCAAACTGTAATCCCTGTATATAATGGAAACCACTTCAAGCCAGGAGGTACTGCAGCACCCCCCGGACCTCTAGTTCCAACACCTATGAGTTAGGCAGAAGCATTCTCTGGCAACTGCACTCTGGACACAGTGTTTGAATGCAGCTTCCAAAGAGACAGTGATATACACACAATATCTAGTAAAGGTAGCCAAGGATCTCCAGACAGAATTATTTTACTAAAACAATAAGGAGTCTGGTGGCACCTTAAAGACTAACAGATTTATTTGGGCATAAGCTTTCGTGGGTAAAAACCTCACTTCTTCAGATGCAGAGAGTGAAAGTTACAGATGCAGGCATTATATACCGACATATGGCGAGAAGGGAGTTACTTCGCAAGTGGAGAACCAGTGTTGACCCAGTTATTTTACTGTGTTCTGTTTGACTTTATTTCAGGCCAGGAAAGCATAATAACATTAGTGAAATGGGCCTCAACCCTCAGAGGACCAGCAATGTGTATTTCTTTACGGCAGGAACATATCTAACTAGTTTAATATCAATCAGGAAACCTTCTGTAATTTCTTAGTAGGCGAAAACAAAACATACAAAGAGCCTTATTGAAACTTTTGAGAACTGTATTAATACGACTTCAAGGCTCTGACCACAAGAAATGCCAGGCCTTCTCCTTAGAGAGACAAGGTGGCTGAGGTAATATTTTTACCTTCTGTTAGTGAGAGAGACACGCTTTTGAGCTCATACAGAGCTCTTCTTCAACACTAAATCCAGGCCTTCTCCTTGTCTAGTACAGAAGGACAAAAGGTTAGTGGCCTGTTATCTCTGCAACCTAGAGTTATTTTGGTTCTGAAACTGGGAACCATCCAGAGCGTAACTATCATTATGAAAGACAATAAAAGCAAAAATGCACGAAAGGACATTGATTTTCTCCACTCTACATGCTGATGTAATGACCACCAGAAAATTACCTTAATAGAAAGCCAGTAGAAACAGAATGCATGGGCTTGAACAAGAGGCTACACATTTTATGAAGGATCATATTGAAGACTCAAGCGGCAATCACGGATCAGGAGGACAGATTGTTTATGATTCCTGAATGAAGATGGCAAGAGGTGAGATTCAATTGAAGACAGTTGGACAGAATCCTGTAGGGGGTGACACTTTTTAACTTTAGAATACAAAATAAAATATGCTCCTGCAGGAATTCTATCAGTCAGTAGGTCTGGCATTGCTAGAAATAACAGACTCAAGAATTCACAGTACCATGACCAAGGTTTAAAATCCAGAAGGATCATGATTAGAGATGCTCTGGCCATTTTCAGTTTCTGCAATCTCTTGGTACTTAAGAAGAAATGAGGACTGGTGGATAAAGTAGGGTTACCATCCGTCCGGGTTTCCCCGGACATGTCCGGCTTTTTTAGCTTTAAATGGCCGTCCAGGGGGGATTTCTAATAAGGTAGAAATGTCCGGGATTTCCCCCTTCCCCTCATGCAGAGTGCGGCGCGGCTGATTGGACGGCTGTGCCTGATTGAAAGCCGCTCGCAGTCACTGGGGCCTCTAGCAGCCAGAGTCCCTCCCCCTCCCCCGCAGAGCAGCCCTTATTTGTTTGGCTGCACGTGGAGCCCACAGCTCTCCCTCGGCCTGGTGGGGGGGCAGGCAAGGGACAGGGAATGGGGGGGGTTAGATTGGTCAGGGGTTCGGGGGGGGCTGTCAGGAGAAGGGGGTGTAGAGAGCAGTTGGGGCAGTCAGGGGACAGGGAGCAAGGAGACTTAGATAGGGGGTGGGGTCCTGGGGACAGTTAGGGTGTGGGGGGGGCAGGTAGGGGGATTCTGAGGGGGGCGGGAAGTGGGAGGGGGCGGGGCTGGGGCTGGGCTAGGGCGGCACCCCGTGTCCTGTTTTTTGATTGTTGAAATATGGTAACCCTAGGATAAAGTATGTCAGATCACTGTCCACATTGCAGGAAAAATTAATCAATAGTCCATCCCCTGAGGTCGCTGAACCTGCTGCAAAAACATGGGAAATTTCGTATTTGTTGCTGTTCCCTAGTAATAGCAGATTGTCTGGTGAATTTGGATCTGCAGGGACCACTCAGTTGGAAGAAAATGCTGGCAGTTGAACTACTTTGCTTGCGGATTGAGAAGTCACATCAGACGGCTTGCTCTGAGTGACAGTAAGTTCTGTTTTGCCTACTGCTGATTCTCAGACCAGAGTTCTTCTCCCTGCCCTACTTGGTTGTTTATCCATTAAATGAAGGCTAAATGTGGTCTTGAAGTGATAGAATGGCTAGCTTTACAGCCCTCATAACAATGTCTAATGCTCTAGTATGAAGCACATTACCCTGATGTTTACCAGTGGTTGCTTTATTTCCCTCATGACAACTTTTTCTGAGGCTGAGAAGGAATAGCAGATGGTACAAACTCTGATGTTTTAGGTAGAGAAGATAGTCCAATACAAGGTTCAAGAGTGCATACTCTGAGGATATGCCTTTCTGAGAGGACCAAAATGGAGAAGTGCTTCCATTTAGCCAGGTAAGGGCACCCAGCTGAGGGTTTTCTAATATTGAAAAGCACTTTCTGAACATCCTTAGAACAGGATGTCTCCAAAGGCATTAACCATGGAAGCATCCTCATTATCAGGTAGAGGGCTTGCTGGTTGGGATGGAGCAGGAGGCCGCGGTCCTGAGAAATCACGTCTGGACCCAGGGGGAGAGACAGCGGAGGTTTGATTGACAAGGTCAGTAAGGTCGAGTACTAGTGTTGTCAGCGCCACACTGGTGCTGTAAGGATGAGATAAGCATTGTCTTTTTTGATTTGAACAAGACTCTGGGCAGCAAGGGAATCGGAGGGAAGGCATACAGGAGGGGGTTCTTTCAGGGTAGCAAAAAGCATCTGTCAATGAGCCTGGCCAGAGACGTCCCTGGGAACAGAACTGGTGGCATTTTCTGTCAGACTTTGTTGCAAATAGGTCCACCTGGGAGAGAGTCCCTAGGAGCTGGAAGATAGATCTGGCAATGTCCAGGCATAAAGACTACTCACGGTGATTGGAGAAGGTCTTGCTCAGTCGATCTGCCAACATGTTCTGCTTCTCTGGAAGGTAAGCAGCACTGAGATGAATTGAATTGGTTATGCAAAAGTCCCAGAAGTGAATTGCCTCCTGGCATAACTAGGTCAACCGGGCTCCTCCCTTTCTGCATATGTAAAGTGTAGTAGCAGAGTTATCTGTTCAAATTAACAAGTTCTTTCCTACTAAAGCTGAACAGGCTAGTTGTACAGCTCTCAACTCCCTGACATTTATATGAGCCATATGATCCTAAGAGAACCAAAGAACTTGAGTCTGCAGGGACCCTATATGACCCCCCCCAACCCAGAGCTGATATGTCTGTGAACAGAGTGAGGGTTGACAGTGGTGGGGATGAAGGAGACCCACACACAGATTTTCAGAGGGTCCATCCGCTAATTCAGAGATGACAAAACTGGCATTGGTACTTGAACAACCTTGTGCAAATGATGTCAACTTGGGGCATACAGCGATGCTAGCCATCCCTGCAGCTTTCTGAGGCACAGCCTGTAAGGTTGAACCACATCGGTACATGATGCCATGTGACTCAGGAGGCTGAGACAGCTGTGCGCCATGGGGAGAGGATATGCTTTCTGTCACACCACTAAGCCCCGCAGTGTTTTGAACCTGGATTGTGATAGCAAGGCCTTGGCTTTTGTGGTGTCTAAAACTGCTCCAATAAACTATCCTCAGTACCAGTTTTACAATTCGTTTGTCCCAATTTACTAGGAGCCCAGTGGACGGTGGATGCACTGGCTAGCACCTGAGCCTCGAACCGACCTTTGACCAACCAGTCCTCCAGGTACAGAAACATGTGAACTATTGATTTTTGTAAATGTACTGCAACCACCACCATGTACTTCATGAACACCTGATGAGTCACTGAGAGACCAAACGGGAGCTGATAATGGGACCCGTTTGCCACAAATCTGAGAAACTTCCGATGGTTGTGTGTATTGCAACATGGACGTAAGCACCCTTTAAGTCAAGGGAAGCATACCAGTCTTCTTGTTCCAGGAAGGGAATAATCAAGGCTAGAGTAACCACGTGGAATATTATTTTCTTCAGGAATTTGTACAACTTTCTAAGATCTAAAATAGGCTTGAGACCTCCTTTTGGTTTGGGGATAAGGAAGTAGTGGAAATAGAAACCTTTCCCCTTGAGGCCCAATGGGACTTCCTCCGTGGCTCCTGCTTGAAGGAATGACTGGACCTCCTGTTGAAGGATGATCTCATGGGAATGGTCCCTGAAGAGGATCGGGAAGGGAAGAGTGTAGGAGGGGCAGAAATGAACTGGAGGGCATATTTCAGTTCCATTGTGCTTAAGACCCACCGATCCAATATTTCATGGGCCCAAGCACTTAGGAAGCAGGATAAGTGATTTGTAAACAAAAGGTGGGAAATAGATAGAACTACAGTCACTGATACACTGCCCTACACCAATGCATCAAAACACCTGTTTGGATGAGGTGACGAGATGGGAAAAGCCCACTGATGCTGAAGAGGAGGGTGGTGGATGTCGTCTCCTATAACCCCTGCCCTTTCTCTTCAGCGGATCTTGAGACTGGGGAGTAAAACCCTGGTGTTGCAATGGTAGCTGAGGATGGAACTGTTTCCTTTTTGTTGTTGGAGTACAGATACCAAGAGATTTTAACATCACAGTGGAATCTTTTAGATTATGGAGTACTATCGTCGGTCTTATCCGAAAACAAAGAGGGACCTTCATAAGGGAGGTCCTGGGTTGGTCTGCTAGACTTCTGAGGAAAGCCCATTTGACTGTAACCACAAACATCTTCTCACAGAAATGGCAGATGCCATGGCTTGAGCTGCTGCATTTACGCAATCTAAACTGCCCTGGAGACCAGTTCAAGGCAACCAGCTTCCCCTCATCCACCATTACTGCAAATTCCAGTCTTCTGGTAACTCATCTTGAAATTTTATAATATTCTCCCAGAAGGTGAAATCATAGTGGCTCAGGAGTGCTGTTGGTTTATAATCCTGAGTTGCAGATGCTCTGTGGAATAAAGTTTGCATCCAAACAAGTCCAGCCTCTTCGAATCTTTGCCTTTCGGCATGGATGCTTGGTGTCCTTGTCTCTCCCATTCATTAACAGCTGCCACCACCAAGGAAGAACCAGTCGGGAAGGCAGTACTGGGGATATCATTGCAGGATTCCCTTTCAACTGCATCGGCCTTTGCAGAAGCTTGGGAAGTAATGGTACTGTGAGTTCCTGACAGCGTGAGGTAGGTTCCACAAGCATCAGTACGGACTGTGAACCTTCTTGCACACCAGGAATAACTGGTACCGAGAGGCTAAGCAGGCCTCTGTCTCCAGGATGGTTAGGAATAGCAACGATTGATGGCTCTGGTACAGAGCTCTTTCAGGGATTGCCCTTGATGGACCTGGCATAGGCTCCAGAGGCAGCGATCCCTTCTTCTTAGCTGAAGAGTGCCCCAGAGAGACTCTTTCCCCCAAATGTGTCGTAAAGGCTCTGCCTCTCCTTGGCTACTGCACTGACAAACCTGAGTGAGGGACTGAGCCTTTTCTTCAGTGCCGGTGAAGGGGACCAAGGAGCTGCAGACATCTCTGGTACGCTCTGTACCAAAGCCAATGAACTTGGGGTGCTCTCCATGTGAGACGAGTCTGATGGGGAGTGAAGTGCTGCCTCCATGAGCAAACATTTGAGCCTCGTTGCTCTATCCTTCTTTGAGTTAATCCCTTACATATTTGTGACTGATGTGGGATTCTCCCAAAGATTTCAAGTAGGCCAGGTATGGGTCACCGACTGGCATGACTGAGTGCAAGCCTGGCAGGACTAAAAACCTGTTCCAGTACAGCTCCCCGTAACGAAAGATGAAAAACTGGTGCAGAAATATGTATTTAATATGTATCGCTAAAACTAACAAACTTAACTCACTCACTAATTCCTAGCAATCACAGGGTATATATACAAAGGAGTGACAGAATCACTTACGACAAGTCTGAGATTGCGTCAACAGCCATTGGTGGTGGTAAGAAGGAACTGAGGGAGGTTGGGGGCAGCCCCACCCTCTTCTACCAGCACGCAGTGGCATGTGGTGAAAGAAGGCACTACAGCTGCCTTGACTGGTACCACTGAGGTAAAAAGTTCTCTGACAACTGTGCACGAGGCACACCCACACCTACAGCGGAATGGACACGTGCAAACACTTGCAGAAGAACTCATTTTTACCAAAGGGTTTTGTACATCTATACTTGCACTGAGTCCTGCGGATTTCAATGTGACTCAGTTAAGTTATCCAAGTTACACTTATATGCACTATTAGACACTGCCAGCTGGTGTAAAGCAGCCTTCATGTAAATGAGAATCAGACACTAAAGTCTTCATATGTACGTTACCCAGATTAAGGTTTGGTATCTGTCGAAATTTTACTCTTATATTTAGTATGCTAAGGGTTAAAAAAGCAGCCATTCATCCATATGAGTGAGTTATCAACTATAATGCACGTTGAGGACATACATCTAATGAAATGCTTTATAAAATTGCTGATTTTAAAATAGCAGAAATTTACAGATGCCACTTTTTTGTGGATTGTTATCAATTTACAACAAAATATCCAACAAATTAATTGTTTTTCAGTTTCAAGGCCCTTCCTCCTCTGCCCCACACTATTTGCTACTAGGTGGAGTTCTTACAGATCAGTTCTCATACTTAGAGTAATTTTGTATGGTTAAGTAAGAAAACAGAGAAGTTTATAAAAGAAATGCTAACAAACCCTTACCCATGGCAATCCTAGCACCAGATCTGCATCATTCATGTATTCCAAATGTTTGGGAAGATTTTTTCCCCTCCCTGTTTTATGATTAAAGATAAAAAGATGATATTTTTGAGGAATATATTTCTATTCTTCCTTTTTTGTAGCAACTATTGTTGCCATGCTGTTTTAGTTGTTGCTATGGTTTTATGTGTGCATTCAAATCTCCCACAATATGATTGGATACCTCCTTACAATCTCATTATTTGGCCAGGTTTCAATGCACCTAGAGTTAATTATGCTGAGGTAAGTAAAAATAATGCTGTCTACTGAACGCAAATCTGGCAAACTGCTGTAGTAACTGCAGTGTTATTTATTTTTGCTGATTTAAGCAAGATATTAAAATATAAAAAGTTCATCAAGTGTCTATCACTTAAGTAAACTACAGGTATCTCCTTATGTATATGCATGAATATTTGAAATTATTTGAATTATACTTCTATTAACTTTTTCTACTGCTTAGTTTCTATAAAAGGGCCTTATTTTTGTTGTCATTTGTCATGCTGAGTAATATCTTACTCCGTGATTAGAAACCAATGGGACTAATCATGGAGTATTATGTTACTCAATGTGAGAAAGGGTGGTAGAGTTAGATCTTAAATCTTTCTGTGTGTTTTAAGCAGATTAATACTAAATAAGCCCAAATAAGTATAATTTTGAAAACACTAATATGCAAATATAAAAAAGGGATATACCCTGTCTCACACACAAAGAGTGCATCCCTAGATTTGAACTTGCACAGATATGCAAATGCATCCTACCCTAATGATCCATAAGGCAGCAGTGGAAGTGATTTTGGATGGAGTTGGGGTCTCTGTCTCTCAAATGAACTTGAATACTCATGATTATTTTCTCTTACCACTAACACTGGTGGCTACAGATGTGTCATTACTTTTTGAGATTTTAATTATATTTAAAAGACAAAGCTTGTTTTAGGCAGTACGCTTTAAAAAAAATAATTACAAATTTAAATTATATAGAAAGATAGACTAAGCATTCAGCAGTCAACAATACAAACTGGTAAATACAGCTTTGTGAAGATATAGGACATTATTTTGGGGGATTTATTTTTGATAATGAATCTATACACACATACATCATTAAGGGCCCATTGAAAAGCAGAACACTTCAAATGATTAATACAGCTAAAGGGGGCAGATAAGAGATCAATGACAAAATCACCTGGTAAAAAAAGTAAAAGGTGTTGCATTAAAAGCCTTTTACTTTACATGTGAAACAATACTGAGAAACCTGTATTTTAGTACTTGTACTCAACAAGCACTCCAAACTATGCCACGATGAGAACAGAAACCTCCTTTCTAATAATCTTGTGACAAAAGCTAAAAGACATCATCCTATTAACTAGTGATCTCAACTGCTAATGCAGAGTACTTCCTGGTGCCTTTTATGTAGAATGCTGCTATTAAAAAACCACTAAACATTCACTGTGAACAACACAGAATCATTCATCTTTTATCAGCATCTCTTGTTAGAAGAGTACGAGTGGGGCTGAAGGTGTCATTGATATTATGGAGTGGAAATTAATCAGAAATTTTTCTCATATTTTCCTCATCGCACTAATTTACTTTTGTACAAATGTCCCCCCGTTAAAAAGTTCATACCCAGCCCCCTGTTGTACTCTTTTAAGTTGAGAATATTCAACGAGTGCGTCAACTGAAAGGCACCAGGTCCCGACACAAAAAGCATTCGAAATTCTCATTTAGTTGTCTTTATTTTGCTAGCGCCATGTGGTCCTTGAAGATGTAGAAAACACGGGAAGCCGAGTAAAGATCAGAGCAAGCTCATTAGCATTCTGACAAAATTGGAGTGGTGGAGATGTATAGTTTGCCTAGTTTGTCATTTTGAAAGCTACCGGTGGTAAGCTTTCTATTTCATTGTGCTTTTGTCTTTTTTGGGGGTTTTCAACGCAGCAGGGTGTTTGTTAGCCTAGGTTTTCATAGTGCATTGTGGGAACCTTTCCTGCACATTCAGCCTATATAGTATCATTTTAGTTCGAGTCAATAAGTTTTTTTCTCTATTTATATTATAATAACCTATACTAATGTATAACCCTTGCCATGCTATCAGCAACCACCCAACCAAACACCTAAATTGCAAAGTCAACCCCCCAACCCAAAACAAAATGTGAAAACAGGTTACTATTTCTCTTCAAAAACCAGATAAAAAGAAATTAATTTAAATTCTAATGTTTACAATAAACTAGAAATGAATTTGAGACAGATTCGGTTGATTAGAATTCAAAAGCATCTTTTTCACTGTATAAATTCCCAATTCTATTTCAGAGACTCCTGAAAAAAAGATTGGTTTATGCTCCAGAATTATGTAAATAATGAATTACCTCTTAGAAGACCTAAAGAAGTTATTACTGTGGTCATTTGATTTTTTTTAAATATAAGGCTCACTTTGAAGGGCTAAAAGGGCTACATTAACGCTGCTATTCGACATGAACGTTTCCAAGTTGCAGTGAAATGGATAAAGGTCTTTTTGGATGCATTTATCTGCTAAATCCTTGTGGTTGCCCTCCTATCTTGGATGATGACCCAAAAGAATGTCAACAGCTCATTTCCCAGAAAGCTGGGAAGAGTCACTATGCAAGCCATAATCTGCACATTCTCAAAGAACCATTTCAAACATTACATTTCACAAGCTGTTTAAAGTGATTTTTCTCTCATCTCTACTATCCTAACAGTACTTTTGACATCAGTACTTCTGAAATGATGGGTTAAACAAAGTTTAAACGTGACTTCAGTATATGGCATCTACATTCTTATTTTCTCTCTCTCTCTCTCTCGTACACACACACATACACACACGCTCTCTCTCTCTCTCACATATATGTACACACATTTTACAAAAATTTGGTCACATTACAAAAGGAACAAGTAAACAAGCCAGATCCAAATACACTGAGCAACACTTAATATGTTTTTTTTTAATGTAATCCATGAAAAATGAGGGGACATAATTTTCACTATTGTATATATTCTCCTAGTTTGTCAGAACCAAACTTGCCTTGAAAGGAGTTACTGATCCTGAAAAACTTGCAATGGATTATGGATTAAAGATTTGTGCTAATATTAATCGAAAGGATCCAATTTATACAAAGTCTTAAAAAATTGCTTTGCCTTGTTATATGTTCGGATAGCATCACTGTGTTTGTCAAAAGAGCATCATAGCTGCATCAAACTCTTTCTTCTTATCAGGCAAACAAATGGCCTGACTATAGAGAGGATGTTATCTTAAAAAAAAAAAAAAATCCATCCATGCAGGTAAATTTCTTGAGACTGTGAAAGCTCTGAAATACCCAAATTACATTTTGGGTGTGTACTGGCACAGCTATTTTTTGGCCGTCAGATTTGAATTCTAGTTTCCCTCCCAGCACACATGCAATAGCGTGGCTTCATCAAAGACCTTTTGTAATGTTAAAGTTATATATGATAAAATATATCACAAAAATACCTCTTAGAAGTCAGTAGTAGTGCATTGTCTTTCATTATTTTAAGATCAGTCAAACATAGGATTCTGCCAACTTCAGGATTTCACCAAATCTATTTCAAAACACTTTGCTACTTTCCAACCAGGTTCAAACCCATAACGAATTAAAATGAACTGGGGACTGTTCTACTCACTACTGTATAAACGACTGATTTATTTTCTATACTTTGCAATGTGCTTATGGCTGCAAAATTATTTATCTCCTTCACTGCATTCTCCTACCAAAGTTTCTTGAATAAGAATCGTCTGGGCCAGCCATATCAAATTAGAGGGCAGTCAGGAGTGTCTAAGTCCAGCTTTAAAACAAATATCATAACAATTAGTTAGCCATATGGAAAATAGGGTATGTTTTTCCTGAAAGCTTTTATACATTTTCTATCTTGAATTTCAACTTCATTAGAAACTATTTTTGACTTGTAAGCTGCAAGATTGCTAAATATCTACCTGCTAACCCACCATGAAAAAAAGAGACTCTTTCTAATGGCAGAACTTTTCTAAGATGCAAATGAACAATAATCTAATTTCTAAAGTAAATTAAACGAAGGATTCATTCTAACATGTTCTCAAAGTCTCAGAAATGAAGTACCAGTTGAAACATATGTAACATATACACATACATGCACACATATACATACACACATGCTAACACACTGTCCCCCATTATACCAAACTTACATCTTGAGAAGTGCTCACATTGTACTTATGTTTAGGTTCCTATGACTTAAAGGCCAGATGTTTCACAAATGACCAACAATTGGAGGTTAGAATAAATTAATGACTGATTTCTGAGCTTTGATGGAATTAAGCATACTTCTTTTCTCAATGTGCCATGTGAATGTTCTCCCGTTAAACTTTTTTTTTTTTTTTGACAAGTGAGGCCACCCGGCAGAAAACAACTGATGCAAAACCCAGGAGTAATCCCTCTGTTTAGTTCAACACTGTGGTTAGCCTTAACACTGCCTCTATTATCCAATGGATTTAGAGAAATTTTCATTTATTTGTTGGCCTCAGTTTTCAACTTTGTTGCCTTCTTTAAAGAACCAAAGACCTATTCCTATGTAAATACATTTGCATACAGTCACAATGACACATTCTGGGATTCTGATTAAACTTGCACAGTTAGATAGCTGCTGTGTGCATATTTGTGATCTCTACATAAGTACTTTCACAAACACATACAAGAAAATGAAGCTGGATGTCAATTCTCTCTACAAGAGCCTCTGAAGTTTAAAAGAAACACATCATTGCAAACTATGTTAAAAGGCAAAGAACAGTCAGTATGAAAGAATATCAAATGCTGCCCATGGGACAGTAATACAAGGATCATAA